>NC_090729.1:167605078-167667578 GCF_036898095.1 Palaemon carinicauda | reverse complement strand
GATTTAGCTCCCTATTAGGTAATCGTTGAAGAAAAGAGATGTTTAAATAAATTCTTATTAATCATACCTCATTCAAATTGCATTTACAAATAGGATACAGAACTGGGAATGGTTATTCGAGGTTTAGCTTAGTGAAAAGTAAATTTGGTTTGCGTCGTTTTTCAACTTGCATCCTCTCCTAGGACCAATTACAGACGTAAGGCGAGGTATACTTGTATCTAGATACCTCAAGATCAGTTCCTCGCATAAAGCTTTTTGCTCACAGGAGATGCTCCCTGGAGAGCCCAACAGGGATGGCAAGACTGCTTGAAGTTCTTCACTCAAAGGAGGCACTCCCTGGAGAGTGCCATGGGGCAAGACGACTTTTCGCCATGGGAGGCTGTAGGAACTACTCAGGTCCTACAACCCCATGATGGTAGTATTTACTAGTAAATTCCTTTAGCCTGGAATGTTCCTTGCTGACTACTCCATAGCATGAAATGCTGCTGATTGATTAGGACTCAAACCTAGTCTGGCAAATCTCCAAGCAGGGCTGTTTCCAATACGTCACTACAACATGTCCCCATGTAGAGTGTGTGTGACTCAAATGGCCCTCGTCTCATAAACTTTTAAACTCCTATACAGTACACTGTTGTGAACTTTATGGTGTGCACTGCTTTAGTGTGGCTCAAACAGTCCTTGTCAGATAAACCTTCACAGTGTTGTTAACTTCACCGTGTGCACTTCTTTATACTAGTACATTTGTATTGATTGAGTGCTCTACCAAATTCTTTGGAAAGCTTACTAAGTAACCAAGCTGCAGGCATTACCCTTAGGTTGATTCCGTGGATTATTTCAAAGAAACGGACAATTAAAAGTAGGCGGCCACGCCTTTCAGGATATATTTGTGGAAAGCAGTCTCCAGAAGCAAAGGTTTCCACACTGAGGATCATCATGCAGCTATCAGGGTATATCATATAGTACTCCTGCTCCAACAGACCAGTAGCTAAGCTGAATACTTCTTGGTGATTAGTAATGGCATCAAGCTGCCCATGTGGAACTAGCCTGTCTCCCAATTGGAAGAAGACTTGTCCCCTAATGAAGGAGCGCTAAACTGTAGTAACCATAAAGACGTTGCAGATATCTAGCTTTGTAGGTAACAGAGTAAAGTCGCTGGAACTCTGAAGATGAAAAGGGACGACGGTAAAGGTGCGAGTGTTTGGTCTCCTGATCAAAGATCAGTACTGCATACTGAAATGTTTTCTCTGGAAAGGAAAAGTTCCAGACACAAAACCTCTTACTAATGTACAAAAATGTGATAGCGAATCTCCCGTCTTTCAAAACGTTGGTGCCATTGATTCGGCCCAGGGATGTCATGTAGTATGATAGGGATGAGGGTGGCTAGCAACTGTTATGACCAGTATTACCTACTAGTCATATTCTCGGAGACGCAACCATTCCAGATAAGAAACTCATTGTCAAGAAAGTACTCATGTCATCTACACGAGTGGAATGTTCTCAGTATGCACTGACGATTCTCTAGATGGTATATGAAACCCGGACGGTGTGTTCTGGCGAAGGAGAATAAGGGACTTGACCCTACAACCAATAACTGATTTTGTCAAGTTATAAAAGATATTTTCAGCTTTGCTAAAAAGCATCCTCCTATTATAGGAACAAGGTTTGTATCAACTGTAGGGTGGGTATATTTGCAAACCTGATTAGAAAGAGTATACATTTAGCAGCACAAGACACAAAGGACAATAGGAACCTGTTTCCTTCAGCATAAATAGCACTTGTACTAAATTACTAATTGAAAACAAGTTGACCAATGATACCGAATATTATAAGCAAGTTATCGCAAACCACATATAATTTAGCATATAGATGTACATCACTCTTATAAAAACAGTTCAAACATTCGAGATCCTACACATGCTCCAACACTGAGTCTCTCACAACCTACATACCTTCCTCTTCAAAACCAGATTGTCCTGAAGTATAGCTTGTTTGGGAACTATAGTCACTCACTGGTCGCACAGGTGATACTGATAGTCGGGACGCTAGTGCACCTGATTGTTGACTCGTACCCATTCTCCTGTAAAAGAAAAAAAAAATTTTTCTTCAAAAACAACTTGCCGATTACTGGACAGTTTCAAAATAAACTCCACAACGAACAAAGATGACTTTAAAGCAAATACTTTGGAAATTCTTTTCCCTAATAAAAAGATTGTAAATGTCTAGTGGGGTGGGCTATAATAGAAGAGTTAGTGGATGCAAAAATATTTGATTACAGCACTAGCCTTCTCCTAATGACCGCCCCAATAAAGTAGGAAGGGGTAATACATATGTAACTTTACCATTACATTATTTCTTCTTTTCTTAGATAATCTAATGCTTCAATGCATTTACATGTGACTATTAAATACTTCTTCCCAGGTACTTACTGTAACAATCTGACGGCCAACAAACAGGTGGATCATATATCCATTTGCCACAGTCCCAATATATTAGAAATTTTGGCTGCTTTTGCCTTTCCCAGCTTATCACAGTGATTTTACTAAAATTTGCTGATAAGAATAAAATTGATAACTTTCGTTTTATCTAGTCTATCCTTGTATTTCCGGGATGTAAACATTAAATACATAAATCTAAGTATGAGTCATATTATTTTTTTAATGCACTCTAATCATATCAATCAATTATATTACACCATTCTCATCATTTGAATCGATAATGTCGACTTTTGATAACACATAAAATCCTCTCTTTGTCTATTTCAAATTATCCTTACATTGAATGGTAATCATTAGAGATTTGAATGCCTACCTCAGCATGACTGCTCATTTTTAACCTTTTGAAATGGATATGACATGCGATAACCAGAACAACTACTAATGAAGGGGTTCCACTTACTAGATACAATCTCTATCACCACAGACATACTGTAATGCGAGTAAAGAGTGATTTACCAACATAATATCAAATCAAACATTAAGATTTGTAACTTAGATTCCCTGTTGTTTTTGAGACTCAAATAGGTCTCATACTACCTCACATATCAACAGATGTAGTTTCATTTCAAGAAAAAGAAATTACGATAGAAGAATTATGAGAAATAATCGTCATTTTATTACACTTACTCCCTTCCAGTGACAACACTTCGAATAAACATTTTAAAACTATTAGCGACATACTAATAAAAGGCAATAGTTCCAACTGCTAACATTTAACAATGTACCAACTAATAAAAGGTAATATTGTATATCACAGTAATATTACAACAAAAAACTAATAAGCAGGTAATATTGTACTCATATCAAACAAAAAACTAATAAGCAGGTATTGTATGCATATCAAGCAGTAAAATAAAAATAAAAAAAGTATAAGTGAAAAAGAAGATTGATCAAATTACCAAATACCTTTGCCTTTTTCTATGAGGTTCTCCATCAAGATGCTGAGCCATTGGAGCTTCTCCCGTGCATGATACCTTGCATAATTCACACGTCAATGACGTAACACCAGCTGCATTATTTCGAGTAACAATACCCTGGTCCATGGCTTTTCTCACCATTTCTAGAAGAAAAGATATTAACTGTCAAGATAGTTGAAAGAGATATATCCAATAAATGACAACGTCCAACTCCAGGTGAGAGCGTGACCCAACCTGTACGCATTATAGCAAGCGGCAGTCCATCAAAATGTTGATTTCGGCTTACTTCAAACACCCCCCCCCCTTTTTTTCTTCATTATAAAAACCATTTGAAAGATAATCTTATAAAGAAAATGTTATAAAGGGGAACTTCTCTTAGTACAGTATTTCAATTCTGTTCTTTATATCATTTCCTTGATGTATATATCACATATGTTACTTTCAAACATCACTACTATCATTATTCATTTTTTATATTAGTGAATGTATATAATTTTGACCATAAAATTACCTCTTTAGAAAATTGTATGACAACTACTGGTGAATATCTTTGTCAGGTCATTTTGGTTCTCCTAAATTTAATGTTACAAGAAATCAGCCTCTGGTTCTTTGGGGGTTTTAAATTTCCCTCCCCTTACACACATATATATAGGATACATGCATCAAGTACAACCAAATGAGAATGAATGGCTAACAACATTTTCGTGTCCAGTTTTCTGGCAGAATGTTACCTATTTAGTCATTGTTTCTGTTACTTTATATGAATCTTAACATGCTATAATAATTGTAATTATACATAATTTTAGTATAAAAATGTAAACAAAAATGAGTTGACATAGAAATTAAAATAATCCACCCAAGAGATGTGCAAATATCATATAGTATAATGTATAAGGAAACCTGATAATTTCTATTTTAGCATCACAAATTTACATGGGATACTAAATAAATAGCTTCCACAGTAAAAAAGTGTCTAGGTCAGTGCAAAACTCATGACCTTTGTTTGGAAATTTGGAACTTTAAAATTATTGCATTTTTGATAAGATTTATATATTTCATGTTCTGAAGAGCTTTCAAGTGTAATTTTCTTTTACTAGCAATAAGATTTATATATTAGCGCAAAATCACATACACAACCACTTTCCGACTGTTACACATTTATATACTTGTCTTTTAAAAAAACTTAGTGAAATCTATTTATTCAAGTACCACATACAAAGTAACAATCAATGATTTCCCGAGGACTATATCAGTTTTCTTTTGTTTGATATGGCAGTCGTAAAGAAAACTTCCCCTTTTCTTTGTCTGCTCATTTATACGTTTAAAATTATTTCTTTTACTAGGGTGGAAGACTCGAAGTATGAGAGAAGATAACTAAATAGATCACAGGCATAATATTAGCAAAAAAAAAAATGCACAGACAAGATTATACATTACAGTAGCCACATCTTCATGTGTGCAACTTTGGTACATGTGTATTTAAGGAAAGGGGCTCTCCCCTGGTTAGTAAATAATAATGAACTATGATGCTCATGTTCGTATGATTCCCAGAGGTGAGGAAAAGTACTGCTAAAAGTCAATATTTCGATTCAGTGGTGAGGAAAACTACTGCTAAAAGTCCATATTTTGATTACCAGTGGTGAGGAGAACTACTGCTAAAAGTCAATTTTTTTGATTACCAGTGGAGAGGAAATCCTTTGATGAAAGCCCATATTTCAATTCCTAGTGGTAGGGAAAACTATAGCTTAAAGTCCATATTTCAATTCCCAGTCGTGAAGAAAACTACTGCTAAAGGACCATATTTTGATTCTCATTGGTGAGGAAAACTACCACTTAAAGCCAATATATTAATTCCCAGTGGTGAGGAAAACTACTGCTAAAGGTCAATATTTCAATTCCTAGTGGTGAGGAAAACTACTGATAAAGGCCAATATTTCAATTCCTAGTGGTGAGGAAAACTACTGATAAAGGCCAATATTTCAATTCCTAGTGGTGAGGAAAACTACTGATAAAGGCCAATATTTCAATTCCTAGTGGTGAGGAAAACTACTGCTAAAAGCCAATATTTCAATATGAAGCCCATATTTTGACTCCCAGTGGTGAGGAAAACTACTGCTACTTCAATTCCTAGTGGTGAGGAAAACTGCTGCTAAAGGCCAATATTTCAATTCCTAGTGATGAGGAAAAATACTGTACTGTTAAAAGCCAATATTTCAATTCCTAGTAGTATGAGGAAAACTACTGTACTGCTAAAAGCCAATATTTCAATTTCTAGTGGTGAGGAAAACTACTGTTAATAGTCAACATTTTGATTCCTAGTGATAAGGAAAACTACTACCTAAGGCCAATATTTCAATTTCCCGTGGTGAGGAAAACTACCACTAAAAGACCCTATTTCGATTCCCAAGGGAAGGAAAACTACTGCTGAAAGTCCATAGTTCACTTCCCAGCAGTGAGGAAAACTATAGCTAAAGGGCAATATTTCCATTCCAAGTGGTGAGGAAAACTGCTACGAGCCCATATTTAGATTCCAAGCAGTGAGGAAAACCACTACTAAAAGTCCATACAGTATTTCGATTACCAGTGGTAAGGATATCCATAGATAAAAGCCCTTATTTCAATTCTGGTGGTAAGGAAAACTACTGCTAAAAGCCAATACAGTACTTCAATTCCTAGTGGCATGAGGAAAACTACTGTACTGCTGAAAGCCAATATTTCAATTCCTAGTGGTATGAGGAAAACTACTGCTAAAAGCCAATACAGTATTTCAATTCCTGGTGGTGAGGAAAGCTACGGCCAAAGGCCAATATTTCAATTCCTAGTGGTGAGGAAAACTACTGCTAAAAGCCAATACTTCGATTCCTAGTGGTACGAGGAAAACTACTGTACTGCTAAAAGCCAATATCTCAATTCCTAGTGGTGGGGAAAACTGTTGCTAAAAGCCAATACTTCAATTCCTAGTGGTATGAGAAAAACTACTGTACTGCTAAAAGCCAATATTTCAATTCCTGGTGGTGAGGAAAGCTGCGACCAAAGGCCAATATTTCAATTCCTAGTGGTATGAGGAAAACTACTGCACTGCTAAAAGCCAAATACTTCAATTCCTAGTGGTGAGGAAAACTGCTGCTAAAAGCCAATACTTCAATAACTAGTGATGAGGAAAACTACTACTAAAAGTCAATATTTCAATAAAAAGCCCATATTCCAATTCCCGTAGTGAGAAAAACTACCATGAAAGACCCTATTTCGATTCCCACGGTAAGGAAAACTACTGCTGAAATTCCATACTTTAATTCCCAATGGTGAGGAAAACTACCACTAAAAGACCTTTTTTAAATATTTAACTTAGCCGGTGAATATATAATAGCTGCTACTCAGCGGCTCGACAGAAAACACACTAAAAAAACTCGCGAGCGATCGCTATGAAGGTTGCGGGTGTGCCCACCAGCGCCAACTATCGGTCAGATACCACTCTTGCATGTAAACAAACCCTTCAATTCTTCTCTGTCGACGTTGACGACAAGACGTACCAATTCTCGCTGTAGAACCTGGAGTTTTCTCAACATATTTGGTGAAGTACTTCATTTTGGTTTGAGCTTTCGCAGTGCAGGTGTTTTTCCTCAACATAAACTCTTGAACTCTTTATTGAATCAGATTATTTGTTGATGACTTGGATTGTTTTTGGAATTTTCTTTGACTAATTCAAAATGGCTGACCCTTCACAAGTACCTAGATTTCGGAAGTGTAATGCTAGGGACTGTAATAGGCGTCTTCCAAAGGCATCTCTCGACCCACATACTGTGTGTTCCAATTGTCGGGGTAAAACCTGTCAATTGGGAGATCGGTGTGAGGAATGCGTGGGCCTTTCGGAATTAGATTGGCTCGAATACGATAAATATGCACGTAGGCTAGAGAGAGATAGGGTCTGTAGATTTTTCCTCTCCACATGCCCCTGAACCTAATCCTTCCCCTGTAGTGGTTGTTCCTAAACCCCCTTCTAGCACTCAGGAACCATCTATGCAAGACATGTTACGTGCTATTCATGCCTTGGGGGAAAAAGTTGAAGCGTTAGCAACTGATCGTAATCAACTCATGGCTGACGTGAAGGAACTTAAGTGTCAGAGTGCCACGGCGGAAAGTGGGAAAGTGATTAGTGCGCAAAGTGTTGTGAACAGTGTTGCGACCGAGGGTTCGTCTGTTCGTGCCTGTCGTTCACCTAGTCCGGGACCTCTTGCAAGCTCCCAAGCCCAGGGGAGAAGTAATGTCGTACGACTTATGGGTTCGAGAGGCCTTGATCAGCGAACAGACGTTCCCTCTATGGTATCAGGCGTATCTCACCAAGATCGCCCCTACCATAAGACGAGAGAGCCCATTTTCTCCTCGTCTTCCGAAGGCTTTTCACGCAAGAAACCGTGGAGAAAGGTTTCTAGGCCTCTTAAACGGAAGTCGGTCCCTTCAGGACAGGTCCAACGTCCTGGATGTAGTCATTGGGACAGTTCGGACCCGTTGCAGTCATCGGATGACTGCTCGCTGCCTAAGCAAGGCAAGGTTGTGCCGTCTCAGACGTTAACCCCGTCGGTTACCGCACCCATTCCCGTGGACCCTAAATGGGTTATACTGCAGGACATGCAGTCTAAGCTTGCCTCCCTTATGGAAGACTATTCTGCCGATAAGGTTTCCGTTGAGCCTAGCCGTTTATCTCATCAAGATCCTAGCCTTCAGCCACCCAAACGTTCCTTTGTGCGTCCTGTTGACGTTGGTGTAGCCAAGTCACGTCAATCAGTTTGTTTAGAACCACACTCGATGCGGTCTCGTGTGGATTTTCAGCCGCATTTGGACGTTAGGCAACTTGCTGATGCTCCTGTTGACGTTCAGGACGTTCGCCAACCATCGGAGTTGACTTGTTTTGACGCTGAGCGTCAACATCCGCAGTCTAGTTGTTTTGACTGCTCAGACTAGGCGGTCAAAGCAGTCTCGGGTGGACGCACTCGCACACCTGTTGTTGTTGACAGTTCACAGACTGTCAAGCAGTTACATGACGTTGCGTCCTGGTCCGCTACTAATGCACCAGTGCGTGTGGATGCAGCGTGTCAAGCACTGCCAACCCCTTTGCTTGTTTCGCAGCAGTTGTCAGATGAGGAACCTTCAGATGAGGACGTTGCTGACCCTCAGCCTGAGGATCATCCTTCAGATATTGATGAACCCAGAACAGTTCCGCCATCAATGGACTTTAAGAAAGTCATGTTAATTTTTAAGGAGTTGTTTCCCGATAACTTCGTCTCTGTTGCTCCTCGTTCACCGCCGTCTGAGCTTGTTTTAGGCGTACCTGCTGACATGCCAGCCTTTACAAAACTTGTGCTATCTCGCTCATCCAAGAGAGCTTTACGGCTTTTAGGCGATTGGTTGGAAACCAAGAGGAGTTTGGGGAAGACGGCCTTTGCCTTCCCTCCATCTAAACTCTCGTCTCGATCGAGCGTCTGGTATGCCACGGGAGAAGTTCTCGGCTTGGGAGTCCCTGCCTCTGCCCAGGGCGACTTCTCAAGCCTTGTAGACTCTCCCCGCCGTCTAGCCATGAGACGCTCGAAGGTTAGTTGGTCATCTTCGGACCTTGACCATCTGCTGTAAGGCATTTTTAGAGACTGAAGTTTTCAACTTCCTTGACTGGTGTTTGGGAGCCTTAAGTAGGAAAATCTCTTCGGCTGATAGAGATGTCTCACTACTCATTATGTCCTGCATGGATAAAGCCATCCGCGATGGATCCAATGAGCTATCCTCCTCTTTTACTTCAGGAATCCTTAAGAAGCGAGAGTCTCTTTGCTCTTATCTGTCGGCAGGAGTTACTCCCTGTCAAAGATCTGAGCTACTCTTTGCTCGCTTATCGAAGTTCTTGTTCCCTGAACATTTGGTTAAGGACATAGCTTTGTCACTCGTGCAGAAGGACACCCATGACTTGGTAGCGTCCTCTGCTCGCAAAGGGACTCCTTCGACATCCTTTTCTGCAAGACCAAGGATAGACACTCCGGCGTCCAGGTTTATACCGCCCTTTCGTGGCAGAGCTCCCAGCAGGGGAAGTACTCGTGCCGAGGGAAAGAAAGGAAAGAAGAGAGGAGGCAAGTCCTCACGTGGCAGAGTCTGACTGCCCGCAGCCTCAGACAGCAGTAGGTGCCAGACTCAAGAACTTCTGGAAAGCCTGGGAGAAGAGGGGCGCAGACAAACAGTCTGTGAAGTTGCTCAGAGAAGGGTACAAAATCCCATTTGTACACACACCTCCTCTAGCGACTTCCCCCATCGACCTCTCTCCCATGTACCGAGAGGAATCAAAGAGACAAGCCCTGAAACTAGAAGTGTCTCTTTTGCTAGAGAAGGGAGCGGTGGTGAAAGTCTCGGACCTTCAATCACCGGGATTTTACAACCGCCTCTTCCTAGTACCGAAGAAGACAGGAGGTTGGAGACCGGTGCTAGACGTCAGTGCCCTGAACGTCTTTGTCACAAAGACAAAGTTTACCATGGAGACCACGAAATCAGTCTTAGCAGCGGTCAGAAAGGGAGACTGGATGGTCTCTCTCGACCTAAGAGACGCATACTTCCACATCCCCATTCACTCAGATTCCCAACCTTTTCTGAGGTTTGTTTTCGACAATGTGGTGTACCAGTTTCGAGCCCTGTGCTTTGGCCTAAGTCCTGCTCCTCTCGTGTTTACGAGGCTTATGAGGAATGTGGCAAAATTCCTCCATTTATCGGGAATCCGAGCCTCCCTTTACTTGGACGACTGGCTTCTCAGAGCCTCGTCCAGTCATCGCTGTCTGCAGGATCTTCATTGGACATTGGATCTGACCAAGGAATTGGGACTTTTGGTCAACATGGAAAAGTCCCAGCTGATTCCATCCCAAACTATACTGTATTTAGGGATGGAGATTCGCAGTCCAGTTTTTCGGGCTTTTCCGTCTGCCCCCCGAATAGAGCAAGCCCTGCTCATAATCCAACGGATGTTGAAGAGAGAACGTTGCTCAGTCAGGAATTGGATGAGTCTGGTAGGGACTCTATCATTCCTGGAGCAGTTTGTCTCGCTAGGAAGGCTACACCTTCGACCTCTCCAGTTCCATCTAGCCTTTCACTGGAAAAAGGACAAGACGCTAGAGGCGGTCTCAATCCCGGTCTCCGAAGCAGTAAAGGCATGCCTGAATTGGTGGAACGACAATATCAATCTAAGAGAGGGACTTCCCCTAGCAGTTCAGACACCAAACCACATTCTATTCTCAGACGCATCGGATTTGGGTTGGGGTGCGACCCTGGACGGTCGGGAATGCTCAGGTCTGTGGACCTCGAGTCAGAGGAGCATGCACATCAACGGCAAGGAACTTTTGGCAGTCCACCTGGCCTTGATGAACTTCTTGAGTCTCCTTCGAAACAAAGTGGTGGAGATCAACTCGGACAATACCACAGCCTTGGCATACATTTCCAAGCAAGGAGGCACCCACTCCCTGACACTGTACGAGATCGCAAGGGACCTGCTCATTTGGTCAAGAGATCGAGGCATCTCCCTGTTAACGAGGTTTATACAGGGCGACTTGAACGTCTTAGCAGATTGCCTCAGTCGGAAGGGTCAGGTAATTCCTACGGAATGGACCCTCCACAAGGACGTGTGCAAGAGGCTTTGGGCGACTTGGGGTCAACCCACCATAGACCTCTTTGCAACCTCGATGACCAAGAGACTTCCAATCTATTGCTCTCCAGTCCCAGACCCAGCAGCAATACATATAGACGCTTTTCTTCTAGATTGGTCTCATCTAGATCTATATGCATTCCCACCAATCAAGATTGTCAACAAGGTACTGCAGAAGTTCGTCTCTCACGAAGGGACAAGGTTGACGTTAGTTGCTCCCCTCTGGCCCGCGAGAGAATGGTTCACCGAGGTACTTCGATGGCTGGTAGACTTTCCAAGAAGTCTACCTCTAAGAGTAGACCTGTTACGTCAGCCCCACGTAAGACAGGTACACCAAGGCCTCCCCGCTCTTCGTCTGACTGCCTTCAGACTATCGAAAGACTCTCGAGAGCTAGAGGCTTTTCGAAGGAGGCAGCCAGTGCGATTGCAAGAGCGAGGAGAGCTTCTACCATTAGAGTATACCAATCGAAGTGGGAAATCTTCCGAAACTGGTGCAAGTCAGTATCTGTATCCTCGTCCAGTACCTCTGTAGCCCAAATCGCTGATTTTCTCTTACACCTGAGAAAGGTTCGCTCCCTTTCAGCTTCCACGATCAAGGGCTACAGGAGCATGTTGGCTTCGGTCTTCCGGCATAGAGGCTTAGATCTTTCCAACGATAAAGATTTACAAGATCTCCTTAAGTCTTTTGAAACCTCTAAGGAACGTCGTTTGGCTACTCCTGGATGGAACTTAGACGTGGTCCTAAGGTTCCTCATGTCAGACAGGTTTGAGCCATTACATTCAGCCTCCCTGAAGGATCTCACTCTTAAGACTCTTTTCCTGGTGTGCTTGGCCTCGGCTAAAAGTCAGTGAACTTCATGCCTTCAGCAAGAACATCGGTTTTTCTACAGAAAAAGCCACTTGTTCTCTTCAACTTGGTTTCCTGGCCAAAAATGAACTGCCTTCTCGTCCTTGGCCTAAATCTTTTGATATTCCTTGCTTATCAGAGATCGTAGGCAACGAACTGGAGAGGGTGTTATGTCCCGTTAGAGCTCTTAAGTTCTATTTAGCTCGTACTAAGCCATTACGAGGTATATCTGAAGCGTTATGGTGTTCGGTTTAGAAACCATCCTTACCTATGTCAAAGAATGCTTTGTCATATTTTATCAGATTTTTAATACGAGAAGCCCATTCTCACTTGAATGAGGAAGACCGATCTTTGCTTAAGGTCAAGACGCACGAGATTAGAACTATAGCAACGAAGCAAAATAGATCTCTGCAAAGTATCATGGACGCGACCTTTTGGAGAAGCAAGTCAGTGTTCGCGTCATTTTACTTGAAAGATGTCCAGACTCTTTACGAGGACTGCTACACACTGGGTCCATTCGTAGCAGCGAGTGCAGTAGTGGGTGAGGGTTCTACCACTACACTTCCCTAATTCCATATCCTTTTAATCTGTCTCTTGAAATGTTTTTAATATTGTTTTATGGGTTGTACGGAAGGCTAAGAAGCCTTTCGCATCCTGGTTGATTTGGCGGGTGGTCAAAGTCATTTCTTGAGAGCGCCCAGATTAGGGGTTTGATGAGGTCCTGTTGTATGGGTTGCAGCCCTTGATACTTCAGCTCCTGGAAGTCTTTCAGCATCCTAAGAGGATCGCTGGGCTTCGTGAGGAAGACAGACTTACAAGGCAGAGTAATCGTCTAAGTCAACTTCCTTACCCGGTACCTATATATTTTGGTTTTGTTATATTGATAACTGTCAAAAACTCTTAGCTTATACGCTGTAAACTTAATTAACTCTGGTCTCTAACCACCGCCTTGGGTGTGAATCAGCTATTATATATTCACCGGTTAAGTTAAATATTTAAAAATGTTATTTTCATTAGTAAAATAAATTTTTGAATATACTTACCCGATGATCATATAGCTGTCAGCTCTGCTGCCCGACAGAGAAACCTACGGGCGGAATACGCCAGCGATCGCTATACAGGTGGGGGTGTACATCAACAGCGCCATCTGTCAAGTAGGTACTCAAGTACTCGATGTCAACACAGAACCAATTTTCTCCTCGGTCCACTGGGTCTCTATTGGGGAGGACGGGTGGGTCCTTTAATTTATGATCATCGGGTAAGTATATTCCAAAATTTATTTTTCTAATGAAAATAACATTTTTCAATATTAAACTTACCCGATGATCATATAGCTGATTCACACCCAGGGGGGTGGGTAGAGACCAGCATTGCATGTTGACATTATTATGAGCTAAGTATTCCGTATTTTATTTTAGCAGTTATTCAAAATAACAACCATAAAATAAATAAGTACCTGGTAAGGAAGTCGACTTGAACAATTACTCTGCCTTTTTAAGTACGTCTTCCTTACTGAGCCTCGCGATCCTCATAGGATGCTGAGCGACTCCTAGGAGCTGAAGTATCAAGGGTTGCAACCCATAATAAAGGTCCTCATCAAAACCTCTAATCTAGGCGCTTCTCAAGAAATGACTTTGACCACCCGCCAAATCAAGTAGGATGCGAAAGGCTTCTTAGCCTTCCGGACAACCCAAAAACAATAATAAAACATTTCAAGAGAAAGATTAAAAAAGGTTATGGAATTAGGGAATTGTAGTGGTCGAGCCCTCACCACTATTGCACTCGTTGCTACGAATGGTCCCAGAGTGTAGCAGTTCTCGTAAAGAGACTGGACATTCTTAAGATAAAAGACGCGAACACTGATTTGCTTTTCCAATAGGTTGCGTCGAATATACTTTGCAGAGATCTATTTTGTTTAAAGGCCACTGAAGTTGCGACAGCTCTAACTTCGTGTGTCCTTACCTTCAGCAAAGCTTGGTCTTCCTCATTCAGATGGGAATGAGCTTCTCGTATTAACAGTCTGATAAAATAGGATAAAGCATTCTCTGACATAGGCAAAGATGGATTCTTAACTGAACACCATAAAGCTTCAGACGGGCCTCGTAAAGGTTTTTAAATAGAACTTAAGAGCTCTTACAGGACATAATACTCTTTCTAGTTCATTTCCAACCATACGATAAGTTTGGAATATCGAACGATATTGGTCAAGGCCGAGAAGGCAGCTCGCGTTTGGCTAGAAAACCAAGTTGTAGAACATGTAGCCGTTTCGGATGAGAATCCGATGTTCTTGCTGAAGGCATGAATCTCACTGAATCTTTTAGCTGTGGTTAAGCATATCAGGAAAAGAGTCTTAAAGGTGAGATCTTTCAGGGAGGCTGATTGAAGCGGTTCGAACCTGTCTGACATAAGGAATCTTAGTACCACGTCTAAATTCCAACCAGGTGTAACCAAACGACGCTCCTTCGTGGTCTCAAAAGACTTAAGGAGATCCTGTAGATCTTTATTGTTAGAAAGATCTAAGCCTCTGTGACGGAAGACTGATGCCAACATGCTTCTGTAACCCTTGATAGTGGGAGCTGAAAGAGATCGTTCTTTCCTCAGATATAAGAGAAAGTCAGCTATTTGAGTTACAGAGGTACTGGTCGAGGATACGGATACTGACTTGCACCAGTTTCGGAAGATTTCTCACTTCGATTGGTAGATTCTAAGGGTGGATGTTCTCCTTGCTCTAGCAAACGCTCTGGTTGCCTCCTTCGAAAAGCCTCTAGCTCTCGAGTCTTTCGATAGTCTGAAGGCAGTCAGACGAAGAGCGTGGAGGCCTTGGTGTACCTTCTTTACGCGTGGCTGACGTAGAAGGTCCACCCTTAGGGGAAGTGTTCAGGGAACGTCTACTAGCCATCGAAGTACCTCGGTGAGTCATTCTCTCGCGGGCCAGAGGGAAGCAACTAGCGTCAACCTTGTCTTTTCGTGAGAGGCGAACTTCTGCAGTACCTTGTTGACAATCTTGAACTGAGGGAATGCATATAGATCTAGATGTGACCAATCTAGTAGAAAGGCATCTATATGAACCACTGCTGGGTCCAGGATAGGTGAGCAAACTATTGGGAGCTTCTTGGTCATCGAGGTTGCGAAGAGATCTATGGTTGGCTGGCCCCAGGTGGCCCAAAGTCTCTTGCATACATCCTTGTGGAGGGTCCATTCTGTTGGAATTATTTGTCCGTTCCGACTGAGACAATCTGCTATGACATTCAAGTTGCCTTGGATGAACCTCGTTACTAGTGAAATGTCTAGACCTTTTGACCAGGTGAGGAGGTCCCTTGCGATCTCGTACCATGTCAGAGAGTAACGAAAAGCCTCTAGCTCTCGAGTCTTTCGATAGTCTGAAGGCAGTCAGACGAAGAGCGTGGAGGCCTTGGTGTACCTTCTTTACGCGTGGCTGACGTAGAAGGTCCACCCTTAGGGGAAGTGTTCAGGGAACGTCTACTAGCCATCGAAGTACCTCGGTGAGTCATTCTCTCGCGGGCCAGAGGGAAGCAACTAGCGTCAACCTTGTCCCTTCGTGAGAGGCGAACTTCTGCAGTACCTTGTTGACAATCTTGAACGGAGGGAATGCATATAGATCTAGATGTGACCAATCTAGTAGAAAGGCATCTATATGAACCACTGCTGGGTCCAGGATAGGTGAGCAAACTATTGGGAGCCTCTTGGTCATCGAGGTTGCGAAGAGATCTATGGTTGGCTGGCCCCAGGTGGCCCAAAGTCTCTTGCATACATCCTTGTGGAGGGTCCATTCTGTTGGAATTATTTGTCCGTTCCGACTGAGACAATCTGCTATGACATTCAAGTTGCCTTGGATGAACCTCGTTACTAGTGAAATGTCTAGACCTTTTGACCAGGTGAGGAGGTCCCTTGCGATCTCGTACCATGTCAGAGAGTAGGTCCCTCCTTGCTTGGAGATGTAGGTCAAAGCCGTGTGTTGTCCGAGTTCACCTCCACCACTTTGCCTTGAAGGAGAGACCTGAAGCTTTTCCAGGTCAGACGTACTGCCAGTAGCTTCTTGCAGTTGAAATGCATTGTCCTTTGACTCGAGTTCCATAATCCCGAGCATTCCCTACCGTCTAATGTCGCACCCCAGCCTACGTCCGATGCGTCCGAGAAGAGAACGTGGTTGGGAGTCTGAACAGTCAGGGGAAGACCCTTTCTAAGGTTGATAAAGTCCTTTCACCAAGTCAGACAAGACTTTATCTTTCCGGAAACTGGGATCGAGACCGCTTCTAGCGTCTTGTCCTTTTTCCAGTGAAAAGCTAGATGGTATAGAAGAGGACGGATGTGTAGTCTTCCTAGTGACACAAATTGAACCACGGATGACAGTGTCCTTACCAGACTCATCCACAGCCTGACAGGGCAGCGTTCCTTCTTCAGCATCTTCTGGATGGATAGCAGGGCTGGGGTTTGATCGTCTTGTTCAGCAACGTCCTCATCAGAGGGTTCCTCATCCGAAACTGATGAGGAAACGGCAACGGAGTGGGCAACGTCTGACTCGCTGAATCCGGTCGCACTGGTGGATGCGTGACGGAGCCGGACGCAAAATCATGGTACTGCTGCACAGTCTGTGAACTGTCAACAACCATGGGGACGCGAGGAAGTACAGCGTCAACCCGAAACTGTCTAGACTGTCAGGGTTGTGCAGTCAACACCCTACCGGGTTGCTGAGGTTGACGCACTGCGTCACAACAAGTCACCTCTGCTGGTTGTTGAACGTCTTCCTAGCGACACACTGAACGTCAACAACCACCTCCGAGCGTCGCTTAACGTTAACGTGCGACTGGCAACCCACACTGGGTCGCATCGGTGGAGGAACCACCTCAACTGGCGGACGCGAGTAGGATACCTCAGCGTCAACAGGGCGCACAACCAACCGGTAGGAAGGTTGTTGGCCAGAAGGTTCTTCTCTGTAATAAGTCCTCTATCAAGGACACAAGCTTGGACTGCATGTCTTGCAGCAAAGCCCATTAGGGTCTACGGGAGCAGGTGTGGCAACAGACGGGGTTAGCGACTGAAGCGGAACCATTTACCATCCCTGGAAGCCTTGTTATGTGTGACATAATAGTACAGCAAAACTTCAAAGGATCGACAAAAGTTGAGAAGCTGACCTGTAAACAACTGGAGCGTCTCCTGGCTATGCGCCTGGCCGAGTCTACCAGAATTGAGAAGTCTACCTGGGCAGAGGCATGAACTCCCAAGCTGAGAACTTCTCTCGTGTCCTATCAGACTCTCGCTCTATAAGCCAGATAAAAAGAAGGGAAATCAAAAGGCTGTATCCCTAAAACTCCTCCTGGTGCAAAAACCAGTCGCCTAGCCGACGTAACGCTCTCTAGGAGAGCGAGAGAGCACTAGCTTAACAACAACGGCTTCGAAGTAGCTAGGCCTAGTGTAAGTTCTGACGTGAGGCGAACGAGGAGCAGCAGTTACAAGATCCGGACGAAGATCCTTAAAAAATCATCATGATTTAATTAAAGTCCATAGGAGGCTAAGCAGCTTAAGGCTCCTCTCCAAATGACAGAGTCCTCAAAGGAATATCAGTAGGAGGGAGAACAGCACTTTCTCATCTACAGGAACCTTGTCCGAGAAAAGCTAGGTTATCTCAGTGAGGGTCTCACTGGTGCATTAGCAGCAGACCAGAAGGCAACGTTATGTAACTGCTTGACAGTCTGTGAACTGTCAAAAACTGAACTGTCAACCACAACAGGTGCGTGAGGACATACAGCACTGGTGCATTAGCAGCAGACCAGAAGGCAACGTTATGTAACTGCCTGACAGTCTGTGAACTGTCAAAAAACTGAACTGTCAACCACAACAGGTGCGTGAGGACATACAGCACTGGTGCATTAGAAGCAGACCAGAAGGCAACGTCATGTAACTGCTTGACAGTCTGTGAGCTGGCAACAACCAAAGCTGTGTGGGGAAGCCTCAACTCCTGACTGACTAGTCTGCTGCGGGCGAGTGGCGGTAACCACAGTGGGTTGCGGAGGCTGACGCACCGTGTCAAAACACGGCAGCTTAACTCCACCCTCCTGTTGTTGTGGTAGCACACGCACGTCAACGGAGGGTTCCGTGCGTCTGTGAACGTCAGCATGCGTCTGGCAGGGTCGACTGCGCATGGGTGGAGGAGCTCTCACAGCTGGAATGTGGGAGCAGGCAGCCACAGCGACTGCTGGGCGCACAACCGTGGTAGGTTGTAGGCTAACGGGTGCGTCTGTGAACGTCAGCATGCGTCTGGCAGGGTCGACTGCGCATGGGTGGAGGAGCTCTCACAGCTGGAGTGTGGGAACAGGCAGCCACAGCGTCTGCTGGGCGCACAACCGAGGTAGGTTGTAGGCTAACGGGTGCAGCGTCAACCTTCTCCGCACGATACTCTCGCAAAAAAGATGCTAACTGTGTCTGCATAGACTGTAGCAAAGACCACTTAGGGTCTACAGCAGCAGGTGCGGCAACAGACGGTGTTACTGCCTGTTGCGGTACCGCTTTACCTCTCTTAGGAGGTGTGCAGTCATCGGAAGACTGCAGCGAGTCCGAGCTGACCCAGTGGCTACACCTGGGCCGTTGGACTTGCGCGGAAGGGACCGACTTGCACTTAATAAGCTGCGAGACCTTGGTCCAAGGTTTCTTACGAGAAACCTCTTCCGCAGACGAGAAGTAAATGGGCTCTCTCGTCTTTGTGTGGGTGGGGCGATCTTGGGTAGATACGCCCGAAACCACGGAGGGAAAAACGTCTGTTCGTTGATCAAGGCCTGACGAACCCATAAGTCGTTCGACATTACTTCTCCCCTGGGCTTGGGAGCTTGCAAGAGGTCCCGGACTAGGTGAACGACAGGCACGAACAGACGAACCCTCGGACGCAACACTGTAACACTTTGCGCATATCACTTTATCACTTTGATTTTCTGTTTTGCACTTATTTCACTGAAATCGAAACTTTTACTGATTTCTACCTGAAACACGCAATCCTACCCTTCATTAAAAGGTAGTAATTGCGAAAAGTCGTATAATGCAACTGAAAACATATATAAAGATAAAGAATTCAGTGGCTGGGAAAAAGACTAAACACTAGTTCCAATAAACTACGTTTACAATCTCTCACCGCACATAGCCTGGGAACCAGAATAAAACCCTAGAAACGTTTTACCTTCTTCCCCTACAGCGACTAGGGAGGAGAGTAAAACGAGAACAACGTTATCCGCTTAAACGCAACGTTTTTTCTCCTCTCTCTCCCTCCGTCTCTATCTCTCTCTTTCTCTCTAGATTTCGCACCTGAGAGAAGAGCCCAATAATATATCGTCAAAACATGTTATTTGCTAAAGGAAAAAAACTGAAAGGTTTTCCAAATAAAAAGTTCCTTTAATTTAGAATTTAAACCATTTAAGCTAAGAAAGAATGAACGAAACGCTAGAATCGGTTTACTCTTACTGCAAAGTGAAACCGTGATACACTCTCTCTCTATCGTAACGATAGAGCGCATGTTGAACGTCCTGAACGTCAACAACTGCGTAGACTAAAAAACTAAACGTTAGTTCATCTTTGAAAACAGTACGAGACTATCAAAGAAATTCTTTCATAAAACATTAAATTTAAAAAGTTTTAAATTCTTTAAAGGGTAAATACGATATAACGGGCTCAACGTTGATTAACTTCGGTTCCAAGTTAGGACCGCCTACTATCAGGAAAGGTCGCATATAAACAAAACATAAAAATTTATTTTTATATGTTTATAATAAAAGGGAAGTTAATCGAAGAGGCCTAATAAAGGCGGAGAGATATAAAATATATAGAGCTATAACGTGTTAAGCAAAATTACTAAAAACCTAAACACACTTCTGTCTAAGGGAAGGGTCGGCCATTTAAAAGTGAAAGAGAGTCCATACTCTCTTTGTCACCCTAATTAAATCTATCCAAAACGAGTTCAAGTTTTGAAATGAAGATAAAACCCCTGCATAGCGAAAGCTCAAAACTGGAATAGTGTACTTCACCAAATACTTGTGAAAACAAATCCAGTTAGTAACAGCGTATTTAGTAGGTCTTGCCAGTGGCACGACAGAGAGAAAATTGGTTCTGTGTTGACATCGAGTACTTGAGTACCTACTTGACAGATGGCGCTGTTGATGTACACCCCCACCTGTATAGCGATCGCTGGCGTATTCCGCCCGTAGGTTTTTCTGTCGGGCAGCAGAGCTGACAGCTATATGATCATCAGGTAAGTTTAATATTGAAAAATGATATTTTAATTATAAAATAAATTTTTGAATATACTTACCCGGTGAATATATAAATTAAAGGCCCTCCCTTCCTCCCCAATAGAGACGCAGCGGGACGAGAAGAATTGAAGGGTTTGTTTACATGCAAGAGTGGTATCTGACCGATAGTTGGCGCTGGTGGGCACACCCGCAACCTTCATAGCGATCGCTCGCGAGTTCTTTGAGTGTGTTTTCTGTCGAGCCGCTGAGTAGCAGCTATTATATATTCACCGGGTAAGTATATTCAAAAATTTATTTTATAATTAAAATATCATATTTCAATTTCAAAGGTGAGGAAAACTACTGCTGAAAGTTCATACTTCAATTCCCAGCGGTGAGGAAAACTGTCGCTAAAGGCCGATATTTCAATTCCTAGTGATGAGGAAGACTACTATTAAAAGGCAAGATTTCAATTACCAATGGTGAGGACAACTACTACTGAAAGACCTTGTTTCAATTCCAAAGGTGAGGAAAACTACTGATGAAAGTCCATACTTCAATTCCCAGTGGTGAGGAACACTATTGCTAAAGGCCAATATTTCAATTCCCAGTGGTGAGGAAAACTGCTACAAGCCCATATTTAGATTCCAAGTAGTGAAGAAAACTACTGCTAAGGTCCATATTTCAATTAGCAGTGAGGAAATCCATAGATAAAAGCCCTTATTTCGATTCCCAGTGGTAAGGAAAACTGCTAAATCCAAAATTTCAATTCCTAGTGGCGAGGAAAACTACTACTAAAAGCCAATACTTCCATTCCCAGTGGTGAGGAGAACTACTGCTACAAGCCCATATTTCGATTACTAGTCGTGAGGTTCTCCGTAGATAAAAGATCTTATTTAGATTCCCTGTGGTGAGGAAAACACCGCTGAAGGCCCATATTTTGATTGCTAGTGGTTAGGAAAACACCGCTGAAGGCCCATATTTTGATTCCCAGTGGTGAGGCAAACCACGGCTAAAAGCCAATATTTTCATTCGGCGTAGTGAGGAAAACCACGGCTAGAGGCCATTATTTTGATTCCCAGTGGTGAGCAAAACTACTGTTTAAAGTCCATTTTCTCATTCCCAGTGGTGAGGAAAACTACTGCTAAAGGCCCCTATTTTGATTCTCAGTGGAGGAAAACCACTGCTAAAAGCCCATATTTTGATTCTCAGTGGTAAGGAAAACCACAACTATAAGAACATATTTACACAACTAACTTCATGGAAATGACACAAGCATCTAACTCTTTGATTATTAACAGATTTTTTTTTCATTCAAGATGACAAGATACAGAATTTTATTGCTTACAGTCTACAGACTTTCGAAAATAAAAAATAGCTCCATATGAAAAAGTGACTACTGAAAGTAAAAAAAATAATTCAAATTCTACATTTCCTTCCTTTGCAAATACAAGTGACTACCAATTGCTCTTTAAATCAAGAAATTAAATGAGAAATTAAGAAGAGAGTTTGAAGTAGCCAACAAACTTTCAAGAAAGGTTTGTTCAGGCATCAAAGGTACAGGGATTAAAATCAAAATTTTTCTGGAAGGAGTTCAGCATTCCAGTAAAAATCATAATACTTCACCACAGCATGAAGTACTAACACAATAAACGAGTGACCGGAATATTTTAAAGGAAAACATCAAGTTTTCTGTTGAAGTTGTGAATTAAAATCAACACATAACACATCTTTATCAATTATAAACTCATTGAACTTCAAGACAGAAAACAAGATAGAGACCTAGGAGGCCATACTTCCAGAATAAAGTTCACGACTGTGTTGATGAGGAGTTTCCATACTTTATTTCTTTAAAACTTAAGAATAAAGATAAAAATATAAATACAATGCTTGTAAAAGTAGACACACCCAGGATGCTGTTGCTCATTATAATTTCAATATGGTGTAGACACAGAAGAATTAAAATACATGCAAACAAGTACATACACTGAGGATGCTGTGGCTTATTATAATCTCAATATATTGTAGACACAGAAAAATTAAAATACACGAAAAATGATATTTTAATTATAAAATAAATTTTTGAATATACTTACCCGGTGAATATATAGCTGCAACTCTGTTGCTCGACAGACAAACTCTACGGAAAAAACTCGCCACCGATCGCTACACAGGTTGCGGGTGTACCCAACAGCGCCATCTGTCGACCAGATACCCAGCTCTTATGTAAACAAAGACTCAATTTTCTCCTCGTCCCACTGCGTCTCTATTGGGGAGGAAGGGAGGGTCATTTAATTTATATATTCACCGGGTAAGTATATTCAAAAATTTATTTTATAATTAAAATATCATTTTTAAAGATTTAACTTAACCGGTGAATATATAGCTGATTCACACCCAGGATGGTGGGTAGAGACCAGTAATATATGTTTACACTTTTACGGAGCCTCGCGATCCTCTTAGGATGCTGATCGACCCCTAGAAGCTAAAGTATCAAGGGTTGCAACCCATACAACAGGACCTCATCAAACCCCTAATCTAGGCGCACTCAAGAAATGACTTTGACCACCCGCCAAATCAACCAGGATGCGAAAGGCTTCTTAGCCTTCCGGACAACCCATAAAAAACAACATTTCAAGAGACAGATTAAAAGGATATGGAATTAGGGAATTGTAGTGGTTGAGCCCTCACCCACTACTGCACTCGCTGCTACGAATGGTCCCAGTGTGTAGCAGTTCTCGTAAAGAGACTGGACATCTTTCAAGTAAAATGACGCGAACACTGACTTGCTTCTCCAATAGGTTGCGTCCATTATACTTTGCAGAGATATATTTTGCTTAAAGGCCACGGAAGTTGTTACAGCTCTAACTTCGTGCGTCTTCACCTTAAGCAAAGTTCGGTCATCCTCACTCAGATGTGAATGAGCTTCTCGTATTAACAATCTGATAAAGTCTGACCAAGCATTCTTTGACATAGGCAAGGATGGTTTCTTAACTGAACACCATAAAGCTTCAGATTGGCCTCGTAAAGGTTTAGTACGCTTTAAATAGAACTTAAGAGCTCTAACAGGGCATAAGACTCTTTCTAGTTCATTGCCTACGATCTCCGATAAGCTGGGAATATCGAAAGATTTAGGCCAAGGCCGAGAAGGCAGCTCATTTTTGGCTAGAAAACCAAGTTGCAGCGAACAAGTGGTTTTTTCCGACGAAAATCCGATGTTCTTGCTGAAGGCATGAATCTCACTGACTCTTTTAGCCGAGGCTAAGCATACCAGGAAAAGAGTCTTAAGAGTGAGATCTTTCAGGGAGGCTGATTGTAACGGCTCCAACCTGTCTGACATGAGGAATCTTAGTACCACGTCTAAATTCCATCCAGGGGTAGCCAAACGACGCTCCTTGGTGGTCTCAAAAGACTTAAGGAGGTCTTGCAGATCTTTATGTTTGGAAAGATCTAAGCCTCTATGCCGGAAGACCGATGCCAACATGCTTCTGTAGCCCTTGATAGTGGGAGCTGAAAGGGATCGTCCTTTTCTCAGGTATAAGAGAAAATCAGCTATTTGAGTTACAGAGGTACTGGTCGCGGATACAGAAACTGACTTGCACCAGTCTCGGAAGACTTCCCACTTCGATTGGTAGACTCTAAGGGAGACGCTCTCCTTGCTCTAGCAAACACACTGGCTGCCTCCTTCGAAAAGCCTCTAGCTCTCGAGAGTCTTTCGATAGTCTGAAGGCAGTCAGACGAAGAGCGTGGAGGCTTTGGAGTACCTTCTTTACGTGTGGCTGACGTAGAAGGTCTACCCTTAGAGGAAGACTTCTGGGAACGTCTACTAACCATCGAAGTATCTCGGTGAACCATTCTCTCGCGGGCCAGAGGGAAGCAACTAACGTCAACCTTGTCCCTTCGTGAGAGGCGAACTTCTGCAGTACCTTGTTGACAATCTTGAACGGTGGGAATGCGTAGAGATCCAGATGTGACCAATCTAGGAGGAAAGCATCTATATGTATTGCCGCTGGGTCCGGGACTGGAGAGCAATAGATTGAAAGCCTCTTGGTCAGCGAGGTTGCAAAGAGATCTATGGATGGTTTACCCCAAGTGGCCCAAAGTCTCTTGCACACATCCTTGTGGAGGGTCCATTCGGTTAGAATTACTTGCCCTTTCCGACTGAGACAATCTGCTATGACGTTCAAGTCGCCTTGGATGAACCTCGTTACTAGGGAGATGTCTTGACCTTTTGACCAGATGGGCAGGTCCCTTGCGATCTCGTACAACGTCAGTGAGTGGGTACCTCCTTGTTTGGAGAAGTACGCCAAAGCCGTGGTGTTGTCCGAGTTTACTTCCACCACTTTGCCTCGAAGGAGAGACTTGAAGCTTTTCAAGGCCAGATGTACTGCCAACAGCTCCTTGCAGTTGATATGCATGCTCCTCTGACTCGAGTTCCACAGTCCTGAGCATTCCCGACCGTCTAGTGTCGCGCCCCAGCCCACGTCCGATGCGTCCGAGAAGAGAACGTGGTTGGGAGTCTGAACAGCCAGGGGAAGACCCTCTCTTAGGTTGATATTGTCCTTCCACCAAGTCAGACAAGACTTTATCTTTTCGAAAATCGGGATCGAGACCGCTTCTAGCGTCTTGTCCTTTTTCCAGTGAAAAGCTAGATGGTATTGAAGAGGACGGAGGTGTAGTCTTCCTAGTGACACAAATTGTTCCACGGATGACAGCGTCCCTACCAGACTCATCCACAGCCTGACTGAGCAGCGTTCCTTCTTCAGCATCTTCTGGATGGATAGCAGGGCTTGATCTATTCTGGGGGCTGATCGTCTTGTTGTTCAGCAACGTCCTCATCAGAGGGTTCCTCATCCGAAAACTGATGAGGAAACGGCAACGGAGTGGGCAACATCTGGCTCGCTGAGTCCGGTCGCACTGGTGCATGCGTGACGGAGCCGGACGCAACATCATGGAACTGCTGCACAGTCTGTGAACTGTCAACAACCATGGGTGCGCGAGGAAGCACAGCGTCCACCCGAGACTGTCTAGACCGTCTGGGTTGTGCAGTCAACACCATACCGGGTTGCTGAGGTTGACGCACTGCGTCAAAACAAGTCACCTCTGCTGGTTGTTGAACGTCCTGAACGTCAACAACCACCTCCGAGCGTCGCTTAAAGTCAACGTGCGGCTGGCAACCCACACTGGGTCGCATCGGTGGAGGAACCACCTCAACTGGCAGACACGAGAAGGTTACCTCAGCGTCAACAGGATGCACAACCGACCGGTTGGAAGGTTGTTGGCCAGAAGGTTCGGCAGCAACCTTCTCCGCATTAAAGTCCTCTATCAAGGACGCAAGCTTGGACTGCATGTCTTGCAGCAAAGCCCATTTAGGGTCTACGGGAGCAGGTGCGGCAACAGACGGGGTTAGCGACTGAGGCGGTACCGCTTTCCATCCCTGAAAGCCTTGTTTATGCATGACATAATTGTACAGCAAAACTTCAAAGGCTCGAAAACCGCTGTGAAGTTGACCTGTAAAAAACTTGGAGCGTCTCCTGGCCAGGCGCCAGGGAGAGTCTACGAGATTTGAGAAGTCTATCAGGGCAGAGGCATGAACTCCCAAGCCGAGAACTTCTCTCGTGACATATCAGACTCTTGCTCTATAAGCCAGTTTAAAAGAAGGGAAAGCAAAGGCTGTATCCCCCAAACTCCTCCTGGTGATAAACCAGTCGCCTAGCCAACGTAAAGCTCTCTAGGAGAGCGAGAGAGCACTAGCTTAAAAACAACAGCTTCGAAGTAGCTAGGCCTAGTGTAAGCTCTGACGTTTAGGCGAACGAGGAGCAGCAGTTACAAAAAGATCCGGACAAAGATCCTTAAAAAAAATCATCATGATTTAATTAAAGTCCATAGAGGGCTAAGCAGCTTTAGGCTCCTCTCCATCTGACAGAGTCCTCAAGGGAATATCAGTAGGAGGGGGAACAGCAACTTCCTCATCTACAGGAACCTTGTCCGATAAAAGCTGAGTCTCAAGCAAGGGAGTGACCTACCGTGGTGGCAATGCTTTACAAGCAGAGTCCACACTCACTGGTGCATTAGTAGCGGACCAGGACGCAACGTCATGTAACTGCTTGACAGTCTGTGAACTGTCAACAACTGAACTGTCAACCACAACAGGTGCGTGAGGACGCACAGCGTCCACTCGAGACTGCTTTGACTGCCTAGACTGAGCAGTCAAAACAACTCTAGAATGCGGAGGTTGACGCACAGCGTCAAAACAAGTCAACTCCGATTGTTAGCGAACGTCTTGAACGTCAACAGGAGCATCAGCAAGTGGCCTAACGTCCAAATGCGGCTGAAAATCCACACGAGACCGCATCGAGTGTGGTTCTAAACAACCTGACTGACGTGACTTAGCTACACCAACGTCAACAGGAAGCACAAAGGAACGTTAGGTTGGCTGAAAGCCAGGATATCGATGAGATAAACGGCTAGACTCAACGGACTAATCGGCAGAATAGTCTTCCATAAGGGAGGCAAGCATATTCTGCATGTCTTGCCATACAACCCATTAAGGATCAACGGAAATGGTTGTGGTAAGAGACGAGGGTAACGTCTGTGACCGCAACACTTTGCCAACAAAAAAGACTCGGAGTCTGTGTTACGCTTTTGTTAGGCGGCGAGCAGTTATCCGATGACTGCATAGGGTCAGAGCTGTCCTAATGGCTGTAACCAGGACGCTGGACCTGTCCTGAAAGGACTGACTTTCGCTTAAGGGCTTCGAAACCTTGTGACAGGTTTCTTATGCGAAAAGCCTTCGGATGACGAGGAGAAAAAACGTCTCTCTCGTCTTAAGGTAGGGGAGATCTTGGTAAGATACACCCGATACCATAGAGGGAAACGTCTGTTCGTTGATCAAGGCCTCTCGAACCCATAAGTCGTTCGACATTACTTCTCCCCTGTTTGGGAGCTTGCAAGAGGTCCCAGACTAGGTGAACGACAGGCACGAACAGACGAACCCTCGGACGCAACACTGTAACACTTTGCGCAATATCACTTTATCACTTCGATTTTCTGTTTTGCACTTATTTCACTGAAATCGAAACTTTTACTGATTTCTACCTGAAACACGCAATTCTACCCTTCATTAAAAGGTAGTAATTGCGAAATCAGTCGTATAATGCAAGCTCATTAATACCAGCAAAAAAACCGAAAACATATTTAAAGATAAAAACAAAAATCAGTGGCTGGGGAAGAGACTAAACACTAGTTCATATAAACTACGTTTTCAATCTCTCACCGCACATAGCCTGGGGATGAGAATAAAAAACTAAAAACGTTTTATCCTTCCTCCCCGTACAGAGACTAGGGACGAGAGTAACTCGAGAACAACGTTACCCGCTTGAACGGAACGTTTTCTCTCCTCTCTCTCCCTCCGTCTCTATCTCTCTCTCTCTTTCTCTCTTGATTTCGCACCTAAGAGAAGAGCCCAATTACATTTCGTCAAAAAAACATGTTATTTGACTAAAGGAAAAAAACTGAAAGGTTTTTCAAATAAAAAGTTCCTTTAAAGTAGAATTTAAAACATTTAAGCTAAGAAAGAATGAACAAAACGTCAGAATCGATTTACTCTTACTGCAAAGTGAAACCGTGATACACTCTCTCTCTCTCGTAACGATAGAGCGCATGTTGAACGTCCTGAACGTCAACAACTGCGTAGAATAAATAAACTAAACGTTAGTTCATCTTTGATAAACGTTAGTTCATCTTTGAAAACAGTACGAAGACTATCAAAGAAATTCTTTCATAAAATATTACATTTAAAGTTTTAAATCATTAGCTCTTTAAAAGCTATTTACAATATAAAGGGCTCAACGTTGATTAACTTCGGTTTCCAAGTTAGGACCGCCTACTCTCAGGAAAGGTCGCATATAAACAAAACATTAAAATTTATTTTTATATGTTTATAATAAATGGAAAGTTAATCGAAGAGGCCTAATAAAGGCGGAGAGATATAAAATATATAGAGGAAAATCTATAAATAATTTATAACGTGATAAGATAATTACTAAAAGTCTAAACACACTTCCGTCTAAGGGAAGGGTCGGCGATTTAAAAGTGAAAGAAAGTCCATACTCTCTTTGTCACCATAATTAAATCTATCCAAAACGAGTTCAAGATTTAAGATGAAGATAAAACACCTGCATTGCGAAAGCTCAAAACCAGAATATAGTACTTCACCAATATGATGTGAAAAACTCCAGTTTAGCAACAGCGAGTAAAGTACGTCTTGTCGACACGTCGACAGAGAGAAAATTGAGTCTTTGTTTACATAAGAGCTGGGTATCTGGTCGACAGATGGCGCTGTTGGGCACACCCGCAACCCGTGTAGCGATCGCTGGCGAGTTTTTTCCGTAGAGTTTGTCTGTCGAGCAACAGAGTTGCAGCTATATATTCACCGGCTAAGTTAAATATTTAAAAAAAGGTCTCCAAACACAGGATGCTGTTGCTTATTATAATTTGTACACAGAAAAATTAAAATAATGCAATCACATCTTAACCCCTTCACTACGAGGCAGCAGATCCCCCTCAGTAGCTACATACGAGATTTGTCCTCATCGGATATACATGCACACTTACTGTTATCTACATTTCCATGTTTATTTGTTTCACTGCTGATTACAGAATAAATTTTTCAAGTTTGTATTTTTTTTTTTACACTAAAAAAAAAATCATTTCTATTCATTGTGAAGTGACTATAGAATGAGTTTTCAGAAATTTGTTGTTATATTATTCTACTCTAAATTATAGTAATGTAATTCTGTGCATAAAACAGCTACGTCTCACTTTAGACAATGCTTCCTGTTTGATTTGATCACATATGCCAACATCGAAATACACTGAAATAGCCTTTACATAATCATCAATGAAGACTTGAATAGCAAGTCTCATGTGTGGGGTAAAATGCAAGGATGGCTACATTTCTAAGCTGGGGGGGGGGGGTGTTGGGGGGGGGGGTTAGAATGATGCCCCATGTATGGAATGTCGCCATTAGCTAAAGTGTGTTGCCATTAAGCATGGTAACAACCACAATCTAAAATAGTCCTAACACAATCAGGAATGAAAGTGATGGAGACAGAAATTGAATGTGTTTGAGATGAAGTGTCTGAGGAGTATGGCTGGTGTATCTCGAGTAGATAGGATTAGGAACGAAGTGGTGAGGGTGAGAACGGGTGTAAGAAAGGAGTTAGCGGCTAGAGTGGATATGAATGTGTTGAGGTGGTTTGGCCATGTTGAGAGAATGGAAAATGGCTGTCTGCTAAAGAAGGTGATGAATGCAAGAGTTGATGGGAGAAGTACAAGAGGAAGGCCAAGGTTTGGGTGGATGGATGGTGTGAAGAAAGCTCTGGGTGATAGGAGGATAGATGTGAGAGAGGCAAGAGAGCGTGCTAGAAATAGGAATGAATGGCGAGCAATTATGACGCAGTTCCAGTAGGCCCTGCTGCTTCCTCTGGTGCCTTAGATGACCGCAGAGGTAGCAGCAGTAGGGGACTCAGCAGTATGAAGCTTCATCTGTGGTGGAAATGTGGGAGGTTGGGCTGTGGCACCCTAGCAGTACCAGCTGAACTCGGCTGAGTCCCTGGTTAGGCTGGAGGAACGTAGAGAGTAGAGGTCCCCTATTTTGTTTTGTTTCTTGTTGATGTCGGCTACCCCCCAAAATTGGGGGAAGTGCCTTTGGTATATGGATGGATGGACAATCAGGAATAAAGGTTAGAATCGCAAAGTCTTTATTAGTTGCCTGAAGAAAGGAGGGACGGGGATAAAATTGAGGATGGGAAGCCTTAAGTGTGATATACGACCATGTGTTGTACTCTTTGGTAAGATATATGGATGTTTTAAACATCCACTGGGTTTTTATGTGTAAATGACATATCTGGCATATTTTGAAGTTTAGCGAACGTCATCATAGTGAAGAGGTTAAAGAATTGGTCACGTAGTACACTACATTCAACTAGTGCTAGCAACTCCCAACAGACACATGCTTTCCAAACCGATATACAATACTTAATATTACTAAGGTAGCCTTACGTATGGATTATGAATTTCTAAAACTATTTGTGGAAAGAAGTGATTTTCCAAAAATCAGGTAATCGATGTGTTTTGATTTGTAATGCAAATTATTTTTAATCGACTGATATAAAGATTCTTTCATTTTCTTATCATATATTAGACCATGTCTTCAGTGCAGATTCATCTATTCAGTCTACACATACCTTCATCAGAGGTATTTCCAGAATAGGCAGCTGCTCCTGGGCTTTCATGTCTTTGCTCAGTCAAGACATTTTCAGCGACGTGCAGCCTTGTAAAGACATCATTTAGAGGCGACGTATATCTATGATTTCGTAATGCTTTGAAATGAGGAGATCCTTTCAGATGAGCTTGAGCTGGAACAACTCCAGCCATACTACGATGACAGACCAAGCATTCAAAAAAGTCCTGTAAAATGTTATTTTTATTAGTAAAATAAATTTTTGAATATACTTACCCGATAATCATGTAGCTGTCAACTCCGTTGCCCGACAGAATTCTATGGAGGGATACGCCAGCTATCACAATACTAGAAGGGGGTGTATTTACCAGCGCCACCTGTGGCCAGGTACTCAAGTACTTCTTGTTGACACCTCCTCAATTATTCCTCGGTCCACTGGTTCTCTATGGGGAGGAAGGGAGGGTCGATTAAATCATGATTATCGGGTAAGTATATTCAAAAATTTATTTTACTAATAAAAATAACATTTTTCAATATTAAACTTACCCGATAATCATGTAGCTGATTCACACCCAGGGGGGTGGGTAAAAAACCAGTGTACAAGACTAAAGGATAGCTAAGTATCCCGTATTTCATATAATCAGTTATCCACAATAACAATGAAATAATAAGTACCTGGTAAGGAAGTCGACTTGAACCGTTACTCTGCCTTTAATAAGATCGTCTTCCTTACTGAGCGCAGCGTTCCTCTTGGGAGGCTGAATCAACTCAAAGGTGCTAAAGTATACAGGGCTGCAACCCATACTAAAGGACCTCATCACAACCTTTAACCTCGGCGCTTCTCAAGAAAGAATTGACCACCCGCCAAATCAACAAGGATGTGGAAGGCTTCTTAGCCGACCGTACAACCCATAAAAAGTATTCAAGAGAAAGGTTAAAAAGTTATGGGATTATGGGAATGTAGTGGCTGAGCCCTCGCCTACTACTGCATTCGTTGCTACGAATGGTCCCAGGGTGTAGCAGTACTCGTAAAGAGACTGGACATCTTTGAGATAGAATGATGCGAACACTGACTTGCTTCTCCAATAGGTTGCATCCATAACACTCTGCAGAGAACGGTTCTGTTTGAAGGCCACTGAAGTAGCCACAGCTCTCACTTCATGTGTCCTTACCTTCAGCAAAGCAAGGTCTTCTTCCTTCAGATGAGAATTTGCTTCTCTAATCAGAAGCCTGATGTAGTAAGAAACTGCGTTCTTAGACATTGGTAGAGAAGGCTTCTTGATAGCACACCATAAGGCTTCTGATTGTCCTCGTAATGGTTTTGACCTTCTTAGATAGTACTTAAGAGCTCTAACTGGGCAAAGTACTCTCTCCAGTTCGTTCCCCACCATGTTGGACAGGCTTGGGATCTCGAACGACTTAGGCCAAGGACGGGAAGGAAGCTCGTTTTTAGCCAAAAAACCGAGCTGCAAGGAACATGTAGCCGTTTCAGATGTGAAACCTATGTTCCTGCTGAAGGCGTGGATCTCACTTACTCTTTTAGCTGTTGCTAAGCACATGAGGAAAAGAGTTTTTAATGTGAGGTCCTTAAAAGAGGCTGATTGGAGCGGTTCAAATCTTGATGACATTAGGAACCTTAGGACCACGTCTAGATTCCAGCCTGGAGTGGACAACCGACGTTCCTTTGAGGTCTCAAAAGACCTAAGGAGGTCCTGTAGATCTTTGTTGGAGGAAAGATCCAAGCCTCTGTGGCGGAAAACCGCTGCCAACATACTTCTGTAACCCTTGATCGTAGGAGCTGATAGGGCTCTTACGTTCCTTAGATGTAACAGGAAGTCAGCAATCTGGGTTACAGTGGTACTGGTTGAGGAAACTGCATTGGCCTTGCACCAGCTTCGGAAGACTTCCCATTTAGACTGATAGACTCTGAGAGTGGATGTCGTCCTTGCTCTGGCAATCGCTCTGGCTGCCTCCTTCGAAAAGCCTCTAGCTCTTGAGAGTCTTTCGATAGTCTGAAGGCAGTCAGACGAAGAGCGTGGAGGTTTGGGTGTACCTTCTTTACGTGAGGTTGACGCAGAAGGTCCACTCTTAGAGGAAGAGTCCTGGGAACGTCGACCAGCCATTGCAGTACCTCGGTGAACCATTCTCTCGCGGGCCAGAGGGGAGCAACCAACGTCAGCCGTGTCCCTTTGTGAGAGGCGAACTTCTGAAGTACCCTGTTGACAATCTTGAACGGCGGGAATGCATACAGGTCGAGATGGGACCAATCCAGCAGAAAGGCATCCACGTGAACTGCTGCTGGGTCTGGAATCGGAGAACAATACAAGAGGAGCCTCTTGGTCATCGAGGTAGCGAATAGATCTATGGTTGGCTGACCCCACAGGGCCCAAAGTCTGCTGCAAACATTCTTGTGAAGGGTCCACTCTGTGGGGATGACCTGACCCTTCCGGCTGAGGCGATCTGCCATGACATTCATATCGCCCTGAATGAGCCTCGTTACCAGCGTGAGCTTTCGATCTTTTGACCAAATGAGGAGGTCCCTTGCGATCTCGAACAACTTCCTCGAATGAGTCCCTCCCTGCTTGGAGATGTAAGCCAAGGCTGTGGTGTTGTCGGAGTTCACCTCCACCACCTTGTTTAGCTGGAGGGACTTGAAGTTTATCAAGGCCAGATGAACTGCCAACAACTCCTTGCAATTGATGTGAAGTGTTCTTTGCTCCTGATTCCATGTTCCCGAGCATTCCTGTCCGTCCAGTGTCGCACCCCAGCCCGTGTCCGATGCGTCCGAGAAGAGACGGTGGTCGGGGGTCTGAACAGCCAATGGTAGACCTTCCTTGAGAAGAATGCTGTTCTTCCACCACGTTAGAGTAGACCTCATCTCTTCGGAAACAGGAACTGAGACCGTCTCTAGCGTCATGTCCTTTATCCAGTGAGCAGCTAGATGATACTGAAGGGGGCGGAGGTGGAGTCTCCTTAACTCGATGAACAGGGCCAGCGATGAAAGTGTCCCTGTTAGACTCATCCACTGCCTGACTGAGCATCGGTTCCTTCTCAGCATGCTCTGGATGCATTCTAGGGCTTGGAAGATCCTTGGGGCCGACGGAAAAGTCCGAAAAGCTCGACTCTGAAGATCCATACCCAAGGAGACAATGGTCTGGGATGGAACGAGCTGAGACTCCTCAAAATTGACCAGGAGGCCTAGTTCCTTGGTCAGATCCATAGTCCCTTTGAAAATCTCCAGACAGCGACGACTTGTGGGAGCTCTTAAAAGCCAGTCGTCTGACGGAGCCGGACACAAGATCATGATACTGCTGCACAGTCTGTGAACTGTCAATCATGGGCAAGCGAGGAAGTACAGTGACAACCCGAATCTGTCTAGACTGTCTGGGTCGTACAGACAACTCCTTAACGGGTTGCTGAGGTTGCCGCACTGCGTCACAACAAGTCACTTCTGTTGGTTGTTGAACGTCTTCCCCGTGACACATTGACTCCGTAAACAAAAAATCCTCTAACAAGGACTAAGCTTGGACTGCATGTCATGCAACACAGCTCAAGGTCTATGGGAGAAGGTGTGGTAACAGACGGGATTAGCGACTGAAGTGGAACCATAACCTTCCCTGTAAGCAAGTTATGCTTAAATAAAAGTCCATAAGAGGTTATGCAGCTAAAGGTTCCCTCCAAATGACAGAGTCCTCAAGGGAATATCAGAAGGAGGGAGAAAAGAACTTTCTCATCTACAGGGACCTTATCCTAGAAAAGCTAAGTTCTCTCAGTGAGGGTTCACTGGTGCAAAAGCAGCAGACTAGAAGGCAACGTTATGAAACTGCTTGACAGTCTAGTGAGTTGGCAACAACCCAAGATGTGTGACTGAGAAGCATGCGGTAAGGTATGCAGAGCATGATGTATGCAGAGTATGCTGTATGCAGAGCATGCTGTATGCAGAGCATGCTGTATGCAGAGCATGCTGAATGCAGAGCATGCTGTATGCAGAGCATGTTGTATGCAGAGCATGCTGAATGCAGAGCATGCTGTATGCTGAGCATGTAGTAAGCAGAGCCTGCTGTAAGCAGAGCCTGCTGTAAGCAGAGCCTGCTGTAAGGAAAGCAGAGCGTGTGCATGGCGTTTAACATTTCTCAAAAATTCCATGACCAGTGCTAGAGTGCTTTATGCATGTTTGCATGGGTATTAAAAATCAACATAATGTTTACCTTACATTCATAACTCATGATTCATATTTTTGCCATGGTTTGAAAATGGAGGTAAGGTATGCTGAACAGCAGAGTCATAACGAGCTGGAACAACAATAGTTGTGGTTTCCTCTTCAAGACTCTGTTGAGGGAACACCTGAGGCTCAGTCTGCAAAGGCTGAATAAAAGACAAGCAGAAGGAAGGCGCATGGGTGGAGGAGGCTGACTCCTAGCATGAGTGGTTGAACCCAAGGGTTGCGCTTGCTGAGCGGTTGGCGGAAGCGGAGTAGCAAGTTCCAGTTCCTGTGGTGTGAGCGGAGCGCGATGAGGAAGAGGCTGCGCAGAACAAGGTAAATGTCTCGCAAGCTGAGGCTCCTGAGGCGCAAGGCTAAGGTGTTGTGGTGCTTGCCTTGTGGAGGGTTGAGCTCGCTGCAGCGAGAGCTGAGGAGACTGACTCATGGACGGGAGAGGTTGTTGTACCTCAACCGAGTGTTGCATCACTGGTGGAACAGCAAGTGGAGGCGGAGGAAGAGAGGTATAATCCTCCTGATCCCATTGTAAAGGTTGCCTTAAGGAAGGCGGAGGCTGAACACCACTGGGAACAGCAAACTCAGCACGTGGCTCAACATCGTACGCCTGGCAGGTGATACTGCGATCAGGCGGAGCGAGCGTAGTCGGAGAGAGTGTAGGCGGAGGCGGAGGAGCAACACTCTCAGCCCGACACTCACGCATCAAGTCCGAAAGCTGTGCTTGCATGGACTGTAGTAGAGTCCACAACATCGTACGCCTGGCAGGTGGTACTGCGATCAGGCGGAGCGAGTGTAGGCGGAGGGAGTGTAGGCGGAGGCGGAGGAGCAACACTCTCAGCCCGACACTCACGCATCAAGTCCGAAAGCTGTGCTTGCATGGACTGTAGTAGAGTCCACCACATCGTACGCCTGGCAGGTGGTACTGCGATCAGGCGGAGCGAGTGTAGGCGGAGGGAGTGTAGGCGGAGGCGGAGGAGCAACACTCTCAGCCCGACACTCACGCATCAAGTCCGAAAGCTGTGCTTGCATGGACTGTGGTAGAGTCCACAACATCGTACGCCTGGCAGGTGGTACTGCGATCAGGCGGAGCGAGCATAGGCGGAGGGAGTGTAGGCGGAGGCGGATGCGCAACACTCTCAGCCCGACACTCACGCATCAAGTCCGAAAGCAGTGCTTGCATGGACTGTAGTAGAGTCCACTTGGGGTCGGCAGAAACTACAGTAGGCTGAGGTAAAGCCTTAACAGTCGAGCTCTGTTGTGGCAGAACCTTACTCCTCTTAGGCGGAGTGCATTCAACTGATGATTGAGGAGAGTCAGAGCTAACCCAATGACTGTGAACTCTAACTTCGTACGTCTGGCATAGGTCTGGACTTTACGTTTAAAAGGTCTTGAGACCTGAGACCAGCGTTTTCTCCCCTAAATTTCTTCTGCAGACGAGCAAAATAAGGGCTCAATCGTCTGCGGGTGGGAGTGACGGTCTCGGTAAGACACGCCCACAACCACCGAGGATACTTCTGTGCGCCGATCAAGGCCTGCTGAACCCTTCTGCCCTTCGACATTGCTTCTCCCCTGGGCTTGGGAGCTTGCAAGAGGTCCCGGACTGGGAGGACGACTGGCGCGCACAAAAGTACCCTCACGCACATTAATCACTTATCACTTTGATTTCTGTTTGCACTTATTTCACTGAACTCGAAACTTTAAGTGGTTTGTACCTGAAACACGCAATTCTATCCTTTTTCAAAAGTTAGTAATTGCGAAAACAGAATTACAATGTAACAGAAAAATCTAATGAAAGATAATTCAGTGGCTGGAAAGAGACTAAACACTAGATCACTCTAGAAACGTTTAGTTTCTTCCCCTAAAGAGACTAGGGAGAAGAGCAAAAACGATAACGACGTTACTCGTACGCCTGGCAGGCTTGAATGAAACGTTTATCCTCTTTCTCCCTCCGTCTCTATCTCTCTCTCTCTCTCTCTCTCTTGACTTAGAACCCGAGAGAAGAGCCCAATCATATATATCGTTAAAACATATTATTGTTAAAGGAAAAAACTGAAAAGTTCCTTTATTAGGATCAAAACCATTAAGTTAAGAAAGAATGAACAAAACGCTAGACACGGTTACTCTTACTGCAACGTGAAACCGTGAACATTCTTCTCTATCGTAACGATAGAGTGCAAGTTGAACGTTCTGAACGTCAACAACTGCAGAGACAAAACAAAACGTTAGTTCAACTTTGAAAACAGTACGAGACTATCAAAGAAATTCTTTCAAACTCTGTGGCGGAAATAGCATAATATGTTAACAGGTAAAACCGAAATGACGGGCTCAATGTTAATTAACTTCGGTACCAAGAAAAGACCGCCTACTATTAGGAAGGTCGAATATAAACAAATATAAAAATTAATTTTAATAAGTTTATAATAAAAGGAAGTTAATCTATAACTTTTGTTAAGCAAAATTAAGAAAGAGAGTCTATACTCTCTTAGACACCAACACTTCCGTCTAAGGGAAGGGTCGGCCATTGAAAGGTGAACGAGAGTTCATACTCTCTACGCCACCATAATTAATCAAATTAATTCCAAAAGCTAACTAAGCTAATATAGAAGTTTCCAGTAAAGCGACAGCCGAAATCAAAGAGAAATACTTCACCAAAGTCGTGAAAATACTCCAAGAACATAAGCGTATCCCAGAACGTCTTGCCGGAAGCACGACAGAGGAATAATTGAGGAGGTGTCAACAAGAAGTACTTGAGTACCTGGCCACAGGTGGCGCTGGTAAATACACCCCCTTCTAGTATTGTGATAGCTGGCGTATCCCTCCATAGAATTCTGTCGGGCAACGGAGTTGACAGCTACATGATTATCGGGTAAGTTTAATATTGAAAATTGTAAATTTACGTATTGCCATCAAGATGCTGAAATAGGTCTTGTCTTACGACGTGAAAAAGTTGTACAACAGTGTTTTATATAGTCTATTATGTCCATTTATTTTTACAGCATATTTATGTCATTAATTTTTTTTTTAACCTAGTTATGTTTCAATGTCATGAAGCATGTTTTATGTCCTAGAATATGACTTTACTATAATGCATTAACTTAGAGGGAGTGGATTCTGTTCATGTGTTCCGACTTATGTTGAAATTCGACAACAGTTTAGGACGGAATCTTAGTCACAATCTAAAGACCACCAACCTATCCCATCTTACGTACTACCATATAATAAATTAGTATCAATTTATGATCCATCATATATACTACGTTGTAAAAAATAACCTTTAATTCATACTCAACCTCAAATTTAAATACTATCTTATTTAGGTTTCCATTTCATATATATTCTTATTACACTTCCTAAAACAGATTCCATGCAAACAACAAAGTACAGCATGAATACGTTTTGAAAGAAATTTGTATAGGCTATTAATACAACACAACCACCTTTAAAAAAGGAAATGTCTTCAGTGGAGCTATAACCGCTATTGACTTAACGAGCAAAGGGTGGTGCTCAAGGTGGGCGGAGTACACACGGGGAACTCAAACTGGGTGGCTAAGATGAGTAGTTTATCTACTTGTTCTAAGTATAGGGGCTGATCTGGAATCTTGCCTAGACGGAGGAGATGATGATCATGGAAGATACAGTACTCAGGTTACGATGATCCACCATAACAAACAAGCTCATATGAGAAACTTCAACAAATTCTTTATACTAAATTTTGAGCTACGATGTTCGATTTTTTTAATACGTCACACTACTTCCCGACGCGTACCACGTAGTACAGTAGTGTTACGTGTTACTCTACTTTAGCATCTTTGATTAAGATATGAATAGAGATTTTGGTGCCAATCACTTTTGGATAGCTTTGTCCTTTTTTGACCGTGCATCATGTCTGCAAGGTGTAAGGGAGTCTGCTGATGGCAGTGTGCAGGCCAAGTACAGTAATAAATGTTAGAAAATATATAGACATACATACTTGAGACGTATGGAGGAGGCTTTTTAGTATTATATACAGCGCTATATAAGACCATGTATTGTACTCCTTAAAAAAGGAATTATTTTAACTTCCATAGGGTTTATAGTGTATTTATAAATAGTATATCCAGTTCATCGTACACTATTGTACCCGGCATGTTTTGCTGTTCAGAGTACGTCCTCGTAATGGACGGATTAAGCATGCTAATGTGAAATCAGGCCGTTGTGTGTACATACCAGGAGTGCTAAGCACAGATGTCTGGCAAGGGAAGATTTTCATATTGTAACCCTTCTTCGGGCTCAGAAACATTGCTTGCGAATACACGCACTAAACACGGAAGAGCATAGTCTCCCTTCTGGATCAAATTCTTCCAAATATGACAAATTCGAAGATAATTTGTATTTTTCCTAACCATACAAACCTTAGCTATTTACAAAGGGTTTACTTTTAGCGCAGCTGAAATGACGAGCCAATAGTTTTTAACGAGGGTTAATTACCCCCGCGCTAGTTAGCGGGGGGTGGGGAAGGGTAGCTTGCTACCCCTCCCCCCTCCACACACCGGTGACTTGCTTCACTTCACTTAGAGGTAGGACTTGACTTGGGGGTCAGGGATGGCGGGCACATATGTGTAAATAGCTAAGGTTTGTATGGTTAGGAAAAATACAAATTATCTTCGAATTTGTCATTTGTTCCGTAACCGAAATACAAACCACGCTATTTACAAAGGGTGACTTACCCCTTAGGAAGGGTGGAAAGTCCCCAGCCTTACTGACTTCGGCTTGCCCGGGGGCTCGATCCCTTAGTGAGCAGCACTAGAGAGAGGGAGCCCCTGTACCTCACAGGTTCCTAGCATCGCTAGGAACGAGTGGCCTACATAAGTAGTGTGAGGAGGAGAGTGTGACTCGTCCTATGAAGTTGACCTTGAGACCTTCAGATAGGAATTCTAGGATAGGACGTTCCCCATACCACCTCGTCAGGGTATGGGAGACGCAACAGTATTAAGCTTAATACTAGGAGCACAAAGAAGCATGGGTTACCTGCAGAGGTCGAGGTCAGCTATGTGAGGACCAGGATGCTGCTTCCCCAAGAGAGGGGAGAATGAAGAAAGAAGTAAGGGTCAGACATACTCTTTCATTCACACAGACTAAGACCGGGTAACAACGCCCTCAACCTACTGCTACTTGTCCAAAAAGGAGCCTGAGGTTAGACCAGCTGTTGTGCAGCCACCACAGGGCCGATAGAGAACGTATCGAGGCTCCTGTGGGTCACGTCTTGCAGGTAGTGGGCTGTGAAGGTCGTTTGACGCTTCCAGACCCCCGCTTGAAGTACCTGCGTCACAGAGAAGTTTCTCTTGAAGGCCAGGGATGTAGCAATACCCCTGACATCGTGGGTCCGAGGGCGACGTGACGGAGGAGGGTCAGGATTCAGGGCATGGTGGATAACCCTTCGAATCCAAGCAGAGATGGTGTTCCTTGTGACCCTCCTCTTTGTCCTGCCTGTGCTCACAAACAAAGCTCGCACATGAGGACGGACTGCAGCCGTTCTCTTCAAGTAGTACCTCAGACACCTCACTGGGCATAGTAGCAGCTGGTCTGGGTCGTTTGTTACAGAACGGAGACTCGCGATCCTGAAAGAGTCGAACCGAGGATCCGGCACTCCAGGATTCTGAGTCTTGGCCACAAACTCAGGGACAAACCTGAACGTTACCTCCCCCCATCCCCTTGAATGGGCGATGTCGTACGAGAGACCATGAAGTTCACTAACTCGCTTGGCCGAGGCCAAGGCGAGTAGGAAAGCCGTCTTCCAAGACAGGTGGCGATCGGAGGCCTGGCGTAATGGCTCGAAGGGAGGTCTCTTGAGAGACCTGAGAACTCGAACCACGTTCCAAGGAGGGGGTCTCACTTCCGACTGGGGGCAGGTAAGCTCATAGCTACGTATGAGTAAAGAGAGTTCTAGCGATGAAGAAATATCCACGCCCTTCAATCTGAAGGCCAAGCTTAAGGCTGAGCGATAGCCTTTCACTGCCGAGACAGAAAGGCGCATTTCTTCTCGCAGATACACAAGGAAGTCCGCTATTGCTGGAATAGTGGCATCGAGTGGAGAGATACCCCTTCCACGACACCAACCACAAAAGACTCTCCACTTCGCTTGGTAGACTCCCTCAGAGGACCTTCGCAGGTGCCGAGACATTCTCTCCGCAACCTGTTGCGAAAAGCCTCTCTCCGCGAGGAGACGCTGGATAGTCTCCAGGCGTGAAGCCGAAGCGAGGCTACGGCCCTGTGAGGGACACCGGAGTGGGGTTGTCTGAGAAGCTCGTGTCGTGGAGGAAGCTCCCTTGGGAGTTCCGTCAGGAGTTGCAGAAGGTCCGGAAACCATTCCGCGTGATGCCATAGCGGAGCTACTAGAGTCATGGAACAGTTGACCGATAGTCTGGTCCTGTTGAGCACCCTTCTCATCAGACAGAATGGTGGGAAGGCGTACACGTCGATGTTGTCCCACCGTTGCTGGAAAGCATCTTGCCAGAGTGCCTTGGGGTCCGGGACTGGTGAGCAGTACAGGGGCAGCTTGAAGTTCAAGGCTGTCGCGAACAAGTCCACCGTCGGGGAACCCCACAAAGTCAGGACTTTGTTGGCTATCTGAGGATCCAAAGACCACTCGGTACTCACTATCTGCGAAGCCCTGCTCAGACTGTCGGCGAGCACATTCCTCTTGCCAGGAATGAAGCGAGCTGATAGTGTTATCGAGTGGGTTTCGGTCCACCTCAGAGTCTCTACTGCAAGATGGGATAGCTGTTGCGAAAAAGTGCCTCCCTGCTTGTTGATATAAGCCACTACCGTGGTGTTGTCGCTCATCACCACCACGGAGTGACCCGCCAGGAACCGTTGGAACTGTTGAAGGGCCAGAAAGACGGCCTTCAATTCTAGCAGGTTGATGTGTAGGCACTTTTCTGATTCTGACCAAAGGCCTGAGGCCCTCTGGTTCAGAACGTGCGCCCCCCACCCTTCTTTTGACGCGTCCGAAAACAGAGTCAATTCCGGGGGAAGGACGAGAAGACTCACTCCCTTTCGCAGGTTCTCGTCGGCCAGCCACCACCGCAAGTCCGTCTGTTCCAGAGACCCCATTGGGATCAGAGTGTCCGGGGAATCGGATCCTTGATTCCACCGGGACTTGAGCCGCCATTGAAGGGATCTCATCCTGAGGCGGCTGTTTGGAACCAGACGGGCCAGGGAGGATAGGTGGCCCAAGAGACGCAACCACGATTGGGCGGGGAGTTCTTTTCGCCTGAGGAAAGGTTCCGCCACCCTCCTCAGCCTTGCTATCCGGTCGTCTGATGGAAAGGCTTTGTGGAGATTGGTGTCTATTAGCATGCCTAGATAAACCAGTCGCTGGGACGGCTGCAGAGAGGACTTCTCGAGGTTTACCACGATCCCCAGATCCTGGCAAAGATCTAGAAGCCTGTCTCGGTGTCGAAGAAGGGTCGACTCCGAGTCTGCTAGGATCAGCCAATCGTCTAGGTAACGAAGGAGACGAATGCCGTTCCTGTGCGCCCAAGTCGAAATCAGGGTGAACACTCTGGTGAACACCTGAGGAGCTGTGGAGAGACCGAAACACAGCACCTTGAACTGGTAGATCTTGTTGTCTAGGCAGAATCTCAGGTACTTCCTGGAAGACGGATGGATTGGGATCTGGAAGTACGCATCCTTTAGATCCAGTGTACACATGAAGTCTTGTGGTCTCACCGCAAGTCTGACTGTGTCTGCTGTCTCCATGCTGAACTGGGTTTGTTTGACAAACCTGTTCAGAGCCGAGAGATCGATGACGGGTCTCCAGTCTCCAGTAGCCTTCTTTACAAGAAAGAGTCGACTGAAGAAGCCTGGAGAGCCGTCCACGACCTCCTGGAGAGCACCCTTCTCGAACATGGTCTTGACTTCGGCCTGAAGGGCCAGCCCCTTTGCCGATCCCATGGCATAGGAGCTCAACGACACTGGATTCGCTGTCAGGGGAGGTTGAGATGACGTGAACGGGACGCGATAACCTTGGCCGATCACCGAGATCGTCCAAGCATCGGCCCCGAGATGTTGCCACCTGCGGACGCAACGCTGAAGGCATCCCCCCACAGGTGGACACGCAGGGGGACTGCCACCCCTAGGGCTTGCGGCCGCGGCCGCCACCCCTAGAAGTCTTGCCTCCCCTGGAGGACTTACCACCCCTCTTGACCTTGGCTGGAAAGGGCTGGGGCTTAGACACCACTTTCTTAGCTGCCGGTGCTTGTTTTGGAGCCTTACGAGGCTGTTGCTGCTGTTGTGGCGGGGCTGGAGGCTTATAGGGCCGAGTTGTAAGGGCCCTGTGGAGGAGGGAGTCCGTGCTGGATTTCCTCCACCTCTCAGCTGTTCGCTCCAAGTCTTGAGGCTCAAACAGGGTCTCCCCCAGGAGGGAGGCATGTCGGAGCCTACACACATCTACGGCGGGGAACTTCGGATGGAATCTCTCGGACACAGCATCGCGACGCTTCAACACCGAGTTGGCCCACAGGGTGGTAACCTGGTGCGCCAAGAACTCGATGGAGCGGGTGCCCGAGAGCAAGAAGGTCTCTAGGGCCTTCCTATTGGTCTCCTTGGACAAGTCCTCAGATCGCAATAGGATGCCCAGAGATCCTAACCAGAAGTCCAGCCACGAAGTGGCCTGCATGGCACACTTAGCGACCTTCTCGTGGTTAAGGATCTCTGCCGCCGAGAACGACACCTGCCGGGCAGAGAGTTTCTCCAAGGGAACTCCCTTCGCCAGCTCCTCCACAGAGTGATGGAGCGGAAGAGCGAGGTTGTGCTCACCCAGGATCTCGAAATACCTCCTCTGCTGAAGGCGAGGAGGAGGGATGAGTTTGTTCCCGGCAGTGGAACGACTGGAGGAGGCAAGAAGTGCGAGCTGAGCATTGGCCCTAGCTCTGGCACTCTTCAGCCCCCGAGACCAGGGCAGAGCTGCACTGGTCTTAGGGGCCTTCCGAACGTCGAACACTTCATCCAGAATTGTGTCTTTGCCTTCACGGGGGGGGATGACTGGATCCGTAAGACTGTTAAGCTGCCTTATCAGGCTTAGGACCTGCCAGAAGGCATGTTCGGACTCTTGCTGTTCTCCTCCCTGCGGGCTGGCAGCTAAGTCTCCTGCCCCAGGAATCTCTTCCTGGGGTGATACGTGGACATTCCCCTGGGTAGTCATGGGTTCCTGTCGAATCCTTGCAGAGGATTTAGGGATGGTCTTGGAATCCTTGGGCTCCCTCCTAGGAGGGATACAGGATCCCAACAACGAGGTTCGAGGGGCCCCTTCCTCACGAGACAATTCTCCTGCCTGAAGCGAAGTCTCCCCCCCTGGTGCCGGGGGGAAGACTACCGGTCCACTGGACTCACCTGAGGACGGAAAGGCCTCGTCCACGGGAGAAGGAGAGAGTACTCGTGCAGGAGAGGGGACCCTCGAGACCGACCTCTTGGGAACCAACTTCGCCCTGGGGGAAGTCACCACGAAGTCCACTCCTCTCTTTCTCTTCAGCGTAGGAGAGACAGCCGCTGGTTTGTTACCCTGGCCGGCGAGTGCTGGTTTCATAACCCTCACTAACGCCCGTGCCAGCGGACCAAACCAAGTCTGCTGCTCAAAGGACACAGAGTCCGAAATCCTCGCTAAGGTGAAAGGGATCGGGCGATCCTTTGGAGTGGACACGACGGTACCTGCCTGAAAAGAAGGTGGGGAAGAATGCTGTAATGACCTGTCCTCGTCCTGCAATACCAACCTGTGCTTGGATGGAGGTGATCCCGAGTGCCGTCTAGGAGCACGCGTCCCTGCTGCTACCACCGGCTGTGGAATTCGCCGCGAACTATGGTCGCGCGAGGGTGAACGGTCGCGCAAAGGCGAATGGTTGCGCGAGTGATCGCGCGGGCGCACGGGCGAGCGATCGCGCGGGCGCGCGGGCGAGCGGTCGCGCGGGCGCGCAGGCGAGCGGTCGCGCGGGCGCGCAGGCGAGCGATCGCGCGGGCGCGCAGGCGAGCGATCGCGCGGGCGCGCAGGCGAGCGATCGCGCGGGCGCGCAGGCGAGCGATAGCGCGGGCGCGCAGGCGAGCGATCGCGCGGGCGCGCAGGCGAGTGGGCGTGAGGGTGGGCAGGTAAATGAACACGTGTCCGAGGCGACGAACGCAAGCGATGGCGCGACGGCGAGGGATCGTGCTGCCGCGTAGGTGAAGAAGATCGCTGGCGATAATGATCACGTGATGGTAAGCGATGGCGAGCAGCATGTGAAGGTGAATGATTGCGCGCAAGAGGGCGGTCGTTCAGGGTTGCGCGATGAGGAGCAGCATGCGTAAGCGGGCGATCGTTCAGGGTTGTGCGATGGCGAGCAGCATGCGCCGGTGAATGATCGCGTGAAAGGGTGCGATGGTGATCAGCATCCGCAGGAAGGCGATCGTTCAGGGTTGTGCGATGAGGAGCAGCATGCGTAAGCGGGCGATCGTGCAGGGTTGTGCGATGGCGAGCAGCATGCGCAGGTGAATGATCGCGTGAAAGGGTGCGATGGTGATCAGCATCCGCAGGAGGGCGATCGTTCAGGGTATTGCGATGAGGAGCAGCATGCGAAAGCGGGCGATCGTGCAGGGTTGTGCGATGGCGAGCAGCATGCGTAAGCGGGCGATCGTGCAGGGTTGTGCGATGGTGATCAGCATCCGCAGGAGGGCGATCGTTCAGGGTATTGCGATGAGGAGCAGCATGCGTAAGCGGGCGATCATGCAGGTTCGTGCGATGGCGGGCAGCATGTGAAGGTGATCGCTGGCGAACTGGTGATCGCTGGCGAGCTGGTGATCGCTGGCGAGTTGGTGATCGCTGGCGAGCTGGTGATCGCTGGCGAGCAGGTGATCGCTGGCGAGCAGAAGGTCGACGCGTGTCCTGTGAGAGGATAGGTTCACGAGCAGGAACGGGAAGATCGCTGGCGCGTTGGCGAACATGTGTTTCTGACACACGATGGTGAGCAGGGAGTTCAGCAGGAACTAAAGGGTGGTCAGAGACCGCAGGGCGATGGTCCTCAAATGAGCGCTGACGCTCGGAAGAGAGCTGACGAGCAGGAGAGCGCTGGCGAGGGGGGCGAACCTCAGGAGAGAGCCGACGAGCAGGTGAGTCTTGGCGAGCAGGAGATCGTCGACGAGCAGGAGATCGCTGGCGAGCAGGAGAGCGCTTGTGCGCTGGCCCTGCTCGCGTAAGGGAAGAATCCCTTAGCCCCGAAGGGACCGTTGCCCGTCGGGTGACGAGTTCTCCAGAAGGCGAAGATCCGGCAGGAGATGGAGAGCGGTCCGCAGAGAGGTTCAAGGAGGGCGGAGTAGTCGGTTGAGGCTGACGAGGAGAGTCCCCCCCGGAGGACGAAGACCCAAAAAGGCGCCTCTTAGTCCCCCTGTAAGGGGAAGGGAGGCCCTTGTGGCGTAGAGGGCGGTGAGCCTTACGGCGGAGGCGGCCTCGGGGGAGATCGTCGGGACCATCGGTCCTCCGAAGGGGAGTCTCCTTCAAAACACTTCCCTCAGAAGGAAGCTGGGCAGCAGTCGAGACCGAAGGACTCACTTCCCCCTTCGAAGGATGCACGGAGGGAGGAGGAGAGCCTAGAGCACCATCACCAGCAACAACACCTGCGTCGGAAGGCCCAGCCACGTCGGAGGCCTCTGTCACCACGACGTCGACAATAGACAGAGGGTCTACCTCCGCTACCACCGGCGACTGTTTAACAGCGGCCCCCAACGAGACAAGGTCAATAAGAGCGACCCTGGAGGGCAAGCCCTTAAGCCCCAGGGACGACCAAATCTGCAACAGATCATCACTGGATAAAGTATTATTATCAATAACCTCCCCCGGAGGAGGAGGGGGAACCGCCTCGCTATGGGAGGCGACGCCCTCTCCCCCCACCGAAGGTAGGGAAACAGAACAAGGGCCTGCGCTCCCACTCGGACGACTCTCCTTAGGAGGCGGACGAGGGGGAGCTTCGGAGGAGGTTTGGGCGGCGGAAGAAGAGTCCCGAGAACCTTCCTCCTTCAAGGCTAACCCCGGAGGAGAACGGTCTCTCTTGGACTTCTTCTTACGCCGACGGCCAAACCTCTCCCACTGGGAGGCAGACCACTCCCTGCACTCACGGCACATGTTATCCTGGTCGCACCGTCGGCCCCGACATTGAGGGCAGAGGGTGTGAGGATCCGTAATCACGTCCGACATGAAAGTCCCACAAGGACGGCCGGCAACTCCAGGGCATGTCCGCATATTAAATAAAAGAAAATAACTGAAGGTCAACTTCCAACCAATCACACAAGCTGTAAAGAAAAAGAAGAAAATTAAAGGCTGTCACGAAGGCGATGAACAGACACGTCTGATCACCGCCGAGCCAAAAGTGAAGTGAAGCAAGTCACCGGTGTGTGGAGGGGGGAGGGGTAGCAAGCTACCCTTCCCCACCCCCCGCTAACTAGCGCGGGGGTAATTAACCCTCGTTAAAAACTATTGGCTCGTCATTTCAGCTGCGCTAAAAGTAAACCCTTTGTAAATAGCGTGGTTTGTATTTCGGTTACGGAACAAACCATCTATTAATTCAGACCCTGTTAGTCTTCTATAAAAACTCAAGGAGGGTTGGGAAATAGAGCAGACTGACTCAAGGTTGGAATATTAACCGGCTACTCAATGTCAGACCCCATAGTTTTTATACCTCCGAGGGATAAGTCCAAAGGCGAAACAGTGTCTCTTCAACGGGAATCAATGTTCGAGTTGAAAAATGAAAATTTTAGTCAAGTTTGAAGTGACGTCGATAGCACGTCCATGTTATTCAGCAGCAAGAATCAAAGTGACTGATCAGTAACTGCTCACTGTACTGGAAAAAGGGGCAAGGGTTGCATGAACCATGTTGTAAGTCTATAATTGCAGGTCCAGGTGCGCTGGAATCAATTCTCTTTTCAAAGGACAAAGGTTTGTATTCGTGTTGGGACAAACTGTATTTTTGGATGGGGAACAAACTTGACCAAACACTTATATGGCCCAACCCACAGCACCAATTCATGATGAAAAAATTTTCCTCCTGGGACTAGTACTGATGTTGAAGGGAATGCCTTTACAGTCATTTAGTAATTAAGTTTCATAGGGGGACCACCACTTAGGATACACCTACTATATACAAATTTGTCACTGGCATCAGCATGGGAGACTTTGGAATTGGGGCCAAGCTACACAATCTCCCTCAACTAGTGTCAAAGATGGCCTCCTTGTCAGACCTAAAGAGATCCAAGCCAATTCTTAGTCACTGGCATCAGCATGGGAGACACTGGAATTTGGGCCAAGCTACACAATCTCCCTCAACCAGTGTCAAAGATGGCCTCCCTGTCAGACCTAAAGAGATCCAAGCCAATTCTTAGTCACTGGCATCAGCATGGGAGACAATGGAATTGGGGCCAAGCTACACAACCTCCCTCAACCACTGTCAATGGCCTCCCTGTCAGACCTACAGAGATTCAAGCCTTTCTCAGGTCAAACTTGCATAGGCGATCTGCGCAACTACAGGAAAAGAGCCTCTAACCTCCAATGGGGAAAAGAGCCTCTAACCTCCAATGGGGTGCAGGAATCAATGTAGGAGCCCCACAAGTCCCCAGGGCGGTCTGCCGACATACCTCTGACGTCTCCTCGCTCCTGATAAGTACTTCCCTCTGGAGAGCATTCGCACTCAATTGTAAGTTGTCTGTCTGTATGTTCAGTTACAGTGTTCAGTCGTCTCTGGCAAATGTCCTGCGTATCTTAAGTCTCTCTGTCCTTCTCTGGTGTCATAAGCAATGTTAGCTTTTTAACTACTGCCCATCAGGTAGGCAGTGGTCTATTTCTCTCCAGCATTTTTAGTAGTGGTGGCAAGTTATTGACTCAATGGGGTTGAGGTTAGTGGTAGTCATGAAGATCTTGCATGATTTCAATAGAGTGAGTGCCTTTCATCCTTCTCATTTCTATTTTTGGGTTTTTAAAGGGATACAATGTTGGTGCAATAAAATATGATGACCTATTGGTCATTCTATCCACCCTATTAATTAGTATCTTTCATCACGCTCGCTTATTATTCAGACCAAGTGCCTTACATTGTATATTCATGAAAACGAAAATTCCACGATATTCCCTCTCCCATATTCCTGGATATTAAAGTTGTTTTGGCCATAGTTATGTAATAAAGTCCATAATATTGTAACCTTTAGACATTGCTGACTTGGTATAAGCAATAGAGGAGATCAATCTATTCTGATTCTTTCATTCTACCTTGTTTCGAGTAATGTTCTAATGTCTGGTCTTCAGCTGCCAATTCTCATCGTAATTTGATGCACAGGAACAGAGTCTATTAAATTTCTTATTCCTGATCTAGATATTACTCTTTGGTGCAGTCGTTCAATTAGTTTGTTATACATTCAAATTTGCTAGGACAGTTCCATCACTGTTTGTAATACTAGGCAAGTTGGGAATTAATCTTCCTTATCAGGTAATTGAATTGGTAGAACTTCAAAATTTCAAATGGGAAGCAAATGTTTTCATGTTGGACAGGCTGACACAAGTTTTTATAGTTTATGACACTGAACCAATCGATCTAAATGGACAAGTCAAGTAAATTTAGCTTCACTTTATAAGACAGGTGGGTACGGAAAGTCTAATACTGTTATTACCGCAATTCCCAATAGGTTCCGTATGTGTAGTTAGCATGAGGTAAGGTCATATAAACAAAATATGTATTGAGTAATACTTAGGGATTATATTTACATTCCAGTACCTAGTATGGTGACCACTGCTCCTCTCTCCTTTGCAAATTTTTATCAAAAATTCAACTACAGTACTCTGCCAAGAAATTACCTTTAAACTTCTAATTTTGTTTAACCATTCAACACTTCTAACATTGATCAAATTTTGCTACCCAGGACACAAAATGGCAGTGAATTACATACACTATGTAATGTTCATAAAATTTATTATTAGCATGATCACCCTGGTCAGACAACCAGTTCAAAGATTAATTTACTAATAAAATGTTCATTGCATGGGTCAAAACCAGACTCATAATTTTAGTTGATCAATGGTAGAAATGAGAATAAAATTCTAATTGTGCAACTGATGCAAGACTACTGTAATGCTAAGGTACTGACTAGAAATTTTTAATAATTTTAGTAATTTGAGAATTCAATGCTTACCTGGCCACCAACAAAAGCCTTTTTCAGTATTCCTTGATGCAACGATTCATCAACATCTGTGGTGTCTGTATACATTCCCGCCATTTCACCCTATAAATATATCAAAATCAATTACCATTTCCTTGTTATACAAATAAAGAAATTTAAAATATACTGGTTTTATATTATAATATATATATATATATGTATATATGATTAATTTTGCACATTTTTACGTGTTTTTTCATATTCAAATAAGCCATATATATTTTTGATATATTAATGTCTGGAATCTCTTAACGACCTCGGGATCAGAGCCCCAGGCGAAATCACACAAAGACAAGAGCTTGGCTCCGGCCGGGAATCGAACCCTGGTCGGCAAGCTTATATAGACAGTGACTAACCCACTTGGCCACGAAGAAATCTTTCTTCGTGGCCAAGTGGGTTAGTCACTGTCTATATAAGCTTGCCGACCAGGGTTCGATTCCCGGCCGGAGCCAAGCTCTTGTCTTTGTGTGATTTCGCCTGGGGCTCTGATCCCGAGGTCGTTAAGAGATTCCAGACATTAATATATCAAAAATATATATGGCTTATTTGAATATGTATATGTATATATATATATATGTATATGTATATGTACAGTATATATATATATATATATATATATATATATAATAAAGAACTTTAAACAGACTGACAGTTGGATTGCAGTTAGTTAATAAGAGCAGATAAAGTAGGTATATCTATCTAATAGGTTGTGGTGGCCGATGTGATAACGTCCCTGACTGGTGAACACCAGACTGAGGTTCGAGTCCCCCACACACAACCTTGTTAGTTTCTTTGAGAGCATGGGGGTTGGGGGAGTCTATAGGTCTATCTACTGATTCATCAGCAGCCATTGCCTGGCTCTCCTTGGTCCTAGCTTGGGTGGAGGGGATTGGGTGCTGATCATGTGTATATATGGTCAGTCTCTGGGGCATTGTCCTGCTCAAAAGGGCAATGTTACTGTACCTTGCCCCTGCCATTCATGACCGGCCTTTAAACTGCACTAGTTGAGAGGGGGGGGGGTTCCTTGTCAGAAGGTTGTTCTTTACAGACTAATGCACTTCCTCTTAACCAGGCAGTGACAACCATGTGGCTAATGCCGTACTGATCAGCAGGTCCCGATCTTTCAAGATTCCTGACTAACTAAACTTCTCTCTCTGTTGCCATATTAACTTAATCCTATGATTGGCAGTGACTTTCAGAGTTTAAACAATTTATAACTGTAACAACCCATAGATTATTATTAAGTTTTGATCTCAAAGAAGTAGGAAAGAATGCGGTTGCTGTCTACTTCCATCAAGCTGTTTGGCAAAAACTTTCTTCTGCTGCCATATTGAACATTAAGTTTCTCTGATAACTGGCACAATGTTAAGATATTTTTGGATTTACAATATCTATACAATAGGTCTCACTCTTAAAGTAATTGCACCTTCAAGGTCAACAGGATTAACCAATATTCTATATAAACCTCAACAACTACTAGTACATCACAAGTGATCAGCATGCACATCCAATAATACACAGCAGAATTGGGTTTAAAGAATAAATCAGCAGTTACCACTTTAGATTCCTAACATGAGAGAACATGAATGACAGCGACAATTCTCTAGCGGAATAATGTTCTAGAGACTGTCAAGGCAATCCCCACCCAAACTAGGACCAGGGAAAGTCAGGCAATGGCTCTTGGCTCCAAGGTTATAGTCACTAAAAGAAAGTATCGAGGTTGAGTGGAACTCAGAGCATGGTCTGAAAAATTATCAGGCAGGGATGTTTCCAATAGGTCATACCACAACCCTGCAATTCTAGAGTTGCAACAATGAGGGACCATCAGTGCAACCCAGATGCCACCTACAGCCAGGCAAAGGTAGTGGACAGGTAGTGGACTCTCCGGCCATCAAATCAGTGGCAGAGGATCAACATTAATGAACGCACTAACAGTTCTGGTTAGAAATAGAAATCATCTATCTATTGTGGGATAGGTTGAGGAAAGTCTTAAATTTCCAGAGTAACAATGACTATTACAAACTTTCTAGAATGAATGGGTAAAATTGTTTGGCAGATTATTATCACTTGCTAAGCTACAACCCTAGTTGGAAAAGCACGATGCTGTAAGACCGAGGGCTCTAACCAGGAAAATAGCCCCGTGAGGAAAGGAAATAAGGAAACTACAAGAAAATTTATCAACAAATAAATTAAGATATTTTAAGTAATAACATTAAAATAAATCTCTCATATATAAACCCTAAAACACTTGGAGAGAAAAAAGAAAAAAAAGTGTAATAGGATAGAATAGTGTCTCTGAGTATACCCTCAAGCAGGAGAACTTTCTAGCATGACTGGGTAAAACTAATTGGCAGAGGGTATAGAATCAAGTCCGCCACTACATTGAAAGGGAAAAATGAACTATTGAGATTGAGTTATGCAACTAATCCTGGGAGCGGCAGTCTGGATGACAATTTCATACCATAACCATAACCTAGGTAATTAATAATGAAAAAAAAAAATATTTTTTTTTCCAAAGTAATTTGTCCTTTAATTAGGGACAAAATTTCAGTGCAGACTGAATGGTCATTGAATTTATGAGGTATAGTTAACAGGTGGTGGATGAAGGAGAGAAGGCCCGCTGCACTCTTGACAAGAAGATAACCACCACCCTGTTCCAGTTAGGACAGGGGGATCCCTAGCAGCCGACCACAGACCCTTCCAACAACTAAGAGGAGATATCTGGTGGCAGAACTCGTGTGGAAATAATGTGGTTTCTCAGAGTAAAGGTGCCCCAGCAGACGAGCTGAGACTACGATCTTAAATTGGGCTTGCTGATGAGATCATCTGACAGAAACTCCCTGCTTACCACTATTCCCAGATTGTGACAAAGAGTGAGAATCTGATCTCAATCATGTAGCAACTATCTCATTAGGGAGGCCAGGGATCAGCCATTTGTAGAAATGCATCAACAGATGTGAGCTCAATTTATGCAGCAACTGCCCCCTTGGGAAGGTCAGGATTAGCCAGCAACTGGCCCCTTGGGAAGGCCAGGATTAGCCACTGTTTTTTTTACAATTGATCCCAAGCTGCTATGAAGGTGAACAAGCACCGAAGCTGCTTCCAAGGTGAACACCCAAGGAGCAGTAAACAGTGTAGAGCTCACTCTACACCTCGTAAACCTTACCCAAGAGGAGGTAAAGGAAAAGACAAGTGGAGCTTTTAAGAGGACTGAAGCAGATACTTGACACAACAGAGAAAAATAGCCCATTGAGGAAAGGAAACTAGAAAACAATATAAACTAAAAGAGAAGTAATGCACCTTTAAATTACCTGTCTCATACGTAAACTATAAAAACAGAAAGTAGAGAAATAATATAAAATAGCATGTCCAACTGTATTCTCATGCAAGAGAACTCTAATTCCAGACAGTGGAAGGCCTTGGTACATGGGTAACACCACTACGAAGACAACAGAACAATGGTTTCATTTCGGAATGTCCTAGAAGGACTGCTTACCATAGCTAAGGAGTCTCTTCTACCATTAACAAGAGGAAAGTAGCCACTGAACTTTTGGTGCAGTTAGGTAAACTCAGTGTTGTCAGGTGTATGAGAACTGAGGAGAAAGTGGAAAGCATAGGCTTGACTATTCAGTGTACAGTATGTGTAGGCAAAGAAAGAATGACCCAGAGAGAGGGATCCAGTAAATCTTTTGCAGCAGTACGTCAATGAGTGGCTGGTGTCTTGACCAACCTACTACCTATAGGTAGTAAATTAATAAGAGATAACAAGGCGTCAGTCGTTTTTTTTCAACAGCCAGTTATCAAAATGGTTTGCCAACTGGTGACAAAAGCATGTTCCAGCATGCACACTTGTATTTCCACTCTGGAGTTGATGATCCTGTTAACTTTGCAAAGTCAGTCCAAACCAAGTACAACCTCTATTCCATGGACAGCACCAGGAATATAATAGCGAGCTGAAAAAGGACCGGGAAGAGCAAAAGCATCAGAAAAAATTTCCCTGGTACTGATCACAGCAGAATGAGGCACAGAGGAAAAGTCCACCCAAGATAGAATGAGTACAGTAACACATTTCAGTCTTAAACTATGTCCCTTTCTCTCTCAGCAAGGTGATGGAGGGCACCTAAGCTCCTCCATTACCAGGGAGAAAACAGTGTACAGGGAAGTAGTCATATCCCGCTATCCTAGAACCACAAACCGTTGCTACTGTGTTGTGAGGAGCCCTTTCCTTATGAGTAGGGATGGCCTTCTTGGACTTCTTTAACCTTTATCTTTCTTCATCAAAAGGTCAAAGGAAGAAAACGTAAGAAATGCCTTCCGTATTTCTTCCTCTTCCAGACTTTCATTCCCCGACTCTACAAACCGAAAAGTTGACGTCTGCACGCTGGATGCTCCACAAATGACACGAAAAACACGGGTAGACGCGTGAACAAACAGGGGCCACAGGCACTGCTGGGTACCATGCATTCTTGGCACAGGGACTTGCTTATGCTAACACTCAGCCTTGAAACCTTCCGATGTCGGAGCTTTTCCCGCTGGCACAGATGTCACTTCACAGACCTTAACTGATATTTTTTGACCTGTGAATTAAAAGGGATCCAAGATGGAATGAGTAACAGAAGTTCAGTCTTAACTATCTCTCTCTCTCTCTCTCTCTCTTGGAGAAGGGTGTTGAAGGGCGCCGAAGCTACTCTACCAACGATAGAGGAAAGCACGTACAAGAAAGTAGAGCCATGTCCCACTAACTTGAAAACGCAAGAGTTGCTCAACTAAAGGGGAAAAACACAGGTTAGAACCACGTCCCTGTCTTTAAAAGCAGAGACACGAGATCAAACAGGGTCACTAGCATTGACCATGTTAACACATTTTGTTTTTCTGGCAACAGGCCTGGCTTATGCTTCACCTCAGGCCTGGCACCTTTCTGTCTGTACTGGTGTTCTTTGCAAGGCTAAAAAGGCCCCTTTTGTTCCTCATAAATTCCTTTTTTCATCCCAGGATATGTGCAAGTGGTAGCCTCAACTGTCAGCCACCTCAAACAGTCATGGATGGCATAATTGAAGTTGTCAGCTTTCTGCACGGAAATAGATAAAAATCCTCAAACTACGACTGGGGTGCATCAACCAAGGGATAGAAAAGTGCTCCTTGCTTTTAACACATACTCAGCAAAGAATGATCCAGGGACATACAGTATGCGGAAAAAGGCAGCTGATGTACACACACAAAGAGAGACTTTTTTGGCGTTACCAAGACGAACACCTAAAGGAGGTTTAGCTCTTCTGAATCTTCTTCCCCACAGTATCGCGTGCCACTAATTAGGAGGCAATGACCTGCATTTGGTATAATTGCGAACAATCATGCTCAATACAAGCAGTGTATGTATGGAAATACAGACAGTTTACTCATAAAAGCCCTGCAGCATCCACACTTCCCTAAGTATGAATAATCTTTTTTTTTCAGATACATTACAGCAATTTTCGGGGTCTCCTTTACCATTGCCATGACAAACCCCAGAGAAAGATTGACATCTTTGCTTCAACTTTCGAGGTTTATGCCTGCCACTACACATGAGGCATGATCTACATTTAGAAGGCATTACCTGGAGTAGGCTTGATCTCCCTTCATTCTGCTCATGACAGACATCTGCCACTAAAGAGGTATTTTGTCTGCCAGAGAAGGTTTGACCTTTTTTCTCGACCAAGGCGCAATACTGCCATTGCACAGGAGGTAATTACACTCGACACATGGGGATAACTGTGATAAATCATGCTCCTTTGGAGTGCAGAGATAAGAGATTCTTCCATTTCCAATGGTATTATGCTTCTTCCATTTCCAATGGTAGTATGAATCTCTTGCTAGACATACAACGACAATATTGTTTCCTCTGGTTAGGGATTGCAAAGACAAACCCAAAAAGGACATAGTTCTCTCCTCCAGCGTTCAATTCATATACGAAATTGAAAATCTGAATTTTGAATAGGTTGCAACAATACACATAGAAATTTAGAACTTGTAATTAGATAAGAGCTCAACAGTCCGTCAGTATTTGTTGCAGCCTACATTAAGAGTAATTTGAATAAGGGAGCAACAGTCTGTTAGTATTCATTGCAGCCAAAAATTGAAGCAGGTCTCCTCCAACAAGTGGTGGGGTGGGGTTTCTCAACTGCGCACCGTCATTAAATAATCTCTTTACGAGTTCAATAGCCGTTGTTGTTTATGGCAATATTACCTGGCTATTGAAAAGGATGAAAGTTTGTTTCAAGTCAGCATTCAAGACAAAGGTGTCGAGATAGAAAATCTTTGGATTTTACTATGGCTAGGGAATTGGCAAGCAGGCTTCTTATTCATATTTTACCAGTGACTACATCCAACAGAGGGGCTCTCTTGGGCCTTAACGTTTTACAGTCCTGTATTCCTCTTAACTAGGTATAGTTCTACAACAGGAATGAGTATGTAGTCTTCCTTGAGCTCAAAATATAGTTTAAGATTATTGTTTGGAGGTAAGCGGGAGATGTAGCATATAACCTTCTCTCGGATGTGATATTTGCCAACCAATAACAATGTGTTGTGACTATGATCACACAACCCAGTCATCAGAAGTTCCAAAGGCTCCTTCTAATGGCTTAGAGTTGAGATTTCCAAGTCTACCATCAAAAACTGAGGAAAGCACGTTAGTTATTAATGGTCAAGTTGAAATTACCAAATCTAGCGTTAATATTTTAGAGTACATATACCATTAAGTAACCAAGATTCCATTGTCAATTGTATATCCAAGGAAAGACAAGCAACTTATTACCCTGTTTTTTACGCTTTTGCCAAAGGACGCATCTTCTCTAAGGCTACCTAATAGAATATTCATTTTACAAAATTAATATGGGAACCCATTATCACTAACGATATATTATGGCGATGGAGGAGGCATTGGCACCCACTTATTACATCTGCACACTGTGATGTTGGGTTGCAATATTTGGAGAAGACTTGCCATCACAGACAGAATACTCTGGCCTATTCTTTCCCCATTCTCCTCTGCCCTCATGCACTTGACATCATAGATTACCAAAAAAAAATCTCTTCACACAGGGGTTGGTTATCTACTGTAATTGTTCAATGAATACTCTCCTCTTAGTAAGGGTTGAAGAGACTTTTGCTATGGTGAGTTACTTCCTTTACTTACTGGGCTAGTTTTCCCTAATTATGATGATGATGGTAAGGTTCCTCTACATGAAACCAAAGCAGTTCTCTATCCTATAGCAGTTGACTTTGAGATATAATACAATGTTAGTGTTACAGAAGATGAGCACATGCTTGGGTAATAATTAAATTATATCTGCATGGATATTAGAGAACTGTGAAATATTACCCTTGTAACAACTTTTAAGGGTGTTTTTCTGTTTCTACACAGCAGGGGCACCCTACACTCTCCAGGACCTTTGCAGTCGTCGTATATGCATTCAAGGGCCTCTTGAGAGGCTTAATATCTCATCATTCAATACATGCCACTGAAGGTTAGGAAACTAAATACACAGTAATACTATTACTATTGCAAGCTAAGCTACGACCCTAGTTGAAAAATATCCCACTGCAGAAAGGAAACAAGGTAATAAACAAACTACAAGCAAATTAATAAACAATGGATAAAATATTTTAGAAACAGTAACATTAAGTTAGGTCTTACACATATCAACTATAAATATTTCACATAATATAAAAGAGGAAAAGAAATAAGATAGAAGTGTGCCTGGTGTACCCTCAAACAAGAGAATACTTGTCTAAGACAGTGGAAGACCATAGTACAGAGGGTATGGCACTACCCAAGAATAGACAACGAGGGGTTTATTTTTGAAGTGACCTAGAAAAGGAACTTACATTAGCTAGATTTTTTTATACCCCACCATAAAGAGGAATGGTTAAAATTATAGTAACGGATGGGACAAAATTTCAAACAGAAAACATATTTTCTCATTATATATAACGTGCTTTTGAGCGAAGAATTGTTGGGGTGTGTGTATGATAGCGACCACCTGTATGTATTATCATGTCTTACTTAGAATATGGCAGTGTAAGGGGGGTTGCAGGGGGCATTAGCCTCCATTAGGTAAGGACACGGGTTGTAGGGTAGGGGGGGGAGTTTAGATTAGTTGATGTCAACTTTTAATGAACGCATGAGGAACTGGCCGCTGATATACACAGGCTCCTAATTGTTTGATAATCTGTTAGGTGTATGTAGACAGTGGAGAATTATTTGGTGTAAGTGTTGAAAAAGGGACAAAATGAACTGCATCCAGCAAGAGGGATACAATTAAGTATTGTCATGCCAGTCAAAGGATCAAATAGCTCTCTCGCAGCATTATATGTTTCAGCAATACACTTTGTCCACATTATGTATACTGTGACAAGATCCCAATTGTTTGGATATATCCCTTTCAAATGCTATTTTACATTTTAAAGCTGGACATGCAAAAAATAGCATACATATTGTAGTAATTTAACAATTCACAATACAGTAGTTAATAAATTTCACGAGTCCTTAGAGAAATGGTTTTAGTTTTACAGTTGTGAAATCTCGTGACAACCGGCTTTACACATTGACAACAAATTCTTGACCATTAGAACGGTCTTAAGTTAGGTTGGAACCTTAGTTCAAGTATAATACAGTTTCCCTTGGATTTCATCCATAAGCCCAACCATAAACACTGCAGTCTTAGGTTAGGTTGAAACCTTGCTTTAAGTATGTAGGTAAAGTTGTTAACAGTTCATTATCGTAGGTTATAGGTATAATTATAATACTGAAACTATTCATTTGTCATGGGAACGAGTGTCATTTTCGGAGAGTGTAATTTTTTCTTAAAGAAAAAATAGTTTTTTTTCCCTAGGTTACATTACCCTGTAATACACTACAATAATACCATTGGTTTTTACTAAAAGTTTCCCGGACCGCAACTACAATGATAACCCTTACATTATATAGAATATAGTTTCATGTCAACTTCGTCCATTGGAATTTGGTGAGTTTATATCAACAACCATTATAAAACCGTTCACAGAGTTATGGCCTATCACACCTACTAGATAGGCCTATGGGTTATGTACGTTAGAATAGCTTCCTAGAATTAATTACTAAATCATAGGTTTGAGTGTTATGTATGTTATAATAGCTTCACATCATCATTTCCAATATATAACCATCAGCTTATGATGGCTTCATATCATTTTCAATAAAAACTATAAGCTTGACTGAAATAAGTTATCTCTTAATGCACCACATTCGCCCCAAAAATACTTTGTAACGTTTGGACAGCACTTCAACCATACCCTTATCACATCATCATCATCTAGGAAATATGGTAAACAATAATTAATTGGACAATAGTTTAACACAGGGTTGTTGTGATCAGATTGTTGTGTCGCTGTCTGGTGTTTGCCAGAGGGGAGTTCGCGTCCCGCTCAGACTCGTTTGGGCCATTAGTCTGCAACCTTACCAATGTGAGCTAAGGTTGGGGGGTATGTGGGAGCCTATAGGAATAACTGCAGAGTCATCAGCAGCCACTCCCTGGCCCTCCTGGTCATAGCTTGGGTGTAGAGGAGGGTTGAGCGCTGATCGTACAATATATGGTCAGTCTCTAGGGCACTGTCCTGATCTCTAGGGCAACGTCACTGTGCCTTGCCTCTGTCATGTGCGACCTATAAAACTTAAATACTTCTAGCTATACCTAGAGCTGGTTCACTGGTTGTGTTAGGCCTGTCGCAAACACTATTCCTATATATTCCTGGAACATGACACAGTAAATAATCGATCAGTCTACATGTACGTTCTACCGGTACCAGATCCGGAACATTTGGCTGCATGTGCCATAAGGGTTAATTTTAAGACCAACACCAGGAATTTAACACAGGAACTCCTTTACAACACCCAAATTTTGACCTAAATCAAAGTAACCAACAGCTTACAATGGGGCAATGTACTTCACTAAGTTGAATTTCGCGCTCCGAGTCAGGACATAACACGTCACCACAACATATCATAAGTACTTACAACAAACCCGGACATAGCTTCTATGTTTTCTTCATTTGGAGCAGAAGACCTTCTTGTAGGTAATAATTATGCAACATGCAATACAATAATCTGAAATGTGTCGTAATAATGGAAGGAATCAAAATCACGGACTGACACAAGTACTTGGTATAACAGCCGAAACGTCACTGAGAGAAGATGTGCTCATGGAGGTGTTATATATCATGCATACGAACCCACGTCCTGTCGAGACGTACCGCACAGACCTGTTCGCAACTTGTTTCGGTCTTGCAGTACGTTCAAATCGTGAACTTGCAACTTGATAGGATTAATAACCTTGGATATTTGGAATTTCGTGATGAGGTACTGATTTTGCTCGTTTCTAAAAGCAAGCAACATTCATACCATACGAAGAATGTAGAATCTATGTAATAAAGACTAGAGTTACGTTAAATTATATTTTTCAAAATAAAAATCCTTACAATTTGGACAACGTTCTTGACTGATGACTAAAATTAAGAGCTCCTATCAAGGCAATCGTCCGAATGTTGAGACAAATTCTCAATTATAGCGTGTACCATACAGTAACGTGCAAGACAAAAAAAAAAAAAAAAAAAAAAAAAACAGCTGCCAAGTAAATAAAAACCATGGAGGTATGTCCAGGGTGGAATTTGTTGTACTTACTTTTACTTTTACTTTTAGGGGTTTAATTCTCGCCCTCCGACAGCCACTAAGAGTGTTCAGGCGGGCCTTGATGTGTGAAAATAATTTCTTTCCAGTTTATATTTTGCTTTGTATCTTTTCAGTTATTCGCTAGCATTTGTATCCAGGCTTATTAGTTTTCAGATCACTATTATAACACTTTCCAAAGAGAAAGTCTTCAGGTTTTTCTTGAAAGCTGCCACATTTTTGCTATTCTTGACATCAAGTGGAAGGTCGTTAAAGAGTCTCGGTGCAGCATAACAAAAAGTTCTTCCTCCTATTGCATGATTCACACTAATTTCGAAGTGTCTATATAGGTCATCAGCATGCTAACTCTTACAGCAGCGCTAGTACCTTGAGGGTAGGGGACCAAGCAAGCACACAGACATTTAGGCTTATCATTTGTAAGTGATTTGTGAGTCAACAAACAAATCTTAAATTCAATTCTAGCCTTAATAGGTAACCAATGTAGATCGATCAGTGCAGGCGTTATTCTCTCCCGAAATATCAGTCTAGCCGCCCGGTTTTGCACATTTTGAAGTTTTCTTAGTAGTGTATTGGGCAATTTATAGTAAAGAGAATTGCAATAATCAAGCCTTAATATTACGTGACTCATCACTAAAAATTTTGTACTGCCTTCTGTTAAATATTTTCTAATAAATGCTGTTTCTCAGGTGATAGTTACACACTTTCACTGTGTTCACTACTTGATCCCTCACTGACAAATTACAATCTATCAGTACACCCAAATTTTTCACAACAGGCACAATCCTAACATCAGCGTCACCAATTTTTATACTTTGAAATAGTTGGTAATTCTTCAAAGCCACATTTGTGCCAAAAACATACATTCTGTTTTATCATCATTTAATTTAAACTTTTCCCTCTGCATCCATGTTTTTATTTCAGTCATTATCTCGTCAATTTTCTTCTTTGTATCTTGTGTTGTTGAAATTTAAAGGTAGAACTGAGTATCATCTGCACATAGTTTAAAGCCCACTTTCTGTTTTTTTCAAGATATGTGATAGCTCGATAGTATATATATTGAACAAGATAGGGCCCAGAACACTACCCTGTGGTACACCTTTTATAAGAATTCTCTCACTAGATCGGTTTCTAGAAACTTCTACAATAGTCTTCCTATTCGTTAAGTAGTTTCACAATCATTCCTGTGCTTCCTCAGTCACTCCAATGGACTTTAAGTCGTCAAGTAAGTACTCGTGCACAACAGTATCGAAAGCAGCACTAAGATCTAACAAGATAAAAATTCCACACTTTCCCTCATCAAGATGATCTATCATATCATTCATTATTGAGCATAAGGTAGTTTCTGTAGAGTGATTAGCTCTGTAGGCCGATTGATTTTCCGGGAATACCTCTAACTCATCAATATGCGCCCATTATTGCTCACTTTTGATCTTTTCAATAAGCTTCGACATGTAGGATAAATTTGAAATGGGCCTATAAGAATTTAATTCGTTTACATAATCTTTTCCTTTGTATATTGGTTTGATCAACGCAGTTTTTTTTCACAGCTAGGAAAACTGGAGTGTGATATACTTAGGTTAATCATATTTAGGTAAATATTATATACAACTTGCTTGTTTGGAGATTCACTTATTAAACTATTCAGGAAAGGGTAGTTTCCACAATATGTATTCTTCATCTCTCTCATAACCTTTAACAAGTCACGCATATTTATTTCCTTAAATTTTATTAACTTCTTACCCTCCTTCACTGACATAACTGACTGTCCTTCTAACTGATTTTGGGGGAAACCTCTATAAATTTTATCATCTTTTTTCATTGTAGGTTAACAAACAATTCAATAGAATAAACTGAAATAGCTATTTTTTTCTCTCTCTCTGGGACAACTGGCTCACTGAAATAAATCAACGGGGATGTCACCGTATTCTTTATCACAATTGTCTTTATTTTTGCGGTTCCTTTATTGTATAGGCTTAACACTTTTT
>NC_090729.1:167585078-167600078 GCF_036898095.1 Palaemon carinicauda | reverse complement strand
ATATATATATATATATATATATATAAGCATTTTTCTAAACCTTGGTAAATTGATGATCTCAGTTTTAAGTGGTTCTATAAGAATGTGTGTTTCTTTATAAATAAAAGTAATAGTTATAATAGTGATACTAATCAAAATAAACCAAAGAATCTGAAAAAAAAAAAAAATTTACTTCGCCAACGTATGAAAGTTTCCGTTACCTGCCACGGCTGAAAATTCCTGGAAGTACTTGACGGACAAAGGTAAAAGATAACGTATCACAGTAGCTATCTGGATATGAATACTTCTCTGTATTATGAAGTAATCGGTGTTTCTTCGTACTTTTTTGGAAGTACACATTTTATACTTTCGATGAAAAGTTTGGCGTTATCTCTCCGTCATTTCGATTGTTCATTGTGAGCCAAGATAAGATTTTAAACAGTATGTATATATATATATATATATATATATATATATATATATATATATATATATATATATATATTACATATATATATATATATATATATATATATATATATATATATATTATACATACATATATATATATATATATATATATATATATATATATATATATATATATATATATAAATCTGGCGTTGCCCAAGCCAAAGATTAACTGTTATTGTACACACACACACTGACTGTAACATATTATTATTATTATTATCATTTTCTAAGCTATAACCCTAGTTGGAAAAGCAGGATGCCATAAGCCTAAGGTCTCCAACAGGAATTATAGCCCGGCGAGGAAAGGAAACAAGGAAATAAATAACCTACAGAAGTAATGAACACTTAAAATAAACTATTTTAAGAACTTTAACAACATTAATATATATATATATATATATATATATATATATATATATATATATATATATATATATATATATATATATATAAACTATAAAAACTTAAAAAAAATAAGACGAAGAAAAATAAGGAAGAAGAGAACTCTACCCCAAGACACCGGAAGACCATATATATATATGTATATATATATATATATATATATATATATATATATATATATATATATATATATATATATATATATATATATATATATATAAATGGTTGGTAGGTTACATGAAAGTTTTTGTTAAACCTGGTATCATGAACAATGGTACTATAGATAGTACAGAACTGGGACCGAAATGATTGGATCCTATATGCAAAGCTAGTGATTCGAATAATTTAACTCTATAAAACATCACTTTGTTTTTTTCAGTAAGCACTAAACACATTTAAGGCATCTTAAAAAATATTTCCATAAGTTGTCTGTTCTTGTGACAAGTTTTATATATTCATTTATAGAAGAACGTTCGAAGGACAATTTCTTCACAGTTGTAAAAAAAAACTAACTGTTTTGAAATCTGCTGAAACAATATAACGTTTCAAGACATTTTTTCAAACGTATTTCTTAGCTCCATTTTAGCTCATATGACCACATCATGTATAGACAACTTATCAGTCCATTATCAAAGTGTATCTATTTGCACCATGACTGAAATCGAGGTGAATATTATCATCAACGGCCTTATCTGTTCTTATCATCAGAAATGAGATGTCTTTATTCTACTGTCTACGGATCTAATGGCCGTCTAACGTTAATTGGGTGTCCCTGTCACTATCTGATAATTTCTTTCTTCCAAGCCTCACATATTTTAGTTTATTTCAAAGTTTTGTCTTTTCGCTTGGTAGCATACTTGAGCCATTAATGATCTGGTCTATCACTCTTAATCATTTCTAATAGATTCATTTGAATATGAATATGAACTAAAGCCACACACACACACACACACACACACACACACCTAAGAAAGTATGCGGGTGTGGACTGGCATAGAAAGACCCTGAACAGATGCAAATGGAAGGACACGTCTGAGGCCTTTGTTCTGCAGTGGACTAATAACAGCTGATGAATATATATATATATATATATATATATATATATATATATATATATATATATATATATATATATATATATATATATATATATATAATGTGTGTTTTTTAATATAAAGATTTGTTTGGAGGGGTGAGTTATGTCCTCCGGAAACGTTAGATTTTGACACCTAAATAGGCTACTATTTCCGGTGGAATATTTAGCTCTCTCTGCACTCATACCTGTCATCTTATTTTGTAATATTTTACGCTTAATATAACTTTTACCTATTTTAGTGCACCTTCCTTTCCTTGATAATCTTAGTGTTTAAACCACGTCATTTCTTTCAGTACTCTTTCTTCAGTTGTGAATGACCGATTAGGAACTCTCTTTTCCTTCCGCCTTTACCAATTCTCATAACCAGCAAACCTACAAGAAAATGTAGATAAACAACTTTGAGCTAACCTTTAGCCTTTTTTTTTATTGCCTTCATCTAACTTTTCTTCATATTGAATATGGGTGAAGACAAACAAAAGGAAAATGAGAAAAGAAATAAAAAAAGATGGGTATATAATGAAGAGGCTTATCCTGTAACAGTAGGACATCTTTATATTCACAAGATAAATTATGTGTGTAAAGGTTTTAAGTCCCCTCATGAGTGGCAGAGGCAAGGAACAGTGACATTGCCCTATCAAGCAGGACAATGCCCTAGAGACTGACCATATATCATGTGATCAGCACCCATGCCTCCTCTCCACCCAAGCTAGTAACTTTATGCTAAGCTTTGGGCTTTCTTAACTGTGTCTAATTTTTCTTCACATTGAATATGGGTGAGGACTAACAAAAGTAAAAAAAAAAATAGATGAGTGCATAAATATCATTTAACAGTAGGGTTTGTTTATGTTCACAAAAAAAAAACAAAGAAAAAAATCATAGGTTATGGTAGCTTAAGTCTTGCCTTCTCCTTCATAAGACTTAATTTTATACAATATTATAGCTTTATTCCACCCTTAATAGGTAGTAGGTTGGCCAGGGCACAAGCCACTCGTTGAGATACTACAGCTAGAGAGTTATGGGGTCCTTTGACTGGTCAGACAGTACTACATTGGATCCTTCTCTCTGGTTCCTGTTCATTTTCCCTTTGCCCACATATACACCGAATAGTCTGGCCTATTCTTTACATGTACTCCTCTGTCCTCATACACCTGACAACACTGAGATTACCAAACAAATTTTCTTCTCTCAAGGGGTTAACTATTGCACTGTAATTATTCAGTGGCTACTTTCCTCTTGGTAAGGATAGAAGAGACTCTTTAGCTAAGGTAAGCAGCTCTTCTAGAAGGACACTCCAAAATCAGACAATTGTTCTCTTGTTTTGGATAGTGCCATCGCCTCTGTACCATGGTCTTCCACTGTCCTGGGTTAGAGTGCTCTTGCTTGAGGGTACACTCGGGCACACTATTCTATCTTATTTCTCTTCCTCTTGTTAAAGTTTTTATAGTTTATATAGGAAATATGTATTTTAATGTTACTGTTCTTAGAATGTTTTTTTTCCTTTCCTTACTGGGCTATTTTCCCTGTTGGGGCCCCTGGGCTTATAGCATTCTGCTTTTCCAACCGGGGTTGCAGCTTAGCAAGTAATGCATACATACATATACCAAGACACTTCCCCCAAATTTGGGGGTAGCCGACATCAAACAAATGAAAAAAACAAATAATAATAATAATAATAATAATAATAATAATAGACTGTGGAATGACCCTCCTAATCCGGCAGTTGAAATGGTGGAACTTCGGAAGTTCAAACTTGCAGCGATTGGTATCATGTTGAACAAGATGACATGAGACTGTTTTCATGGTTTATACATTATGACATATCTATTTTATTGTTTATATATGGCACATCTGTTTAAACGTTTATATATGCCATATCCATTTTAAGGTTGTTTCAGATCTTAAGATATGTTATATTCTTTAATCATTATTTCTCCTATATAGTTAATTCCTTTCTATTCGTTTCCTTACTGGGCTATACTGTTCCCTGTTGGAGCCGCTAGAGTTATGGCATCCTATTTTCCAACTAGGGTTGTAGCTTAGCTAATAATAATAATGATAATAATAATAATAATAATAATAATAATGGGTGATCAATAAATCAGTGGGTTTAAGCTACGCTCATTGTTCAATAATTTTATCGGTAAACACTATGATACTATTAAAAGAAACTATATCCTACCATCTGAGTCACCAGCAACCATCAGCTCGTCAAAGCCTTGGAGTTAATCATTTGTGTATATGTTCGGTATCCATGGCACCGAGCGAAGGGACTAAGAAATATAATTAATCGTCCTGCGTCTCTGCCGTTCATTGTCATTAATCGTCCAACCTGTTATCTTCTGTCTTTTTTTCATAAATAAAAAAAATCGCGTACTCAAATCAATTGCATATCCATTTATTCATATATTTTTCCATTTATTCCATCTTTTCATGTTTTCATTTACTATTATTTACTGTTACTATTGATATTATTGTATACATAAAAGATAGGCCTATACATTCTTAAGGAAAGAGTAAATAATAAAAACACGCGATAGGAGTCACAGAATAGATATAATTTTAGAGATTTTTTTAAAAGTTTATGCTAAAAAAGACAGATTCTGCTTCGGCTATATGTAATTTCATTTAAAAGTCGGGCAATGAATGACATGGAGACAGATCATATATAAATGTGATCAGCAAAACCCTCTCCACCCAAGCTAAAACCAAGGAGGGCCAGACACTGACTTCCCAAACTCCCCTATCCTCAGTGATCACGTTCGTTGTGGTTGAAGACATTACTAGAAGTAGAAACTATCAGGCTATAGTGCTGCCAGAACTCCCGACTCAGAGATTGCTAGACAGTGACGTTCTCAACTCTTCATAATCTAAGAATGTCGTCCTTTTCGTTTATTTTTTCATCCATCTACACTAGGCCTACCTTCACATGTTCTAGAATATTCTTCAGCTCCTTTCACTCATTTGAGAGAGAGAGAGAGAGAGAGAGAGAGAGAGAGAGAGAGAGAGAGAGAGAGAGAGAGAGAGAGAGAGAGAGAGAGATTATTGCATGACTGATGTAATAGGAAACCGCCAAACCTTGAAGACAGGAAGGAAGTAATATCTTGTGGTGTTCGGTACAAACGCATCTCCATGGTTACAGACGTATATCTACAGTAAGACTGCAAACTCGTACCAGACCTTTGCTAAACCCGTGCATAAATGAAATTACTTCTGAATTCATATGAGCGCGATTTTTTTTTACACAATTTATTAGAAAAATGTTTGCGTCCATGATATCATTTTGCATTATATAATTTAACAAGATGAAGATGACTGAAAAAATACTAGAAGAAAGGTGATTAAAAAAAAAAAATTTGGGCGAATTTTAAAATATATTTTAGGAGTGAATTTAGAATTTAATGCGAACCATGTCGTATTACATACATTTAGAATGAATGCGCATTCATGCAAAATATAATCGAGAGTAAAATAAAGCAAAGAAATTGGTATGCGCAGCTGGAGCAATATTTGCAGCTGACATATGAAGCGAAATTGATGACGTAATATTAATTTGACAATATAAATTAGTCACACAAGATGGTCATCACTACAGATATTCTGAAGTTGTATGGAAACGTTATAACAGCACACAGGTAGGAACAGAATAAGAAAATAGGCTTAAGAAAATATCCGCCTTAAATTTGCTCCCTTGAGAGAGAGAGAGAGAGAGAGAGAGAGAGAGAGAGAGAGAGAGAGAGAGAGAGAGAGAGAGAGAGAGAGAGAGAGAGAGAGAGAGTCGACATCTGTGCAGTAGAAGCACGTGAGTCATTAGCAATCGCTACAAAATACTAAACGAGGAAGGGAAAAAACGCAGGAAACATACTTGTTCGTCTGTACATGACGCAGTGATGTCCCGTGCACGATAATATCAATCCCTTTCGATCTGCTGTTGAACGTATACGTTGCTCAAGGGAGTAACCACTTTCCGTTGAGTTCCTGTTCCAAGATATGATATCCTACATCCTACATACAAATAATAAACTAAATTATTTTTTAAAACCAGTAAACCTAACTACCTAAATGTACCCTATCCGTGGTTTTGTGACTCATGGAAGTAATCATCTAAACTAGAAAACACAGGTCCCGCATTGCCGCACCTATTTTTTTTTTTCCATTTCGTTCCTAGTCCCAGCTATCCTACACTTTAGTATTAGTTTTCTCGCATTACGTAGCTTTAACGTAGTTTCCCATTTCAACATTGAATCGTCGCTTGTTTGCGATAATTATCTTAGCTTAAAATAGCAAATTTCCCCGTGCTGCTTGAAAAAAGAAAAAGAAATATGACCTGGAGCAATTTCTGAGAACTCAAGTGGGCGGTTGGAATCGAACACAAGCCAGTCGTGTACCGAATACTGGTTGCATGTCCGTCTTAACTTTATGCTTTTCTTTTTTTCATATACAGCAATTTTTTATTTTATTTTATTGGAAAATGTGTACAATAAGCAAGGCATACAAATATTACAGATTAAATATAAAAATTAGATGCTTCAGATATTTCAGTAACAATATTTTGGCATTTGCTCCCGTTAGACTTAACCAATATAGCTACAACTATTTCTTATTCTTGTTTTTATGAATATTGTCATATTGTCTTTTTTTTTTGCTTTTTGTATCCCTACTTTAATAGCCTAATGTTATCAGTAATCAATATAGTAACACGTAGGCTACAACTGTATTCTTGTACTTAATTGAGTTAGCTTTAAATCTAATTTCAAAATCTGTTTTAGGCCTATGCTTTAATTTTTACATCGCACCAATCAGTTAGCGCACTAAAAAAACTGTTAACAATTTACTGTTATCTTTTCAAAAGTATTTTAGATGCATAATATTTTCCCATTTCTTTGCAAAATTAATTAATATATTTCGCATTAAAAGAAAAAAACATTTAGATGAACAGTAAAAGTTGGTATTGTGAATATATGTCAATTTAAAAATTCATCGTGGAAGTATATTATGATGTATATACATCATGATAAATTGTAAGACTGTATTATAGTGGAAATGCTTTTTTCTCTTATTAAGAAATATACATTTACAATTTATAATATTGTATATACATCATAATATATTTACATAAATAAAATTTGTAATTAACATATATTCACAATATTGCACTTTTCACTATTCATCTAAATATGAGTCATGAAAATTGCAATAATAACTGCCTCAATATGTGTAGGGAGATCAACTATTGGTTTTCTCCCATTGCAACAACTTTCCATAACGACCGTTGTTGTTGTTATTATTATTATTATTATTATTATTATTATTATTATTATTAGTCAATACACACTACATTTTGGAAAAATCAGAGTATAAAAAGCCCACCAAAGAGAAAGAAACAAATTAAACATAAAACATAGGCCTAAGATAAATAGAATGGAAATTAGAGATAAGATAAAAGATAAATAGATAACACATAAAGGAACATTAGAAAATTGGATAAATCATTTTGTCAAACAGAAAACATGACTTCCAACCGACTCTATTTTATGAAGATGATCATTCCACAATTATTTGGCCCCAGCAGGAATAGAATCTCTAGGTTACGGTGTGGAAAAGTCTCCCTTTTTCAATTACTTCTTCTTATGATATATATCTTTTACTTAGATAAATCTCACATAGCAATTAGAGGCTACAGCAGACATTTTAACACTCGTTAGAATACCTGTTTTTTCAACACCAACAACGTCAGTCTCAGGATGGTGATTTTAAATTAGTATAGACTGAAAAATGTCGGAATATGATATTTAGCATGAAATCGCCAAGTTCTATATATATATATATATATATATATATATATATATATATAGAGAGAGAGAGAGAGAGAGAGAGAGAGAGAGAGAGAGAGAGAGAGAGAGAGAGAGAGAGAGAGAGAATGTGGGGAGGGGTCTGTGTGTGTACAAGTAGCGCTCAGGTATTGGTGGTCCACGTACGTACCACGACCTTGGCAAAGGACGACAATTCCATCATTATGCGCAACAAATGAAGGAAGAACATTTCCACTTTCTTTTTCGTAACAAAGGAACTAAGATTAATAACTGACACAACTTAAAATAAATACATTTCACTTAAGTACCTTCTTGTACGCTACTCGTTTGTGTGAATGTCTGTGATTTTTTTTTTTTCATCGTGAATGTCAAGTTGTTAAGAGATCTATTCTCATATATGATACGTAGTATACGTAGCTTACAGCAAGGAATCGACCTAAAGTTGGGGTTCATCACTTGTATTTGAGTAATATGTCTGCAATACACAGAAAGCTCTTCTATAAATGGTTCAAAATAAAGCTATCGTAGTTTATTTGTTTAAAATTTACCTTCAAAGCAGTTTAGATTTATTAAAGATTAATGGTGTAGAGAAAAGTTATCTGTGGTTTCGCTGGCGAATTCTTTATGTATCTTATCATCAAATATATACGAACATTAACTGACCAATCACATTGTAACACTTGCACTAAAAACGTTTTCGCTATTATTATGCTAATTCCATACGTCGACATCTTTCTTCAGAAATGATGACCATCAAATAACTTATATAAGCTATAAATACTGTTTTGCTTTTGATTTTATCATTCTATTCTTACTTTTTTATTTTAAGAGTAAATGAATAAAAACACACGAATTCAGATCAGTTTTAATCCGTTAACTTGCATAACAGTATTATTTACAGAATCTCTCTCTCTCTCTCTCTCTCTCTCTCTCTCTCTCTCTCTCTCTCTCTCTCTCTCTCTCTGGTAGCCTATACTGTAGGCCATTATATTTAATATAACATAAAATCTTTGTAGATTAATAATATCTATAATGTTATACCGTTGATCTTAAGGTATGTAACTTCAAGCCCATATGTCTAGCAACTACTCGTACACTACCACAATAATCTTCACACACACACACACACACACAAGATGTGTCTTTGAGTGTACTCCATCAATTAGCTGTTATACCTACTGTATATTCATAAATTTGAAGATATCTGCTGATCAGTCTAGTGAAAACTCTCATATCCGTGTCAATGATGAAGCATAAAAAGGTGTTTCAAATTTGAGGCTCAATAAAAATCAAGAGAAATAGAATACTTAGGTAGATATAAGTATTTCGTCTTTGAAATCGTAAGGAAGTCAGATGTATAGATATATTTTAAAGCATATGTAGGCAGCAGCAGTCTGTTAAGGTGTCGGGTATGAATTCAAAAATAACGTTATATATATATATATATATATATATATATATATATATATATATATATGTATATATATATATATATATATATATATATATATATATATATATATATATATATATATATATATATATATATATATATATATATATATATGTGTGTGTGTATGTTTGTGTCTATTAGCTTATGGGAAATGGATTAATACCATGATTAACTCAACGTCTCATCAATCCTTTCATAGAGAAAATCAACTTACAAATATCTGATATCTAATATCTAATTGGGACCTACAGTTAGCTATAAGAAAGCTAGGTGGCATGTAATCAAATTTAAGCATGGCAGAAAGTCCATTTAAAAAAAAAAAAAAAAAAAATATATATATATATATATATATATATATATATATATATATATATATATATATATATATATATATATATATATATATATATATATATATATATATAAACTACCACTGTCAAATCAAAAGACCCTCATTGACGTACCAAATGGCAACTAAGAAGAGAGACTCTCAAAATAATTTAACGAGGATGACGTCATGTCAATGATGCCTACTTTTTTTTTTCTCAGTTTTAAGTTATATTGACTGTCTACTACAAAACGAAAGAATGGGACAAAGAATTGTCTTTAATCACCCTTGTAGACATAAAATTCTTTGATGTTATAATTAACTCACTATACAATTTATAAAGTTGCAAGATATACTAAATAGAGGTAAAAAACATTAAGGAGTGAGCTATGTAATACCATTAACCTTCTACTGCTTGAGCAGCAACGTCTGTCTATTAAAGCTAAACTTATAATGAAAATAGATTTCATCATTAATTAAGTTATTACTGCTGGAAGTGATAGATGCAGATTTTTACATTTTAAAGACCAACCAATCTTGTGTACACAGGACTGTCTATGAATAGTTTAAAGCCATCTTAGTTATGTAACTAAGTTCTTGAACCCATCTTAATATCAAGAGAACAGAAGATATTTATTCTTTAGTTCTTGTTTTCTTTAAATGTAAAGGCAAAGTGGCTTTGATATTTGATAAATGAGCTTCCTCACATCTGTATATGACAAATGGCTTTAGTAAGATTGTAAAATATCATATTTGTCAAACTCAGTATAAGTAAGTAGAATTGAATTTAAAATTTGTTTGTTGACTCACAAAGCATTCACAAGTGATAAGCCTAAATGTCTTACTAGCGCTGCTATAAGAGTTAGACATGCTGATGATCCATATAGACTATTCGAAATTAGTGTGAATCATGCAATAGGAGGAAGAACATTTTGTTATGCTGCACCGAGACTCTTCAACGTCCTTCCACTTGATGTCAAGAATAGCAAAAATGTGGCAGCTTTCAAGAAAAACCTGAAGACTTATCTCTTTGGAAAGTGTTATGATAGTTATCTAAAAACTATTAAGCCTGAATACAAATGCTAGCGAATAACTGAAAAGATACAGAGCAAAATATAAACTGGAAAGAAATTATTTTCACACACCAAGGCCCACCTGAACAGACGCTTAGTGTCTGGTGGAGGGCGAGAAATAAACCCTAAAAGTAAAAGTAAGTACATGCATTGTAAAAAAAAATGTTTTATGAGAAAAATTCCAATGTAGTACTAATTGTTCGTTAATTTACAAAGACAGCCAACAAAACACATAGAGAATTTAAACTTACAAAGTTGAGAGTTTTCTTATTTATCTACCGTTTTGTTGGAACCATGTTGTCGGACCATATATTAGTGACGTCATATGGCATGGCTCATCTCTGTTGTTATATGACATGCATGCACGATCAACCTATTCAAGACAAAGCTTAAAATAGTAAGATATTAGGAAAATTCTTATTTAGATGAATGATTATAATATATTTTATTATTTTTGTGTATGAATTTACGTAACAAACGATGTGTTCAATAAGGGAAGCCAAATAACACCGTATATCAAATGTCGTTTTTGTACTCATCGACGTTCATTTGTTTCCTTTCCACGCGAGGTTAGTGTTGGTGTGTGAGTCTGAAATTTCTTTCACAGTTTTCGTTTAATTTTACCCTTAATTTTAAAGTGTAAAGGTGAATTGTGTATTTTTCTGTTAAGGTGTGAAGTTGTCCCTTGATAGCTGTAGTAAAGTTAATCAATATTAAGTCAAGGAGATTCAATTTGAGATGATGAGTTACGAACACATGTAAAATCATGGCATGTTATGTTCCACGAGTCTGCTATTATTGAGACATCGGTTGTTTGAATTTATAAGTGAAGCGATTTGGTCCCCCAATTTACCTGAAGATAACACGGTTTATGTAAATTTATAACGTTGATTTATTATTTTATTGGGTTACTGAAGTAAGGGTCCTTTTAGTACACCGGCAACTTGATTTCTTTAGGAGATCAGCCTATGAAAGAAACTTTACCTTTTCATGTATGGCTAGTTCTAACTCTCTATACTGGCTTAGGCAATTAATTACGACGGCTTACTTTTAATGTGTAAATCTCCATTATAACTTAACCTGTAGGCAAGCTTGGACTGCTAGAATACTATGGGTAGGCAACAGGCTATCTGGTATTGTCTCGCTTTAGAATTTCAGTGTATTTTCAGACATTAAATTGTTGGTCAATCAATCCTTACATCGAAATTCATAAGCTATGAAATGTGTTCCTGGTATATTTTAAGGTATTTTTTGGGGTATACGTATAATAGTAACCATCTGTATGTATTATGGCTAACTTAGAATACAGCAGTGAAAGGGGGTTCGTTAGGCCCCCCCCCCTTAACTAAGTAGGTTAGGTTAGTTGATGTCCATTTTTAATAAACGTGTGAAGAACTGGCCGTTGATGTACATAGGATCCGGTGTGACGGTCTGAACAATCCCCCCCCCCCCCCCCTCCCGGTCTCAGAATTCTCCTTGACATTGTATAATGGTTCTTTTCCGCCTTTAGCTCGCTTCGCTCACATGAAAATGAAACTTCAAGCTCGTATGTACTGGCAAGCGGTAATGTTGAGCTGCGCACGCTAACATTACCAACGTTAAATATTATGGTTCTTGTTCCTCACTTACGATCACAGGAAAATAAAACATCAACCTCGTATGCACTGGCAAACGGTAATATTCGCGCATGCGCACATTATCAAGGAGAATTCTGAGACCGGGTGATCGTTCAGACCGTCACACCGGCTTGGAATCCTTCCGGAACCTTTGTATTTGGGAAGAATGGTTCAGTAGTAAGAATGAATGTTAGTATTCATTAGCAAAATAATCCCAAGGAAAATAAGTGTTCCTGGTGTCTTTAAAGGTATTTTGAATGTTGCTAATGCAAATAATGGTGTGGAATGTAACCTAGGGAAAAAAACTATGTTTTTCTATGGAAGAAATCCCCTCTGCGAAAATGACACTCATTCCCGTCGCAAATCAATCGTTTCAGAAACATGTATATATCTATATCCATCGATAATGAGGGAGCCCCAGTGGGAACTCGGGGTTTGGATGGGGAAATGGTGTATAATGGTAATGCAAGCCTTTTCTCTACATTACCTTCTTGGATGTACAATAAACTGGCGAAAAACTACGTTGATATTGAGCTGCTATTCGCAATGTTAGCGTAACATGCTAACATTAGCATTTATTTGTTGACATTCTACTGGTCGGTTGTAGTCGCTCTCGTTCTTTCGTTTGTACTAGCAACTCTCGACCTTCTGCGCTTAGACTCGCCCTTTACCAATACGATTACTTCTTCTCTTACAACCCCTCCCCATTTTCCCCTACGTCATTTCTACTGCAAATAATCACGGATACAGGCTCCTCCATTATAACTGTAGTTTTTGTGTTCCACATTTACTACATGTAATCAAAATAGCTACTTCACATTAATGTAAAACAGTTAATACACTGGAGATTTTTGTTTTACCAGACTTTGGATGATAGAAAACTTTATTTTCCTTTCTATTTTCTATGGGTCTGGCAAGTGGAACATGTAATAGGTTGGCCAGGGCACCAGCCACCCGTTGAAAATACTATCGGTAGAGTGTTATGGGGTCTTTGACTGGCCAAACGGTACTAAATTGGCTCCTCCCTGTTTACGGTTCACTTTCCCTTTGCTTACACAAACACCGAATAGTCTGCCTATTCTTTACTATTTTCCTCTGTCCTCATACACCTGACAACACTGAGATTATCCAAACAATTCTTCTTCACCCAAAGGGTTAACTACTGCACTGTAATTGTTCAGTGGCTAATTTCCTCTTGGTAAGGGGAGAAGAGACTCTTTAGCTATGATAAGCAGCTCTTCCAAAATCAAACCACTGTTCTCTAGTCTAGGGTAGTGCCATAGCCTCTGTTCCATGGTCTTCCACTGTCTTGGGTTAGATTTCTCTTGCTTGAGGGTACACTCGGGCACACTATTCTATCTAATTTCTCTTCCTCTTGTTTTGTTAAAGTATTTATAGTTTATATAGGAAATATTTATTCTAATGTTGTTACTGTCCTTAAAATATTTAATTTTTCCTTGTTTCCTTTCCTCACTGGGCTATTTTCCCTGCTGGGGCCCCTGGGCTTATAGCATCCTGCTTTTCCAACTAAGCTTAGAAATTAATAATAATAATAATAATAATAATGATAATAATAATAACTCAAGGAAAGGTTACCTAAATAAGAAACACAATTCCACATAAGATATCGCGAAGTACAACATACCTTTGGAAGCCCTGCTCAGTGAAGTACGTATTGTATCTGAAGATCATTCCCTAAATTTCTGGGAGGTTGACAGATCTGTGATCATACCAAGACATTTTACGGATCACCTGAAAAAAAAAAAGAAAAAAAATTGTACCATAACTAATGGATCAATTTCTTATTTTTCAATCATTACAGAGATTATACCGCAAAATTACATACCATACATACATATATGGATAATCACATCTTATGGACGTGCAATTACATAAAAATAACATTCAAATTACCGAAGAGAAGAAAATTTATGAAAAGTTTCAAGGATCAAAATTCATGAAAAAAAAAGTTTTCTAAAACATAGAAAATAAATTATAATCTCTCAAGCAATCTTGACAACAATGCAACTACAATGCTTAAATCAAAGCTCAAAGAAATCAGGTACAGTAGTTCCGAGTTCACAAGACTGAAATGTTACCAATGCTCATATGGTAGCAATTCATTTCCATTGATTAACATACACCTATGGAAACGGGGAGGAGGTTTTCTTACATTTTCTGGTTCCTGCCAGTTTCATGGAAGCTCTAGGGGAGGAAGGTTGCCAGGCAATGTCGTTAACGAGAAAATAGAATATTCCAAAGAACCACAATTACAGATAAAGTAAATTATATCATCACGGACTGCAACCAAAGTTGAAATAGAAATAATTCTATAGCGAGCAGTTAAGCTTCAACGGCCAAGTTTGATGGACAAAGGGACCCGTGACAAACAATTTCAAAGGTTCTGTGAAAAGATGATATAAAAAACGCTTAGAAAAAATAAAGAAATTTCTGTTTTGTAGCAAGTTGCAGACTTTTATAAATGGTTGCAAAGTAATATTGAACATGGTTCGAAAAAAAATTATATTGTGTAACTTGAATAGATTCCGAAAATGCACCAGGATGATGTACAGGAAATCAACTCGTGAAAGTTTGTGTTGAATTTTAAAATAGTTCCATGGAAAGAAGTTACTCTATATTGGCACAGACGTTTTTGTTGATTATTTCATTTCTGAATTATTCTCGAGCTTGGTCAATCTATTTCCCTTACATTTTACATCTTATCAATTCGAGGTTGCTATGTATAATTGCCAATACTCTCACCATTTC
>NC_090729.1:167572578-167580078 GCF_036898095.1 Palaemon carinicauda | reverse complement strand
TGTTGAAGAACGACTTGGATTTATTGGTTCCCGTCTTCTCTGCAACCGACTCAAGCGAGTGCAGTATTCCTCTTATCTGTTTATATTCCTACGTTTAGAATCAATGCTGAATTAAATTCAATGCATTTAAGGCATCTTATTTGAATTGACTTATGAAAATTGGGCCATAGAGCAGCGTTGGGACCGGGGAAGCCATTCAGTACCAATTTTAAACTTTGGAGTTAACAGATAGGAAGAGGTTTGGCACCAGGATAAGAAAAGGAAGATGGGATGAAGGGATGTTGCAATCACGTAGGATATGCTCACAGTGCACCGCGTGAGGAGCACTGACCTCAATAATGACCTGTAAAAGTATTTCATTTGTGATGTCCTATATACGATACCTTCCTCGTACTGAACCAAGTCTACACGGTTATCAGCTACCTTTATTCATTTTTATTTTCTTTTTTCAAAGCATTGTTTTGTCAGATAGAATTTCTTCAGAAACAAAATTTGCGCACACTTCCACTTTAGTCACTTGAAGCGACAATTCTCTGTTCCAGGTAAAAATACTCTTTTGTACCCACACTATCCTTGTATTGTGTGAGAAAGCTGTTAGGTAATAACAGAGAGGCGAGATGAATGCAGCTAACTTTTATTCAACAGATAAGTTCATATGCAAGTTCCAAGCAAGAAATGTCCCAAAAATTCAAACCAACTAATGCATGAAAAGGGAGACAAGCTTAAACAAGTAAACAAGTTCTGTTACCAGTAAGGGAGGAGAGCAAGATATATTAAAAAAAAAAAAAATGGAACACGTGCGGTACATGGCTCCCCCCTATAAAAGAAATATATATGAAATAGGGTGGCCCTGCTCTTGAGAGGCGCCCTGTAGGCAGGTCATCGTGCAGGAGACACGCAGGTTTAAGCAATCAATGGAGACCCAGTCTTCTTTGCCACGAATGTTAGTTAAGAAAGCCTTCAGTGTGTGATGGATCAGGAGGAAATGGCCCAGGTACGAGGGCATTGGCAGTGGCTTCCTAGTGTTGCACAGAAAAACAAGCGATGACTTGGGCAAATTTGTTGGTATGTGTTGCTTTGCTGGGGCTTGTAAGTCTAGCAGCCCGAAGTACATTTTCCCATAACATAACGTAGGAGCTGGACATTATCGGAGGTTGGCGATGGAAAAAGTTCGGCAGGGACGACCAATTGGTCACCATAAACAATTTCAGCTGCCGAGACATACAGGATATCATTAGGAGTGATCCTAAGACTCAGGAGTACCAAGGGAAGCTGAGTAAACTAGTTGGAGTCATTGTAATGGGACATAAAAGCTGCTTTGAGGGTGTGATTAAATTGTCAACCATTCTGTTGTCTGATGCAGAATGATGCCCCAGAGATTTGTTAATGATGTCCATAATAAGAAGTGAAAGTGATACCCCTGCACAGGGATACATGAGGTGGGTATTGCGGTTTGCATGGGGATGGCTTCAGGCCAATGAGTGGAGTAGTCAATGACGCTAAAAAGGTGACGATGTACTTGTGTTGTGGGTAGGGGGCCTACTACGTTGTTGTGAATGTGGGCAAAAGACACAGAGGTTGAGGGAAAGTCCCCACTCCTAAATCTGTGTCGGTGTACTTTTGAAGTTTAGTATGAAGTACAGGTGTGTACCCTATCCTTAGCATCCTTAGTAATGCCATGCCAAATGAACTTCCGTCTTCAGGAGCTGTGCAGTAGATCGGCATGATGGATGTGAAAGGCCATGAATGAAATCAAACACATGCCGGTTCATAGGGGCAGGTATCCATGGTCATGGTCTACCAGTACTGACATCCCAGAGGAGGGTGGCGTTGGAATCATCAAGGGCGACATCTTCCCAACTGAGGAATGTGCAGGATGTCCTACAAGCTTGGTACTCTGGATCTTTTTGTTGGGCTTCTGTAAAGGCATTGTAATCCAATCCTAGGCAAATTTCGGCCAATGTGTTTCCTGACAGTACATCGGCAACAGGATTCCTTTTCCCAGGAACGTGTTGAAGGGTGCAATTACATCCAGACACGGCAGAAAGATGTCGGCTATAATGGGCGGACCAGGCGTCAGACTGTTGAGTGAGGGTGTGCACCAGAGGCATGTGGTCCATGCAATTAATGATGGGAGTACCTTCTAAGAAGTGGCCAAAGCGACAGAGAGTCAAATGCACAGCCTGCAATTCGCTGTCAAAGGTAGAGTAGCCGAATTCTGCCTTGGATGGTTTTCTAGGAATCTCTGGTTTTTTAACAGTTCGAGGTTTACCAATTCTAATGCCTGTTTTTCAGTCACAGAGCTGCCCCCAAGTCTTCCCTAGGATAATGGCTCCCATTTCGAAATATATAAAATTTCTAGGTACCATATTCTTTTGTGCTTGGACAACTGGTTATCTTTAAATATTTCTTTGGAAAGAATTAGGGTTTAATCAGTGTGGGTAAAGTCCAGATTAATTTGGATAAGTTTCTTAAAATCCCAACTCAGAATATTCTATATTTGGAAATAATTATAGCGATAGTTCCTTGTGTTTTTCCTATGGAAAAAGAGGATTCAGTCTTTTCTTCTTTAGTTGGAAAAGTCCAAGAAAATCAGGTCACAGTCAGTTTGGCTTCGGATGAGACTTATATGGATAATGGATTCATTCGAGAAGCTTGTTGCGATGGTTCAACAAAAGATAAGAGCTTTCCAATATCATCTCAATTGGATTTGGAACAGGGTATTCCCTCTAAATACAACTTGTATCCGAGTGATACAAAACTAACTTTAGCTACTGAATTGGCAAGGCAACCCTTGTTGGTTATCCCAGGGAGTATCTTTACAAGCAAGGGTTTCTTCCATCTCTCTTTTCACGAATTTTTCAGAGGAAGTGTAGGGCACAATTCTAGATTATTTCCATCTGTTGGGATGTGGTCGAAGAAGGAATCAACTCTATATCAATTGTCTGGAACTTTTAACGGTGTTCAAGGTCATTCAAGCTCATAAGTCACTGGGAAAGTGTGTGGCAATATTTTCAGACATGACAACATTGGCCTATATTCAGAAACGGGAGAACCATATCGGAATCTCTACTTTGGATAGAGTTTGTTCTATTGACTTGCGCAAATTTGAGAAAAGAAATCCTTCTACCCTAATCTCAGCAGATCATTTGAGCAGTGGAAAAAAAAAAAACATTCCAAATGAATGGAACTGGGCTTGATCAGGAGATATAGGTGTTTTAATCACCAGATCCCAATCTTTTAGCATGGAAGGTAGATGTCCTGTTACAAGGCTGGCTGAGTCTTGATTTGTACAGGTTTCCTCCTTTCTTTATGGTTTGAGCTCTCATAGGGAAATTCTGTGTGTCTACGAACATTAGGATGAATCAAGTGGCTCCCTTTTGGCTACAACGTGTGTCTTGTTGGTATATCCAAAGTGGCTGCTGTACAAGACCAAACCTATCCGAAGACCATTTTCGAGGTCGGTACACCCAATCTCAAGTGCACTACATCTAGCCACACGGTGACAGGCCATAGTATTCTCCACCATAAATATTCTGAAGTCCTATGGAGAGTTTATCTTGGGTTCCAAGAGGCAATCAACTAGTACTCGTACTTTGTACCGAAGACAATGGAATGTTTATTTTGATTGAGGCAGGAATGTTTCAGTGTATGTAGTTAGTTAGGACAATATTATGTTTTGTATTCCATTTTTTTAAAGAATGGAAACCAATCATTTCAGTTACTGAGGTCAGCAGATCCATGCGAAATATTGTAACCAAACATTTAAGAAAAAGGTTGCCACCCCAATTTTCGTAAGACCAATCAGCTGAAAGTGACAATTAAACCATAAAAAGTTACCATGACAAAATACTACTTGTATCACAATATTCATGTGATATTGAAAAGATATTGAAAAACAAATAATGAAAATGAAAACTGCAAAAGCAGCTGATCCAGATGGACTAAAAGTAGAAATTTATAAAGAAGCTATCAAAAATACCCTGTAGTTAATGTTTGCTTCACAAAACCAATCAAAAAAGTACAAGAGGAAAGCAAGTGAAACTGGACACAATCGAACTTTAAGGTGATACCAAAAGTAAATGAATTCAGATATATAGACTCTCTAAATGTATCGTATAAAATCTTCATGGGAATACTAAGAGATAAAATAAAAATACTCCTTCAACGGAAGGCCACACTTAGGATACCCAAAACAGAGTTTACATAAGGTAAGCAATACTTCTTTAAAGGAACTCCAGCTTTTGGATACCGAAAATGGTTTACAAAATGATGATAATATAATCTGGTTGCAATAAATTATTCAAAAATCCTATTGATAAAGCCAGCATTTGTTCGTTATTTTGGTGAACTTCAGCAAATCATTTTATAGTACAAAGAGAGAAAGACCGATATAAGTTATGAAATCATACAAAATACATCCAGAAATCATAAAATTTAAAGACTACATTTATACAAATGACGAAACAACTATATATGAATAACGTAAGTGTAGGAAACGTCAAAATCTCAAGTGGAACAAGAGAAGGTTGTAATTGATCTACCAAACTTTTCCTACTCATAACATACAGTATTATAATCTAACTAGTGTACGCAACTCATAAAAAAATGACAGCCAAATATTTAGTTATATATGCACACACACCGATTCAACAAATCCAAATACCTTTCCCTTTCTGAATTACAACACGGCAGTTTGGGCAATTTGTGGGGAATTGTGGTTTCCGAGTGTACCTCTCGTGGTAACCCTTCTCGCCAGGGTATGACCACCTCCTCTACCACTACCCGAGGGACGGGCGAGACTAAGTAGTCACACGTTCGGCAATTCTGCTCAGCATGACAAGAGATAAATATATATATATATACATATATATATATATAAAGTATATATATGTATATATATAAAGTATATATAAGTATATGTATATATGTGTGTATATATATATATATATATATATATATATATATATATATATATATATATATATATATATATATATATAAAGTATATATATATACATAGATATATGTATATATACATATAAAAAACATAAAGAACAAAGATTTAATAAAAGCCTATAAATTCATGAACCAGGCAACTTCCATATTAGCTAGAAGTTGCAATAGACTAATGATAGGGTAGGTCATTTGGACGGGCGGTCCTCCCAAGTCTGCATTATACAGAGTCATTCCATAGAACTAAAGAGTAGATTTAAAAAGTTACTAGTATTCGAAAGCAAAAATTATAGATTGATATAGAGCTCCAAAGTATACAAAATCGATGCATTAAGAACAGAAGTTGAGTCCTTCTATAGTCACACTAGAGATATGAAAACAAAACTCAACTTTGCGAGATGTAGCATAAAAAAACAACAGAAATGTATTGGTGAAAGAACTATTTCTTGATATGATTTAAAAACAAACATATGAAATGGGCAAAAGTAATTAAAATGATATCTTCAAGTTCAAAACTAAAATAGTGAGCCTCCTCAACATAAAAGATCCCAATAAAGTAATAAAACAATTGGATTCGACAATACGAGGCCTAGATATAAAAAAGAAAAGCTCGTTCCAACTTTACTATAGATGGAAACCACATATAAAAGGAGAATAAAACATTTATGGAAACATAAGATTCAGCACTACTTATTAGAGCACCCAACACACTAGATCTGCAATGGATGAAGGAATTTGAAAATTCCGATACAAAAGGCAAATTATGTAGAGAAAGAGAAAAACTCTGATGCACTTCTTATTAGACTGCATAAGAAATATGTGAATTTTACTAATGAAACTGCACCTAGAAATGAAAGAAGACATAATAAAAAAGTCTTGCGACTGCTTGAAATAAAAAATTAGGAAAACATATTTGATAGAAATGTTAGTTACAAATTTTGGGAATCCAGTAAAGAAATACTTAAACTCTAAACCAGATTTGGAAAAACAGAACCATACAGGGTCGCTGTTACAAAGGCTATAGCCCAACACAGTACTGGACAATACTTGACTACCACTACAACAATTACAAACATTAGAATAGAAGCCAATATTTATGTAGATGATATAACATTTCCTAGCAACAACAGATACAAAGCAGAAAGAGCTATAAGTAACTGCCGCAGCTTGAATGAATTAAAGAAATTAATTTTAGTACCAATCCACAGTTAGTTAGCAGTGTTAGTAACACGACACAAAACAGAAGTTAGAAAGGTTAATGGAGTGGTTAGAAATAGAAAGATTAAAAACAGTTAAGGACTATAAATACTTGGGAACAAGGTACTCAGAAAAAGGGAAATCATGATCTTCGCAAGTAAAAGGGAAGCAAAAATAGAATACATGGTGCAAGAAGTTAGAAAGTATGGAGACTGTAAACATAGAGGGAGATTTGGCATCACCTGTAAGAATAAAGATTTATGAAACAGTATTAGTACCTACAATGTTTACAAATATTGAGACACTGGGTGAAATAAAAGAAAAAGAAATGAAAGAGCAAGAGGGTATACAGTACAAAATTATGAAAGGAATATTTGAACAGGTTGCAAACACACATTGGGAGTTGATAGCAAAAACAGGAATATGGCCTGTTGAAAATAGAATAAAGAATAAAAAGGTGGTGCTGTATCGAGAGATTTACCAGAAAATTATAGAAACAGCAATAAAAAGGATTGGCTCTGTGTGTTGTGTAGTGAGGCAGATGATACAACTGAGCATATATTTAGCAGTAATGAATTAAAAAAAAAAAAAGTAGAAGCAATGGCACAGAATCAGGGCACTTAGAAACAGCAACTAAAAAAGTTTCCTGACATGTTACACAGGCTCTGGAGGTTAGAAGTAAAATTATGCAAGCTGTGCTGTCTGTTTAGGAGGTTACTAATGACAATGAACTTTCTGAAGATTGCAGCATTTTACGCAAACGCTTCTAGTAATGTGCTCACAATCATTGTATTGTGGATAGATCAACGAGAAACCTGAAACCAAACCTAGAACAAAATAACAGCAGCTACTACTACTACATATCCAGTGAAGTGGCCTATGAAATTAAAAGAAACATAAAAACGAAAGTAAAATTACAGGGTTGAGGTTTGAAAATGGTCATGGCAGAAGAGACTATGCATGTGAACTCAACACTAAGGAAGCTGTCATAGTAATAAAGACAAGGTTGAATATGATAGACTTGTAAGAAAATGAAAGAAACGGGAATAAAACCAGGCCTTGTGAGTTGTGTAGAGAGGCAGATGATGCGGCAGAATGTTTGTTTAACTAAGGAGAATTAAAGAAATTTACAAACAGTAGCATTCAAAAGTATTCAACTATTGAATACTGAAAATGAGGGAGAGAAGCTGAGAGAACCACAAAGGATGGAGGGGCCAGTGATGGAAATACAGAATACAGAAGTGATGTAGGCAAGTAGTGAAATAGAACATTACAAAGCACCAGATCCCCCAGTTTCAAATTGAAATGGTCAAGATATAAACTCCAGAGAGGGAAAAATGGATGCTG
>NC_090729.1:167350018-167572078 GCF_036898095.1 Palaemon carinicauda | reverse complement strand
CTATTCCAACTAATTGTTTTCTGAGCTTGGTATTGTGGAAGGGGTATCACTCCCCTTGATGCCTCTATTCCAACTAATTGTTTTCTGAGCTTGGTATTGTGGAAGGGGTATCACTCCCCTTGATGCCTCTATTCCAACTAATTGTTTTCTGAGCTTGGTATTGTGGAAGGGGTATCACTCCCCTTGATGCCTCTATTCCAACTAATTGTTTTCTGAGCTTGGTATTGTGGAAGGGGTATCACTCCCCTTGATGCCTCTATTCCAACTAATTGTTTTCTGAGCTTGGTATTGTGGAAGGGGTATCACTCCCCTTGATGCCTCTATTCCAACTAATTGTTTTCTGAGCTTGGTATTGTGGAAGGGGTATCACTCCCCTTGATGCCTCTATTCCAACTAATTGTTTTCTGAGCTTGGTATTGTGGAAGGGGTATCACTCCCCTTGATGCCTCTATTCCAACTAATTGTTTTCTGAGCTTGGTATTGTGGAAGGGGTATCACTCCCCTTGATGCCTCTATTCCAACTAATTGTTTTCTGAGCTTGGTATTGTGGAAGGGGTATCACTCCCCTTGATGCCTCTATTCCAACTAATTGTTTTCTGAGCTTGGTATTGTGGAAGGGGTATCACTCCCCTTGATGCCTCTATTCCAACTAATTGTTTTCTGAGCTTGGTATTGTGGAAGGGGTATCACTCCCCTTGATGCCTCTATTCCAACTAATTGTTTTCTGAGCTTGGTATTGTGGAAGGGGTATCACTCCCCTTGATGCCTCTATTCCAACTAATTGTTTTCTGAGCTTGGTATTGTGGAAGGGGTATCACTCCCCTTGATGCCTCTATTCCAACTAATTGTTTTCTGAGCTTGGTATTGTGGAAGGGGTATCACTCCCCTTGATGCCTCTATTCCAACTAATTGTTTTCTGAGCTTGGTATTGTGGAAGGGGTATCACTCCCCTTGATGCCTCTATTCCAACTAATTGTTTTCTGAGCTTGGTATTGTGGAAGGGGTATCACTCCCCTTGATGCCTCTATTCCAACTAATTGTTTTCTGAGCTTGGTATTGTGGAAGGGGTATCACTCCCCTTGATGCCTCTATTCCAACTAATTGTTTTCTGAGCTTGGTATTGTGGAAGGGGTATCACTCCCCTTGATGCCTCTATTCCAACTAATTGTTTTCTGAGCTTGGTATTGTGGAAGGGGTATCACTTCCCCTTGATGCCTCTATTCCAACTAATTGTTTTCTGAGCTTGGTATTGTGGAAGGGGTATCACTCCCCTTGATGCCTCTATTCCAACTAATTGTTTTCTGAGCTTGGTATTGTGGAAGGGGTATCACTCCCCTTGATGCCTCTATTCCAACTAATTGTTTTCTGAGCTTGGTATTGTGGAAGGGGTATCATTCCCCTTGATGCCTCTATTCCAACAATTGTTTTCTGAGCTTGGTATTGTGGAAGGGGTATCATTCCCCTTGATGCCTCTATTCCAACTAATTGTTTTCTGAGCTTGGTATTGTGGAAGGGGTATCACTTCCCCTTGATGCCTCTATTCCAACTAATTGTTTTCTGAGCTTGGTATTGTGGAAGGGGTATCACTCCCCTTGATGCCTCTATTCCAACTAATTGTTTTCTGAGCTTGGTATTGTGGAAGGGGTATCACTCCCCTTGATGCCTCTATTCCAACAATTGTTTTCTGAGCTTGGTATTGTGGAAGGGGTATCATTCCCCTTGATGCCTCTATTCCAACTAATTGTTTTCTGAGCTTGGTATTGTGGAAGGGGTATCACTCCCCTTGATGCCTCTATTCCAACTAATTGTTTTCTGAGCTTGGTATTGTGGAAGGGGTATCATCCCCTTGATGCCTCTATTCCAACTAATTGTTTTCTGAGCTTGGTATTGTGGAAGGGGTATCACTCCCCTTGATGCCTCTATTCCAACTAATTGTTTTCTGAGCTTGGTATTGTGGAAGGGGTATCACTCCCCTTGATGCCTCTATTCCAACTAATTGTTTTCTGAGCTTGGTATTGTGGAAGGGGTATCATTCCCCTTGATGCCTCTATTCCAACTAATTGTTTTCTGAGCTTGGTATTGTGGAAGGGGTATCACTCCCCTTGATGCCTCTATTCCAACTAATTGTTTTCTGAGCTTGGTATTGTGGAAGGGGTATCATTCCCCTTGATGCCTCTATTCCAACTAATTGTTTTCTGAGCTTGGTATTGTGGAAGGGGTATCACTCCCCTTGATGCCTCTATTCCAACTAATTGTTTTCTGAGCTTGGTATTGTGGAAGGGGTATCATCTCCCCTTGATGCCTCTATTCCAACTAATTGTTTTCTGAGCTTGGTATTGTGGAAGGGGTATCACTCCCCTTGATGCCTCTATTCCAACTAATTGTTTTCTGAGCTTGGTATTGTGGAAGGGGTATCACTCCCCTTGATGCCTCTATTCCAACTAATTGTTTTCTGAGCTTGGTATTGTGGAAGGGGTATCACTCCCCTTGATGCCTCTATTCCAACTAATTGTTTTCTGAGCTTGGTATTGTGGAAGGGGTATCACTCCCCTTGATGCCTCTATTCCAACTAATTGTTTTCTGAGCTTGGTATTGTGGAAGGGGTATCACTCCCCTTGATGCCTCTATTCCAACTAATTGTTTTCTGAGCTTGGTATTGTGGAAGGGGTATCACTCCCCTTGATGCCTCTATTCCAACTAATTGTTTTCTGAGCTTGGTATTGTGGAAGGGGTATCACTCCCCTTGATGCCTCTATTCCAACTAATTGTTTTCTGAGCTTGGTATTGTGGAAGGGGTATCACTCCCCTTGATGCCTCTATTCCAACTAATTGTTTTCTGAGCTTGGTATTGTGGAAGGGGTATCACTCCCCTTGATGCCTCTATTCCAACTAATTGTTTTCTGAGCTTGGTATTGTGGAAGGGGTATCACTCCCCTTGATGCCTCTATTCCAACTAATTGTTTTCTGAGCTTGGTATTGTGGAAGGGGTATCACTCCCCTTGATGCCTCTATTCCAACTAATTGTTTTCTGAGCTTGGTATTGTGGAAGGGGTATCACTCCCCTTGATGCCTCTATTCCAACAATTGTTTTCTGAGCTTGGTATTGTGGAAGGGGTATCATTCCCCTTGATGCCTCTATTCCAACTAATTGTTTTCTGAGCTTGGTATTGTGGAAGGGGTATCACTCCCCTTGATGCCTCTATTCCAACTAATTTTTTTCTGAGCTTGGTATTGTGGAAGGGGTATCACTCCCCTTGATGCCTCTATTCCAACTAATTGTTTTCTGAGCTTGGTATTGTGGAAGGGGTATCACTCCCCTTGATGCCTCTATTCCAACTAATTGTTTTCTGAGCTTGGTATTGTGGAAGGGGTATCACTCCCCTTGATGCCTCTATTCCAACTAATTGTTTTCTGAGCTTGGTATTGTGGAAGGGGTATCACTCCCCTTGATGCCTCTATTCCAACTAATTGTTTTCTGAGCTTGGTATTGTGGAAGGGGTATCACTCCCCTTGATGCCTCTATTCCAACTAATTGTTTTCTGAGCTTGGTATTGTGGAAGGGGTATCACTCCCCTTGATGCCTCTATTCCAACTAATTGTTTTCTGAGCTTGGTATTGTGGAAGGGGTATCACTCCCCTTGATGCCTCTATTCCAACTAATTGTTTTCTGAGCTTGGTATTGTGGAAGGGGTATCACTCCCCTTGATGCCTCTATTCCAACTAATTGTTTTCTGAGCTTGGTATTGTGGAAGGGGTATCACTCCCCTTGATGCCTCTATTCCAACTAATTGTTTTCTGAGCTTGGTATTGTGGAAGGGGTATCACTCCCCTTGATGCCTCTATTCCAACTAATTGTTTTCTGAGCTTGGTATTGTGGAAGGGGTATCACTCCCCTTGATGCCTCTATTCCAACTAATTGTTTTCTGAGCTTGGTATTGTGGAAGGGGTATCACTCCCCTTGATGCCTCTATTCCAACTAATTGTTTTCTGAGCTTGGTATTGTGGAAGGGGTATCACTCCCCTTGATGCCTCTATTCCAACTAATTGTTTTCTGAGCTTGGTATTGTGGAAGGGGTATCACTCCCCTTGATGCCTCTATTCCAACTAATTGTTTTCTGAGCTTGGTATTGTGGAAGGGGTATCACTCCCCTTGATGCCTCTATTCCAACTAATTGTTTTCTGAGCTTGGTATTGTGGAAGGGGTATCACTCCCCTTGATGCCTCTATTCCAACTAATTGTTTTCTGAGCTTGGTATTGTGGAAGGGGTATCACTCCCCTTGATGCCTCTATTCCAACTAATTGTTTTCTGAGCTTGGTATTGTGGAAGGGGTATCACTCCCCTTGATGCCTCTATTCCAACTAATTGTTTTCTGAGCTTGGTATTGTGGAAGGGGTATCACTCCCCTTGATGCCTCTATTCCAACAATTGTTTTCTGAGCTTGGTATTGTGGAAGGGGTATCACTCCCCTTGATGCCTCTATTCCAACTAATTGTTTTCTGAGCTTGGTATTGTGGAAGGGGTATCACTCCCCTTGATGCCTCTATTCCAACTAATTGTTTTCTGAGCTTGGTATTGTGGAAGGGGTATCACTCCCCTTGATGCCTCTATTCCAACTAATTGTTTTCTGAGCTTGGTATTGTGGAAGGGGTATCACTCCCCTTGATGCCTCTATTCCAACAATTGTTTTCTGAGCTTGGTATTGTGGAAGGGGTATCACTCCCCTTGATGCCTCTATTCCAACTAATTGTTTTCTGAGCTTGGTATTGTGGAAGGGGTATCACTCCCCTTGATGCCTCTATTCCAACTAATTGTTTTCTGAGCTTGGTATTGTGGAAGGGGTATCATTCCCCTTGATGCCTCTATTCCAACTAATTGTTTTCTGAGCTTGGTATTGTGGAAGGGGTATCACTCCCCTTGATGCCTCTATTCCAACAATTGTTTTCTGAGCTTGGTATTGTGGAAGGGGTATCACTCCCCTTGATGCCTCTATTCCAACTAATTGTTTTCTGAGCTTGGTATTGTGGAAGGGGTATCACTCCCCTTGATGCCTCTATTCCAACAATTGTTTTCTGAGCTTGGTATTGTGGAAGGGGTATCACTCCCCTTGATGCCTCTATTCCAACTAATTGTTTTCTGAGCTTGGTATTGTGGAAGGGGTATCACTCCCCTTGATGCCTCTATTCCAACTAATTGTTTTCTGAGCTTGGTATTGTGGAAGGGGTATCACTCCCCTTGATGCCTCTATTCCAACTAATTGTTTTCTGAGCTTGGTATTGTGGAAGGGGTATCACTCCCCTTGATGCCTCTATTCCAACTAATTGTTTTCTGAGCTTGGTATTGTGGAAGGGGTATCACTCCCCTTGATGCCTCTATTCCAACTAATTGTTTTCTGAGCTTGGTATTGTGGAAGGGGTATCACTCCCCTTGATGCCTCTATTCCAACTAATTGTTTTCTGAGCTTGGTATTGTGGAAGGGGTATCACTCCCCTTGATGCCTCTATTCCAACTAATTGTTTTCTGAGCTTGGTATTGTGGAAGGGGTATCACTCCCCTTGATGCCTCTATTCCAACTAATTGTTTTCTGAGCTTGGTATTGTGGAAGGGGTATCACTCCCCTTGATGCCTCTATTCCAACTAATTGTTTTCTGAGCTTGGTATTGTGGAAGGGGTATCACTCCCCTTGATGCCTCTATTCCAACTAATTGTTTTCTGAGCTTGGTATTGTGGAAGGGGTATCACTTCCCTTGATGCCTCTATTCCAACTAATTGTTTTCTGAGCTTGGTATTGTGGAAGGGGTATCACTTCCCCTTGATGCCTCTATTCCAACAATTGTTTTCTGAGCTTGGTATTGTGGAAGGGGTATCATTCCCCTTGATGCCTCTATTCCAACAATTGTTTTCTGAGCTTGGTATTGTGGAAGGGGTATCATTCCCCTTGATGCCTCTATTCCAACTAATTGTTTTCTGAGCTTGGTATTGTGGAAGGGGTATCACTCCCCTTGATGCCTCTATTCCAACTAATTGTTTTCTGAGCTTGGTATTGTGGAAGGGGTATCACTCTCCCTTGATGCCTCTATTCCAACTAATTGTTTTCTGAGCTTGGTATTGTGGAAGGGGTATCACTCCCCTTGATGCCTCTATTCCAACAATTGTTTTCTGAGCTTGGTATTGTGGAAGGGGTATCACTCCCCTTGATGCCTCTATTCCAACAATTGTTTTCTGAGCTTGGTATTGTGGAAGGGGTATCATTCCCCTTGATGCCTCTATTCCAACTAATTGTTTTCTGAGCTTGGTATTGTGGAAGGGGTATCACTCCCCTTGATGCCTCTATTCCAACTAATTGTTTTCTGAGCTTGGTATTGTGGAAGGGGTATCACTCCCCTTGATGCCTCTATTCCAACTAATTGTTTTCTGAGCTTGGTATTGTGGAAGGGGTATCACTCCCCTTGATGCCTCTATTCCAACTAATTGTTTTCTGAGCTTGGTATTGTGGAAGGGGTATCACTCCCCTTGATGCCTCTATTCCAACTAATTGTTTTCTGAGCTTGGTATTGTGGAAGGGGTATCACTCCCCTTGATGCCTCTATTCCAACTAATTGTTTTCTGAGCTTGGTATTGTGGAAGGGGTATCACTCCCCTTGATGCCTCTATTCCAACTAATTGTTTTCTGAGCTTGGTATTGTGGAAGGGGTATCACTCCCCTTGATGCCTCTATTCCAACTAATTGTTTTCTGAGCTTGGTATTGTGGAAGGGGTATCACTCCCCTTGATGCCTCTATTCCAACTAATTGTTTTCTGAGCTTGGTATTGTGGAAGGGGTATCACTCCCCTTGATGCCTCTATTCCAACTAATTGTTTTCTGAGCTTGGTATTGTGGAAGGGGTATCACTCCCCTTGATGCCTCTATTCCAACAATTGTTTTCTGAGCTTGGTATTGTGGAAGGGGTATCACTCCCCTTGATGCCTCTATTCCAACTAATTGTTTTCTGAGCTTGGTATTGTGGAAGGGGTATCACTCCCCTTGATGCCTCTATTCCAACTAATTGTTTTCTGAGCTTGGTATTGTGGAAGGGGTATCACTCCCCTTGATGCCTCTATTCCAACTAATTGTTTTCTGAGCTTGGTATTGTGGAAGGGGTATCACTCCCCTTGATGCCTCTATTCCAACTAATTGTTTTCTGAGCTTGGTATTGTGGAAGGGGTATCACTCCCCTTGATGCCTCTATTCCAACAATTGTTTTCTGAGCTTGGTATTGTGGAAGGGGTATCACTCCCCTTGATGCCTCTATTCCAACTAATTGTTTTCTGAGCTTGGTATTGTGGAAGGGGTATCACTCCCCTTGATGCCTCTATTCCAACTAATTGTTTTCTGAGCTTGGTATTGTGGAAGGGGTATCACTCCCCTTGATGCCTCTATTCCAACTAATTGTTTTCTGAGCTTGGTATTGTGGAAGGGGTATCACTCCCCTTGATGCCTCTATTCCAACTAATTGTTTTCTGAGCTTGGTATTGTGGAAGGGGTATCACTCCCCTTGATGCCTCTATTCCAACTAATTGTTTTCTGAGCTTGGTATTGTGGAAGGGGTATCACTCCCCTTGATGCCTCTATTCCAACTAATTGTTTTCTGAGCTTGGTATTGTGGAAGGGGTATCATTCCCCTTGATGCCTCTATTCCAACAATTGTTTTCTGAGCTTGGTATTGTGGAAGGGGTATCACTCCCCTTGATGCCTCTATTCCAACTAATTGTTTTCTGAGCTTGGTATTGTGGAAGGGGTATCACTCCCCTTGATGCCTCTATTCCAACTAATTGTTTTCTGAGCTTGGTATTGTGGAAGGGGTATCACTCCCCTTGATGCCTCTATTCCAACTAATTGTTTTCTGAGCTTGGTATTGTGGAAGGGGTATCACTCCCCTTGATGCCTCTATTCCAACTAATTGTTTTCTGAGCTTGGTATTGTGGAAGGGGTATCACTCCCCTTGATGCCTCTATTCCAACTAATTGTTTTCTGAGCTTGGTATTGTGGAAGGGGTATCACTCCCCTTGATGCCTCTATTCCAACTAATTGTTTTCTGAGCTTGGTATTGTGGAAGGGGTATCACTCCCCTTGATGCCTCTATTCCAACTAATTGTTTTCTGAGCTTGGTATTGTGGAAGGGGTATCACTCCCCTTGATGCCTCTATTCCAACTAATTGTTTTCTGAGCTTGGTATTGTGGAAGGGGTATCACTCCCCTTGATGCCTCTATTCCAACTAATTGTTTTCTGAGCTTGGTATTGTGGAAGGGGTATCACTCCCCTTGATGCCTCTATTCCAACTAATTGTTTTCTGAGCTTGGTATTGTGGAAGGGGTATCACTCCCCTTGATGCCTCTATTCCAACTAATTGTTTTCTGAGCTTGGTATTGTGGAAGGGGTATCACTCCCCTTGATGCCTCTATTCCAACTAATTGTTTTCTGAGCTTGGTATTGTGGAAGGGGTATCACTTCCCCTTGATGCCTCTATTCCAACTAATTGTTTTCTGAGCTTGGTATTGTGGAAGGGGTATCACTTCCCCTTGATGCCTCTATTCCAACTAATTGTTTTCTGAGCTTGGTATTGTGGAAGGGGTATCACTCCCCTTGATGCCTCTATTCCAACAATTGTTTTCTGAGCTTGGTATTGTGGAAGGGGTATCACTCCCCTTGATGCCTCTATTCCAACTAATTGTTTTCTGAGCTTGGTATTGTGGAAGGGGTATCACTTCCCCTTGATGCCTCTATTCCAACAATTGTTTTCTGAGCTTGGTATTGTGGAAGGGGTATCACTTCCCCTTGATGCCTCTATTCCAACTAATTGTTTTCTGAGCTTGGTATTGTGGAAGGGGTATCACTTCCCCTTGATGCCTCTATTCCAACTAATTGTTTTCTGAGCTTGGTATTGTGGAAGGGGTATCACTCTCCCTTGATGCCTCTATTCCAACAATTGTTTTCTGAGCTTGGTATTGTGGAAGGGGTATCACTCCCCTTGATGCCTCTATTCCAACAATTGTTTTCTGAGCTTGGTATTGTGGAAGGGGTATCACTTCCCCTTGATGCCTCTATTCCAACTAATTGTTTTCTGAGCTTGGTATTGTGGAAGGGGTATCACTCCCCTTGATGCCTCTATTCCAACAATTGTTTTCTGAGCTTGGTATTGTGGAAGGGGTATCACTCCCCTTGATGCCTCTATTCCAACTAATTGTTTTCTGAGCTTGGTATTGTGGAAGGGGTATCACTCCCCTTGATGCCTCTATTCAACTAATTGTTTTCTGAGCTTGGTATTGTGGAAGGGGTATCACTCCCCTTGATGCCTCTATTCCAACTAATTGTTTTCTGAGCTTGGTATTGTGGAAGGGGTATCACTTCCCCTTGATGCCTCTATTCCAACTAATTGTTTTCTGAGCTTGGTATTGTGGAAGGGGTATCACTCCCCTTGATGCCTCTATTCCAACTAATTGTTTTCTGAGCTTGGTATTGTGGAAGGGGTATCACTCCCCTTGATGCCTCTATTCCAACTAATTGTTTTCTGAGCTTGGTATTGTGGAAGGGGTATCACTCCCCTTGATGCCTCTATTCCAACTAATTGTTTTCTGAGCTTGGTATTGTGGAAGGGGTATCACTCCCCTTGATGCCTCTATTCCAACTAATTGTTTTCTGAGCTTGGTATTGTGGAAGGGGTATCACTCCCCTTGATGCCTCTATTCCAACTAATTGTTTTCTGAGCTTGGTATTGTGGAAGGGGTATCACTCCCCTTGATGCCTCTATTCCAACTAATTGTTTTCTGAGCTTGGTATTGTGGAAGGGGTATCATTCCCCTTGATGCCTCTATTCCAACTAATTGTTTTCTGAGCTTGGTATTGTGGAAGGGGTATCACTCCCCTTGATGCCTCTATTCCAACTAATTGTTTTCTGAGCTTGGTATTGTGGAAGGGGTATCACTCTCCCTTGATGCCTCTATTCCAACTAATTGTTTTCTGAGCTTGGTATTGTGGAAGGGGTATCATTCCCCTTGATGCCTCTATTCCAACAATTGTTTTCTGAGCTTGGTATTGTGGAAGGGGTATCACTCCCCTTGATGCCTCTATTTCAACTAATTGTTTTCTGAGCTTGGTATTGTGGAAGGGGTATCACTCCCCTTGATGCCTCTATTCCAACAATTGTTTTCTGAGCTTGGTATTGTGGAAGGGGTATCACTCCCCTTGATGCCTCTATTCCAACTAATTGTTTTCTGAGCTTGGTATTGTGGAAGGGGTATCACTCCCCTTGATGCCTCTATTCCAACTAATTGTTTTCTGAGCTTGGTATTGTGGAAGGGGTATCACTCCCCTTGATGCCTCTATTCCAACTAATTGTTTTCTGAGCTTGGTATTGTGGAAGGGGTATCACTCCCCTTGATGCCTCTATTCCAACAATTGTTTTCTGAGCTTGGTATTGTGGAAGGGGTATCACTCCCCTTGATGCCTCTATTCCAACATTTGTTTTCTGAGCTTGGTATTGTGGAAGGGGTATCACTCCCCTTGATGCCTCTATTCCAACAATTGTTTTCTGAGCTTGGTATTGTGGAAGGGGTATCACTCCCCTTGATGCCTCTATTCCAACTAATTGTTTTCTGAGCTTGGTATTGTGGAAGGGGTATCACTCCCCTTGATGCCTCTATTCCAACAATTGTTTTCTGAGCTTGGTATTGTGGAAGGGGTATCACTCCCCTTGATGCCTCTATTCCAACTAATTGTTTTCTGAGCTTGGTATTGTGGAAGGGGTATCACTCCCCTTGATGCCTCTATTCCAACTAATTGTTTTCTGAGCTTGGTATTGTGGAAGGGGTATCACTCCCCTTGATGCCTCTATTCCAACTAATTGTTTTCTGAGCTTGGTATTGTGGAAGGGGTATCACTCCCCTTGATGCCTCTATTCCAACTAATTGTTTTCTGAGCTTGGTATTGTGGAAGGGGTATCACTCCCCTTGATGCCTCTATTCCAACAATTGTTTTCTGAGCTTGGTATTGTGGAAGGGGTATCACTCCCCTTGATGCCTCTATTCCAACTAATTGTTTTCTGAGCTTGGTATTGTGGAAGGGGTATCACTCCCCTTGATGCCTCTATTCCAACTAATTGTTTTCTGAGCTTGGTATTGTGGAAGGGGTATCACTCCCCTTGATGCCTCTATTCCAACTAATTGTTTTCTGAGCTTGGTATTGTGGAAGGGGTATCACTCCCCTTGATGCCTCTATTCCAACTAATTGTTTTCTGAGCTTGGTATTGTGGAAGGGGTATCACTCCCCTTGATGCCTCTATTCCAACTAATTGTTTTCTGAGCTTGGTATTGTGGAAGGGGTATCATCTCCCCTTGATGCCTCTATTCCAACTAATTGTTTTCTGAGCTTGGTATTGTGGAAGGGGTATCATCTCCCCTTGATGCCTCTATTCCAACTAATTGTTTTCTGAGCTTGGTATTGTGGAAGGGGTATCATTCCCCTTGATGCCTCTATTCCAACTAATTGTTTTCTGAGCTTGGTATTGTGGAAGGGGTATCACTCCCCTTGATGCCTCTATTCCAACAATTGTTTTCTGAGCTTGGTATTGTGGAAGGGGTATCACTCCCCTTGATGCCTCTATTCCAACAATTGTTTTCTGAGCTTGGTATTGTGGAAGGGGTATCACTCCCCTTGATGCCTCTATTCCAACTAATTGTTTTCTGAGCTTGGTATTGTGGAAGGGGTATCACTCCCCTTGATGCCTCTATTCCAACTAATTGTTTTCTGAGCTTGGTATTGTGGAAGGGGTATCACTCCCCTTGATGCCTCTATTCCAACTAATTGTTTTCTGAGCTTGGTATTGTGGAAGGGGTATCACTCCCCTTGATGCCTCTATTCCAACTAATTGTTTTCTGAGCTTGGTATTGTGGAAGGGGTATCACTTCCCCTTGATGCCTCTATTCCAACAATTGTTTTCTGAGCTTGGTATTGTGGAAGGGGTATCACTCCCCTTGATGCCTCTATTCCAACATTTGTTTTCTGAGCTTGGTATTGTGGAAGGGGTATCACTCCCCTTGATGCCTCTATTCCAACTAATTGTTTTCTGAGCTTGGTATTGTGGAAGGGGTATCACTCCCCTTGATGCCTCTATTCCAACATTTGTTTTCTGAGCTTGGTATTGTGGAAGGGGTATCACTCCCCTTGATGCCTCTATTCCAACTAATTGTTTTCTGAGCTTGGTATTGTGGAAGGGGTATCACTCCCCTTGATGCCTCTATTCCAACTAATTGTTTTCTGAGCTTGGTATTGTGGAAGGGGTATCACTCCCCTTGATGCCTCTATTCCAACTAATTGTTTTCTGAGCTTGGTATTGTGGAAGGGGTATCACTCCCCTTGATGCCTCTATTCCAACTAATTGTTTTCTGAGCTTGGTATTGTGGAAGGGGTATCACTCCCCTTGATGCCTCTATTCCAACTAATTGTTTTCTGAGCTTGGTATTGTGGAAGGGGTATCACTCCCCTTGATGCCTCTATTCCAACTAATTGTTTTCTGAGCTTGGTATTGTGGAAGGGGTATCACTCCCCTTGATGCCTCTATTCCAACTAATTGTTTTCTGAGCTTGGTATTGTGGAAGGGGTATCACTCCCCTTGATGCCTCTATTCCAACTAATTGTTTTCTGAGCTTGGTATTGTGGAAGGGGTATCACTCCCCTTGATGCCTCTATTCCAACTAATTGTTTTCTGAGCTTGGTATTGTGGAAGGGGTATCACTTCCCCTTGATGCCTCTATTCCAACTAATTGTTTTCTGAGCTTGGTATTGTGGAAGGGGTATCACTCCCCTTGATGCCTCTATTCCAACTAATTGTTTTCTGAGCTTGGTATTGTGGAAGGGGTATCACTCCCCTTGATGCCTCTATTCCAACATTTGTTTTCTGAGCTTGGTATTGTGGAAGGGGTATCACTCCCCTTGATGCCTCTATTCCAACTAATTGTTTTCTGAGCTTGGTATTGTGGAAGGGGTATCACTCCCCTTGATGCCTCTATTCCAACTAATTGTTTTCTGAGCTTGGTATTGTGGAAGGGGTATCACTCTCCTTGATGCCTCTATTCCAACTAATTGTTTTCTGAGCTTGGTATTGTGGAAGGGGTATCACTCCCCTTGATGCCTCTATTCCAACAATTGTTTTCTGAGCTTGGTATTGTGGAAGGGGTATCACTCCCCTTGATGCCTCTATTCCAACTAATTGTTTTCTGAGCTTGGTATTGTGGAAGGGGTATCACTCCCCTTGATGCCTCTATTCCAACTAATTGTTTTCTGAGCTTGGTATTGTGGAAGGGGTATCACTCCCCTTGATGCCTCTATTCCAACTAATTGTTTTCTGAGCTTGGTATTGTGGAAGGGGTATCACTCCCCTTGATGCCTCTATTCCAACTAATTGTTTTCTGAGCTTGGTATTGTGGAAGGGGTATCACTCCCCTTGATGCCTCTATTCCAACTAATTGTTTTCTGAGCTTGGTATTGTGGAAGGGGTATCACTCCCCTTGATGCCTCTATTCCAACTAATTGTTTTCTGAGCTTGGTATTGTGGAAGGGGTATCACTCCCCTTGATGCCTCTATTCCAACTAATTGTTTTCTGAGCTTGGTATTGTGGAAGGGGTATCACTCCCCTTGATGCCTCTATTCCAACTAATTGTTTTCTGAGCTTGGTATTGTGGAAGGGGTATCACTCCCCTTGATGCCTCTATTCCAACTAATTGTTTTCTGAGCTTGGTATTGTGGAAGGGGTATCACTCCCCTTGATGCCTCTATTCCAACAATTGTTTTCTGAGCTTGGTATTGTGGAAGGGGTATCACTCCCCTTGATGCCTCTATTCCAACTAATTGTTTTCTGAGCTTGGTATTGTGGAAGGGGTATCACTCCCCTTGATGCCTCTATTCCAACTAATTGTTTTCTGAGCTTGGTATTGTGGAAGGGGTATCACTCCCCTTGATGCCTCTATTCCAACTAATTGTTTTCTGAGCTTGGTATTGTGGAAGGGGTATCACTCCCCTTGATGCCTCTATTCCAACTAATTGTTTTCTGAGCTTGGTATTGTGGAAGGGGTATCACTCCCCTTGATGCCTCTATTCCAACTAATTGTTTTCTGAGCTTGGTATTGTGGAAGGGGTATCACTCCCCTTGATGCCTCTATTCCAACTAATTGTTTTCTGAGCTTGGTATTGTGGAAGGGGTATCACTCCCCTTGATGCCTCTATTCCAACTAATTGTTTTCTGAGCTTGGTATTGTGGAAGGGGTATCACTCTCCTTGATGCCTCTATTCCAACTAATTGTTTTCTGAGCTTGGTATTGTGGAAGGGGTATCACTCCCCTTGATGCCTCTATTCCAACTAATTGTTTTCTGAGCTTGGTATTGTGGAAGGGGTATCACTCCCCTTGATGCCTCTATTCCAACTAATTGTTTTCTGAGCTTGGTATTGTGGAAGGGGTATCACTCCCCTTGATGCCTCTATTCCAACATTTGTTTTCTGAGCTTGGTATTGTGGAAGGGGTATCACTCCCCTTGATGCCTCTATTCCAACATTTGTTTTCTGAGCTTGGTATTGTGGAAGGGGTATCACTCCCCTTGATGCCTCTATTCCAACATTTGTTTTCTGAGCTTGGTATTGTGGAAGGGGTATCACTCCCCTTGATGCCTCTATTCCAACATTTGTTTTCTGAGCTTGGTATTGTGGAAGGGGTATCACTCCCCTTGATGCCTCTATTCCAACTAATTTGTTTTCTGAGCTTGGTATTGTGGAAGGGGTATCACTCCCCTTGATGCCTCTATTCCAACATTTGTTTTCTGAGCTTGGTATTGTGGAAGGGGTATCACTCCCCTTGATGCCTCTATTCCAACTAATTGTTTTCTGAGCTTGGTATTGTGGAAGGGGTATCACTCCCCTTGATGCCTCTATTCCAACATTTGTTTTCTGAGCTTGGTATTGTGGAAGGGGTATCACTCCCCTTGATGCCTCTATTCCAACTAATTGTTTTCTGAGCTTGGTATTGTGGAAGGGGTATCACTCCCCTTGATGCCTCTATTCCAACAATTGTTTTCTGAGCTTGGTATTGTGGAAGGGGTATCACTCCCCTTGATGCCTCTATTCCAACTAATTGTTTTCTGAGCTTGGTATTGTGGAAGGGGTATCACTCCCCTTGATGCCTCTATTCCAACTAATTGTTTTCTGAGCTTGGTATTGTGGAAGGGGTATCACTCCCCTTGATGCCTCTATTCCAACTAATTGTTTTCTGAGCTTGGTATTGTGGAAGGGGTATCACTCCCCTTGATGCCTCTATTCCAACTAATTGTTTTCTGAGCTTGGTATTGTGGAAGGGGTATCACTCCCCTTGATGCCTCTATTCCAACTAATTGTTTTCTGAGCTTGGTATTGTGGAAGGGGTATCACTCCCCTTGATGCCTCTATTCCAACATTTGTTTTCTGAGCTTGGTATTGTGGAAGGGGTATCACTCCCCTTGATGCCTCTATTCCAACTAATTGTTTTCTGAGCTTGGTATTGTGGAAGGGGTATCACTCCCCTTGATGCCTCTATTCCAACATTTGTTTTCTGAGCTTGGTATTGTGGAAGGGGTATCACTCCCCTTGATGCCTCTATTCCAACTAATTGTTTTCTGAGCTTGGTATTGTGGAAGGGGTATCACTCCCCTTGATGCCTCTATTCCAACTAATTGTTTTCTGAGCTTGGTATTGTGGAAGGGGTATCACTCCCCTTGATGCCTCTATTCCAACATTTGTTTTCTGAGCTTGGTATTGTGGAAGGGGTATCACTCCCCTTGATGCCTCTATTCCAACTAATTGTTTTCTGAGCTTGGTATTGTGGAAGGGGTATCACTCCCCTTGATGCCTCTATTCCAACTAATTGTTTTCTGAGCTTGGTATTGTGGAAGGGGTATCACTCCCCTTGATGCCTCTATTCCAACTAATTGTTTTCTGAGCTTGGTATTGTGGAAGGGTATCACTCTCCTTGATGCCTCTATTCCAACTAATTGTTTTCTGAGCTTGGTATTGTGGAAAGGGTATCACTCTCCTTGATGCCTCTATTCCAACTAATTGTTTTCTGAGCTTGGTATTGTGGAAGGGGTATCACTCCCCTTGATGCCTCTATTCCAACATTTGTTTTCTGAGCTTGGTATTGTGGAAGGGGTATCACTCCCCTTGATGCCTCTATTCCAACATTTGTTTTCTGAGCTTGGTATTGTGGAAGGGGTATCACTCCCCTTGATGCCTCTATTGCAACTAATTTTTTTCTGAGCTTGGTATTGTGGAAAGGGTATCACTCTCCTTGATGCCTCTATTCCAACTAATTTTTTTCTGAGCTTGGTATTGTGGAAGGGGTATCACTCCCCTTGATGCCTCTATTCCAACTAATTTTTTTCTGAGCTTGGTATTGTGGAAGGGGTATCACTCCCCTTGATGCCTCTATTCCAACTAATTGTTTTCTGAACTTGGTATTGTGGAAGGGGTATCACTCCCCTTGATGCCTCTATTCCAACTAATTTTTTTCTGAGCTTGGTATTGTGGAAGGGGTATCACTCCCCTTGATGCCTCTATTCCAACATTTGTTTTCTGAGCTTGGTATTGTGGAAGGGGTATCACTCCCCTTGATGCCTCTATTCCAACTAATTGTTTTCTGAGCTTGGTATTGTGGAAGGGGTATCACTCCCCTTGATGCTTCTATTCCAACATTTGTTTTCTGAGCTTGGTATTGTGGAAGGGGTATCACTCCCCTTGATGCCTCTATTCTAACATTTGTTTTCTGAGCTTGGTATTGTGGAAGGGGTATCACTCCCCTTGATGCCTCTATTCCAACATTTGTTTTCTGAGCTTGGTATTGTGGAAGGGGTATCACTCCCCTTGATGCCTCTATTCCAACATTTGTTTTCTGAGCTTGGTATTGTGGAAGGGGTATCACTCCCCTTGATGCCTCTATTCCAACATTTGTTTTCTGAGCTTGGTATTGTGGAAGGGGTATCACTCCCCTTGATGCCTCTATTCCAACATTTGTTTTCTGAGCTTGGTATTGTGGAAGGGGTATCACTCCCCTTGATGCCTCTATTCCAACATTTGTTTTCTGAGCTTGGTATTGTGAAAGGGGTATCACTCCCCTTGATGCCTCTATTCCAACTAATTGTTTTCTGAGCTTGGTATTGTGGAAGGGGTATCACTCCCCTTGATGCCTCTATTCCAACATTTGTTTTCTGAGCTTGGTATTGTGGAAGGGGTATCACTCCCCTTGATGCCTCTATTCCAACATTTGTTTTCTGAGCTTGGTATTGTGGAAGGGGTATCACTCCCCTTGATGCCTCTATTCCAACATTTGTTTTCTGAGCTTGGTATTGTGGAAGGGGTATCACTCCCCTTGATGCCTCTATTCCAACATTTGTTTTCTGAGCTTGGTATTGTGAAAGGGGTATCACTCCCCTTGATGCCTCTATTCCAACTAATTGTTTTCTGAGCTTGGTATTGTGGAAGGGGTATCACTCCCCTTGATGCCTCTATTCCAACATTTGTTTTCTGAGCTTGGTATTGTGGAAGGGGTATCACTCCCCTTGATGCCTCTATTCCAACATTTGTTTTCTGAGCTTGGTATTGTGGAAGGGGTATCACTCCCCTTGATGCCTCTATTCCAACATTTGTTTTCTGAGCTTGGTATTGTGGAAGGGGTATCACTCCCCTTGATGCCTCTATTCCAACATTTGTTTTCTGAGCTTGGTATTGTGAAAGGGGTATCACTCCCCTTGATGCCTCTATTCCAACTAATTGTTTTCTGAGCTTGGTATTGTGGAAGGGGTATCACTCCCCTTGATGCCTCTATTCCAACATTTGTTTTCTGAGCTTGGTATTGTGGAAGGGGTATCACTCCCCTTGATGCCTCTATTCCAACATTTGTTTTCTGAGCTTGGTATTGTGGAAGGGGTATCACTCCCCTTGATGCCTCTATTCCAACATTTGTTTTCTGAGCTTGGTATTGTGAAAGGGGTATCACTCCCCTTGATGCCTCTATTCCAACTAATTGTTTTCTGAGCTTGGTATTGTGGAAGGGGTATCACTCCCCTTGATGTCTCTATTCCAACTAATTGTTTTCTGAGCTTGGTATTGTGGAAGGGGTATCATTCCCCTTGATGCCTCTATTCCAACATTTGTTTTCTGAGCTTGGTATTGTGGAAGGGGTATCACTCCCCTTGATGCCTCTATTCCAACTAATTGTTTTCTGAGCTTGGTATTGTGGAAGGGGTATCACTCCCCTTGATGCCTCTATTCCAACTAATTGTTTTCTGAGCTTGGTATTGTGGAAGGGGTATCATTCCCCTTGATGCCTCTATTCCAACAATTGTTTTCTGAGCTTGGTATTGTGGAAGGGGTATCACTCCCCTTGATGCCTCTATTCCAACATTTGTTTTCTGAGCTTGGTATTGTGGAAGGGGTATCACTCCCCTTGATGCCTCTATTCCAACATTTTTTTTCTGAGCTTGGTATTGTGGAAGGGGTATCACTCCCCTTGATGCCTCTATTCCAACTAATTGTTTTCTGAGCTTGGTATTGTGGAAGGGGTATCATTCCCCTTGATGCCTCTATTCCAACAATTGTTTTCTGAGCTTGGTATTGTGGAAGGGGTATCACTCCCCTTGATGCCTCTATTCCATCAATAGCAGAGTTCCTTGTATATCTTCGGGAAGAAATGGTCCTCTCAGTTTTGGCAGTCAAAGGCTACAGCTCAGCCTTGAGTCTTGCCTGTAAACTGAAGGGAGTAGGTATTTCCTCCTTGGTGGAACTTTTTTTTTTATTTTGTCATAAGATTCCTACGGTGTTTTATGTCATGTTTTTTATGTTCCCCTAATGTTACCTTTTGTATGGGTATTGTAAGGATGTATTATTTAGTACAAACACATTTCCTTTATGCCAATAAACGGATTTTGACGTGGGAAAACTATTTTTGGGTGAGATAGCCATGTCGTCCTGATGGAAGTTCCTTCGGGCAGCTTCTTACTATATAATACTTCTGTGAGTGATATTACAAGAGAAGGTAGTAGGTTGGCCAAGGCACCAGCCATCTATTGAGATACTACCACTAGAGAGTTATTGGATCCTTTGACTGGCCAGATAGTAATGCATTGGATCCCTCTCTCTGGTTACAGCTTATTTTTTCTTTGAATACACTTACAGTGATCCCTCGTTTCTCGCGGTAGATAGGTTCCAGACCCGACCGCGATAGGTGAAAATCCGCTAAGTAGTGACACCATATTTACGTATTTATTTAACATGTATATTCAGACTTATAAAACCTTCCCTTGTACGTAGTACTGTTAACAAACTACCCTTTAATGTACAGAACACTTAATGCATGTACTACAGTACCCTAAACTAAAACAGGTACAAATATTAAAGGCGATTTTATATCATGCGTTTCCTAAACACGCCAAAAAGCACGATAAAAAATGGCAACCAATGTTTTGTTTACGTCAATCTCTGATCATAATAAAGAAACAAATGCATTTAGTGTACACATCTGTGTATAGGTTATTTTTGCATCGATTATATTGATTATACAGTATGTTGATTTTTTTATTACCAATGTTTTACTTAATTTTTCTTAGGACTTCCAAATGAAATGTTTTTCTTTATGACGCCGCCTGAAACCGCTCCATCTTCGATCGTAATAAACAAATGAAGGCATTTAACGCGCATGGTGAAAGTGATAAATAAGGGATTTTGACGAAGGAAAAATCTATTTCTGGGCTCCGACCCGTGTCGCCCAGTGAAATCCTCCTAAAGCACCATTTCTAAGGTATATAACTGCTATATATTACCAGAGAAAAAATTGCATGGGAATGCCAGGTTGAACCCAGCTCGCTCACCTGTATAAGGTGTCGGTATAATACTGGGGCGCGATAAATCACAACTAGAGGCCTCGCACCATTTAGATGTCTCCTGTCAAAATCCCCGAACAGCGAGGTGCCGTTCTACCTCGTACTACTACTAGACAACCCACGCCAGTGACGTCACTCCTTATAGCACCCCAGATTGGGGCCCAATTAGGGAGGGACGGGTGGGTTCACTGGGTGACACGGGTCTCTCGCCCAGAAATAGATTTTTCCTTCGTCAAAATCCCTTTTCTGGGCTCCGACCCGTGTCGCCCAGTGAAATCGTACCAGAGAATGGGGACCCAATAAGGCTAACTACCTGAAGGGAATAACACAAAATTAATATAGCTGATGAATTTTAATATAAAAAAAGAGGGATATGGAAACCCGCAAAATAGATCAACACGTAAATGACAAGAGACAATTAGACATGATACATAATCAAAATGAAAGCCGAAGGGAAAGTCAACAGGTATGAATAATGTTAATACAGCTTGGTAAGCAAAATGCAGTAAAGCATACAATCATAGATATAAATAATTAACATAACAAAGGAACATCAGCTCGGGGATTCCAAAAACAAGTGAGATCAAAATAATTCGTGAAATCAATCAGTTGAATAATAAATAATACATCATGGTAAATAAAACGGGTAGGAACAACAGGTAAGCCAGGCAGGAGGGAAAGAGGACAGAGCAAGACGTTGTGATTAGGACTCGGTACCCTCTGGAGGAACTACATTCCCCGCAGCTACTGTGGCAAATCTAAGAGCTTCTAAAGGTTTTAGGTAGTGGCGTTTGAAAACTTTAGGGGACTTTCAGCCCGTATATTTTGAGAGCTCATCAAATTTCATATGGTGGAAAAAATTAATTGAGGTAGCCACAGCTCGGATATCATGGACATGTGGGAATGATTCAGGATTAGCTTGTTTAATAAAAAAAAGAATTTGTTGCCTGATTCCCTTAAGGGTAATAGTTCCTCCGTGCTCTCTAATAAATAAGGGCCCTTTGGTTGTAGTGGAAGTTCTACTTAAGTAGGATTTCAGGGTGGTAACTGGGCACAGGGATGGATCCCTAGGAAGTGGAACAATCTTCCAGGGGGACCACCTGTTCTGGGGATCCTCATTTTTAGCCAGGAACACTTTGTTAGGGGAGAGAAGGACCTCACCTGAAGAGAGAAACTCTATATGACCTGGGTCTCTAGCCAAAGCTGACAATTCCGAGATTCTGGAGCCAGAGGCGAGGCTCAAAAGGAAAAGTGACTTTCTTAATAATGCCATATAGTTACAGGATTCATTTGGAGTGTCAGAGGCCAGCTTAACATCGTTTAAAAACTAGTGAATGGCTAGCTCAGCTATCTGATGCTTCCTTTGTTACTGAACTAAATAACCTTTAGATGCCTTTTATGTTGGTATTCCAGGTTTGCTCCTACCAGGACCACTGGTCAAGAACAGTGTCCTTTTAGGCTGTTAAACAAATCCTGTCAGACCCTACTATACAAAAACAATATAGTACAGAAACTTTTTTCGCTTCGGAGGTAAGGCCCTGGAATTCTTGTTTCATCAGTGTGCCTTTCCCTGGGGCAACTGCATTCTTAAATGCAGGGATGCAATCGTTAGTAAATTTGTGCGTTAGATGGCAAATAGATACTTAGTAGCCTTATGCGTGACCATTACTTAACATCTGACTGTTCTCGTCTGTAGAGGTTGCCGCAGCCGCTGAGGAGTGGGAGAAGGTTAGCAAGAGTAGCTTCTTCACAATTTCCTGCTCCTCCTCCAACTAAGCCTCATACTTCCCCACTTACAGTCTCTTCATTAGCACAGGGAGGGCGAAGAAGAAAATCTCTCTAGAAATACCATCTCATTCTGGCTTCGCAATGTCATCAGTAGAGCCTACAGAGAATAATGGCAAGAGCCATTGGCCTCAGCCCTTCCAGAAATCGTAAAGTTACAGCGATTGGTACAACTTTAGTTTCCAGAAAGAACCATTCTGTTGCCTATTAGTAGGTGCTGGTTGTCAGAACCTTGATAATTCTTCATTGGCCGTTACCAGTTTTCACCCGAATCTTAATCCTACTAAAGGACTGAGGTTTGTATAGCTAGGAAAAATACAAATACTTTTGAAATTGGTGATGTTTCAGACAAAATAATTTTCTATCATTTTCTAAAGTATAATGATAACCAGTTGTGTACTGTACAGTTCTAACCTTCATTTTTGTCAGGATGGATGAGGTCCAACTTCTGACAAAAGAGGATACATTTTCATTGCCTTGTGTAAAACTACTGTACAAATTTTATAGTACTACTCTCAATATTACATTTGCACTATAGTATATCGAAGAAAAAATGTGGAAACTTTTTTTTAAGTAATCTAATCTATTTGTTTCAATAGATAATTAGTATGGTTAACATGAAATATTGGGGAAAAAACTCCAGTATGTGATTAAGCAAAAGCCTTGGTTGGATTGAGCATCACTGGTAACAAGATAAGGAAATCTTAAAGATTGGTTTGCACATGTCATTAGATAAAAGGTTACTGGAAGTGAGGAATTATTAGTTAGATGAATAAAATACCAAAAAGCTACTAGAATGAGATGCAGTTCAGGTATTAAGGATAAAATAGATAAGATGGTGTCATAAATTAGTTCAGGTATTAAGGATAGAATAGATAAGATGGTGTCATAAATTAGTTCAGGTATTAAGGATAGAATAGCTAAGATGGTGTCATAAATTAGTTCAGGTATTAAGGATAGAATAGATAAGATGGTGTCATAAATTAGTTCAGGTATTAAGGATAGAATAGATAAGATGGTGCCATAAATTAGTTCAGGTATTAAGGATAGAATAGATAAGATGGTGTCATAAATTAGTTCAGGTATTAAGGATAGAATAGATAAGATGGTGTCATAAATTAGTTCAGGTAGTAAGGATAGAATAGATAAGATGGTGGCATAAATTAGTTCAGGTAGTAAGGATAGAATAGATTAGATGGTGTCATATATTAGGGGCTAGTGTGAAAACGAGATGATGTATGTGCGGTATATGAGAAGTGCTGTATGACTTTTTGTTTCTTATATGATGGCTAATATAAGGGATTGGTTTTTGCTTTCGTAATGCATGTTTGGTTTGTAAATATGTTTGAAGGATTTGTTTAGATTTTCAACTTGAGGGGTATCTATCAATTTTTGGTGACCATTACACTCCAAGTTGTTTAGGAAATTTTTTGTACACAAGTAATTTTGATTTGCAGATTTGCTCTTATACTTTTTCTTTTTTCCTCACAGTACACCCCACAGATACAATGCGAGTGGACATCGTTATTCCATATGAGCAGCATTTTTATTTAAAAGCTCCCTCTCCACATGAGCGACATGCATGGCTTGTAGCCCTAGGAAGTGCCAAAGCAGGTATCCCCCCTGCCATTCCTCAAACAAAAATTGAAAAAGGTATGTTAAATCTATAAAGTCTTTGATGCATTTCCTTAGTGAATATTTAGAAGTGCTTTATATTCCCAGTTTTCCGTGAAGAAAATCATTCCTATTTAATATTTCTTTTGTTCACAAAAGAAGAGTGATCTTCTGTAGGAGTCCAGGCACGAGATGTCATCCAGCCTTTTTATTTTTTCTCATCATAGTAACAGACTGGGAAGTTTTCAACTGTTGACATTTTTAAAGCAATGATATGTCTCTAACTTCTGCTTATAACTAAAGAAATGCATATATACATGGACTATATATAATGCACTGCCATTAAGTTTTGAAGCCTGGCATTCTCCTCTTCTCTTCCCTAACAAATTTTCTATCAAGTCTCACCCAAATTGAAAATCTGGTTTTCATGCATTTTGATGTAATCTGTTATCATCTTAGTAAATTCATCTGCTGATAATTTATCAGTATCCTCCCCAATGTTTGTAGCAGAAGATTTAGGTTCAGGGGTGTCCTTTGGCTCAATCTCAGATTTGATTAGTCTCTGCCTAGAGCCTGCTTACACTCAGGCTGTAAGATATCTTACAGCAATTTTTTTTTAATTTATGCATACAGTACTATTAAAGACAGTACATAACTTAGCTGAAGTCATTTCTGTATCCAGACAAATTTTTTTATAGTGTTTATTCAGCCATGGTGATAGTGTCAATATCTTTTATGTTATTATGGTTATAACGACAAATTACATCCATTCTTTCAAGGAAATATCCTTCAAAGCATGTTTGCAGCATCAGAGGCTGGGGATTTGGAATTAGAGCATTTGGTAGACATTTGCATAATATGATCATGATTTGAAATAGCTTTTCCTCCTTTTAATCTTAGTTGCTAGAGAAAATAACAATATGTGAACAGCTGTGTGAGTTTAAAGTTCAAAATCTGCCATATAAGAGTAATTGTGGAAGTTTGAAGCTCAAAGTCATTCAATATTTTCATTGTGTCCATTGGTTTTGTACAATTTCATTCCATTATTTTTATTGTGACCTGCACTGTTTGCCAGTTTTCCCATTATAAAAGTTGGATGACATTCAAGATTTCCATGTACAGTGACAGGGTTGCTTTTTTATGCCCTTTCAGTAGCTCTCTCTACAGTCGTTGCTTAAACATATAAAAGAGGATGTGCAATGTCAATGATTCCTGATTTAGTGTGTATTTTCTTCCCCATAGAGGAGCAGTGGTGTCAGTTTCAATGCTTTGTAGGCATTACTGCATTACTGAAGGTCTTTGCAGCATCCTTTTGGCTGCTAGCTGCACTTGTTTTTTAGCCTTCTACGCTGCCTCAGTTCTCACTTCTTTTTTTCTATCGTGCTGTCGAGCCTCTTAACTTCTCCTTCCTACTGCAAAAACTGTGTTCCACCCCATTGCATATGGGCACTGAACCTAAATTGATAAATGTTTATCTGTTTTCTTGGGTTAGATACAGTTACTGCTAACCTCTCGGGTATTTCATCTGGATTGGGGTCGTGGTCTGCTCATTCAGAACCCTTGATTGCACAAGACCATTTAGCTTCAAAATACTTGCAAATATTATTAAGAAACTACTGTTTGACTTAGCTTAGATACAGATAAGTGACCTGTCACTTGTGGATTGCCCCTATTAGTCCCAGAGTTCGGGGGTTTTTATTTATGTTTTTGAGTGCAAAAGGTCTGTCAGTTGGTTCTATAGTAGAATTTTCTCAAGAATTCAAAAATCTATTTCTTACAAACACAGCGGTAGCCGTTTTTTCAGAAATGCGCATTGAATATGGGTACCCCTTTTGAAAATTAACTTTCTCTATGGCGCCTCCCAATGTTATACATTTCAATTTAAATGTTCATTTGCCAAATGTTAATGTATAAAGTGCCTCCAAATAATTATTTTTTAGTAACGATACCTTTCTATGATTCATTTGATGTGACTAATGTAGGATTATTTCGTTGTAGTTTTTTAAATTTCAGATTATCAAAGATGTCACGGAAAGTTATTGTGAATAAGTGGCATTTTGTAATTTTCTCTTTCGGATTTTCTACCAATCAAAGGCCAATATATTGTTCTACATGCAATTGAAATAACTTATTCTTTCTAATGTCTCAAAGTATGTTTATTTTGAACATTAACATATTATAGCTTTCAATTGTTTGTAATGCAAATTAGATGTGTACACAAACAAATAATTGCGTTTTGAATTATACCAAGAAGTGGATGATAATTTAAATTACACTATAGCATTACTTTTGGTGTTGCAATGAAATAGTTAAATATGCAAAGGTCATGGCCCATGGGCATAGTAGTATATATATATTTTCAATATTAAACTTACCCGATAATCATGTAGCTGTCAACTCCGTTGCCCGACAGAATTCTATGGAGGGATACGCCAGCTATCACAATACTAGAAGGGGGTGTACTTACCAGCGCCACCTGTGGCCAGGTACTCAAGTACTTCTTGTTGACACCTCCTCAATTATTCCTCTGTCGTGCTTCCGGCAAGACGTTCTGGGATACGCTTATGTTCTTGGAGTATTTTCACGACTTTGGTGAAGTATTTCTCTTTGATTTCGGCTGTCGCTTTACTGGAAACTTCTATATTAGCTTAGTTAGCTTTTGGAATTAATTTGATTAATTATGGTGACGAAGAGAGTATGAACTCTCTTTCACCTTTAAATGGCCGACCCTTCCCTTAGACGGAAGTGTTGGTGTCTAAGAGAGTATAGACTCTCTTTCTTAATTTTGCTTAACAAAAGTTATAGATTTATTTTATATCTCTCCGCCTCTTATAGGCCTCTTCGATTAACTTCCTTTTATTATAAACTTATTAAAATTAATTTTTATATTTGTTTATATTCGACCTTCCTAATAGTAGGCGGTCTTTTCTTGTACCGAAGTTAATTAACATTGAGCCCGTCATTTTGGTTTTACCTGTTAACATATTATGCTATTTTAATGTCTTTGAAAGAATTTCTTTGATAGTCTCGTACTGTTTTCAAAGTTGAACTAACGTTTTGTTTTGTCTCTGCAGTTGTTGACGTTCAGAACGTTCAACTTGCGCTCTATCGTTACGATAGAGAAAGAATTTTCACGGTTTCACGTTGCAGTAAGAGTAACCGTGTCTAGCGTTTTGTTCATTCTTTCTTAACTTAATGGTTTTAATCCTAATAAAGGAACTTTTCATTTTGGGAAATATTTCAGTTTTTTCCTTTAACAATAATATGTTTTAACGATATATATGATTGGGCTCTTCTCTCAGGTTCTAAGTCAAGAGAGAGAGAGAGAGAGAGAGAGATAGAGACGGAGGGAGAAAGAGGAGGATAAACGTTTCATTCAAGCGAGTAACGTTGTTATCGTTTTTGCTCTTCTCCCTAGTCTCTTTAGGGGAAGAAGGTAAACGTTTCTAGAGTGATCTAGTGTTTAGTCTCTTTCCAGCCACTGAATTATTTATCTTTCATTAGATTTTTCTGTTACATTGTAATTCTGTTTTCGCAATTACTAACTTTTGAGAAAGGATAGAATTGCGTGTTTCAGGTACAAACCACTTAAAGTTTCGAGTTCAGTGAAATAAGTGCAAACAGAAAATCTAAGTGATAAGTGATTAGCGCAAAGTGTGTCAGTGTTGTGCGTGAGGGTACTTCTGTGCGCGCCAGTCGTCCTCCCAGTCCGGGACCTCTTGCAAGCTCCCAAGCCCAGGGGAGAAGCAATGTCGAAGGGCAGAAGGGTTCAGCAGGCCTTGATCGGCGCACAGAAGTATCCTCGGTGGTTGTGGGCGTGTCTTACCGAGACCGTCACTCCCACCCGCAGACGATTGAGCCCTTATTTTGCTCGTCTGCAGAAGAAATTTAGGGGAGAAAACGCTGGTCTCAGGTCTCAAGACCTCTTAAACGTAAAGTCCAGACCTATGCCAGACGTACGTAGTTAGAGTTCAACAACCCGGATGCAGTCTTTGGGTTAGCTCTGACTCTCCTCAGTCATCAGTTGAATGCACTCCGCCTAAGAGGAGTAAGGTTCTGCCACAACAGAGCTCGACTGTTAAGGCTTTACCTCAGCCTACTGTAGTTTCTGCCGACCCCAAGTGGACTCTACTACAGTCCATGCAAGCACAGCTTTCGGACTTGATGCGTGAGTGTCGGGCTGAGAGTGTTGCGCCTCCGCCTCCGCCTACACTCCCTCCGCCTGCGCTCGCTCCGCCTGCGCTCGCTCCGCCTGCGCTCGCTCCGCCTGCGCTCGCTCCGCCTGATCGCAGTACCACCTGCCAGGCGTACGATGTTGAGCCACGTTCTGAGTTTGCTGTTCCCAGTGGTGTTCAGCCTCCGCCTTCCTTAAGGCAACCTTTACAATGGGATCAGGAGGATTATACCTCTCTTCCTCCGCCTCCACTTGCTGCTCCACCAGTGATGCAACACTCGGTTGAGGTACAACAACCTCTCCCGTCCATGAGTCAGTCTCCTCAGCTCTCGCTGCAGCGAGCTCAACCCTCCTCAAGGCAAGCACCTCAACACCTTAGCCTTGCGCCTCAGGAGCCTCAACTTGCGAGATTTTTACTGCGTTCTGCGCAGCCACTACCTTTTCGCTCTCAGCTCACACCGCAGGAACCTCAACTCGTTCCTCAGGAACTTGCTACTGCGCATCCGCCAACCACTCAGCAAGCGCAACCCTTGAGTTCAGCCACTCATGCCAGGAGTCAGCCTCCTCCACCCATGCGCCTACCTTCTGCTACTTCCTTTGATCAGCCTTTGCAGACTGAGCCTCAGGTGTTCCCTCAACAGAGTCTTGAAGAGGAAACCACAACTATTGTTGTTCCAGCTCGTTCTGACTCTGCTGTTCAGCATACCTTACCTCCATTTTCAAACCTTATGATAATGGAGGTTATTTGTATTACTTATAAAAATATATTTGTATTCCTGGCAATATATTTTTAACAATATCGCAAAATATGGCAAAAATATGAATCATGAGTTATGAATGTAAGGTATATATTATGTTGATATTAAAACCCCATGCAAGCATGCATAAAGCACTCTAGCACTGGTCATGGAATTTCTGAGAAATGTTAAACGCCATGCACACGCTCTGCTTACCTTACATGCTCTGCTTACAGCATGCTCTGCATACTACATGCTCTGCATACAGCATGCTCTGCATTCAGCATGCTCTGCATACAACATGCTCTACATACAGCATGCTCTGCATACAGCATGCTCTGCATACAACATGCTCTGCATACAGCATGCTCTGCATTCAGCATGCTCTGCATACAACATGCTCTGCATACAGCATGCTCTGCATTCAGCATGCTCTGCATACAACATGCTCTACATACAGCATGCTCTGCATACAGCATACTCTGCATACAACATGCTCTGCATACCTTACCGCATGCTTCTCAGTCACACATCTTTGGTTGTTGCCAACTCACTAGACTGTCAAGCAGTTTCATAACGTTGCCTTCTAGTCTGCTGCTTTTGCACCAGTGAACCCTCACTGAGAGAACTTAGCTTTTCTAGGATATGGTCCCTGTAGATGAGAAAGTTCTTTTCTCCCTCCTTCTGATATTCCCTTGAGGACTCTGTCATTTGGAGGGAGCCTTTAGCTGCATAGCCTCCTATGGACTTTTATTTAAGCATAACATGCTTCCAGGGAAGGTAATGGTTCCACTTCAGTCGCTAATCCCGTCTGTTACCACACCTGCTCCCATAGACCTTGAGCTGTGTTACAAGACATGCAGTCCAAGCTTAGTCCTTGTTAGAGGATTTTTTGTTTACGGAGTCAATGTGTCACGGGGAAGATGTTCAACAACCAACAGAAGTGACTTGTTGTGACGCAGTGCGGCAACCTCAGCAACCCGATAAGGAGTTTGTCTGTACGACCCAGACAGTCTAGACAGATTCGGGTTGTCACTGTACTTCCTCGCTTGCCCATGATTGACAGTTCACAGACTGTGCAGCAGTACCATGATCTTGTGTCCGGCTCCGTCAGACGACTGGCTTTTAAGAGCTCCCACAAGTCGTCGCTGTCTGGAGATTTTCAAATGGACTATGGATCTGACCAAGGAACTGGGCCTCCTGGTCAATTTTGAGGAGTCTCAGCTCGTCCCATCCCAGACCATTGTCTCCTTGGGTATGGATCTTCAGAGTCGAGCTTTTCGGACTTTTCCGTCGGCCCCAAGGATCTTCCAAGCCCTAGAATGCATCCAGAGCATGCTGAGAAGGAACCGATGCTCAGTCAGGTAGTGGATGAGTCTAACAGGGACACTTTCATCGCTGGCCCTGTTCATCGTGTTAGGGAGACTCCACCTCCCCCCCCTTCAGTATCATCTAGCTGCTCACTGGATAAAGGACATGACGCTAGAGACGGTCTCAGTTCCTGTTTCCGAAGAGAGGAGGTCTTCTCTCGCGTGGTGTAAGAACAGCTTTCTTCTCAAGGAAGTCTACCTTTGGCTGTTCAGAAACACGACCGCCGTCTCCTCTCGGACGCATCAGACACGGGCTGGGGTGCGACTTTGGACGGACAAGAATGCTCGGGAACATGGAATCAGGAGCAAAGGACACTTCACATCAATTGCAAGGAGTTGTTGGCGGTTATTCTGGCCTTGATAAACTTCAAGTCCCTCCAGCTTAACAAAGTGGTGGAGGTGGACTCTGACAACACCACAGCCCTGGCTTATATCTTCAAGCAGGGAGGGACTCTTTCGTGGAAGTTGTTCTAGATCGCAAGGGACCTACTCATCTGGTCTAAAGATCGAAAGCTAACTGGTAACGAGGTTCATTCAGGGCGGTATGAATGTCATGGCAGATCACCTCAGACGGAAGGGTCAGGTCATCCCCACAGAGTGGACCCTTCTCAAGAATGTTTGCAGCAGACTTTGGGCCCTGTGGGGTCAGCCAACCATAGATCTGTTCACTACCTCGATAACCTAGAGACTCCTGTTGTATTGTTCTCCGATTCCAGACCCAGCAGCAGTTCACGTGGATGCTTTTCTGCTGGATTGGTTCCATCTCGACCTGTATGCATTCCCGCCGTTCAAGATTGTCAACAGGGTACTTCAGAAGTTCTCCTCTCACAAAGGGACACGGCTGACGTTGGTTGGCTCCGCTCTGGCCCGCGAGAGAATGGTTCTTAGAGGTACTGCAATGGCTGGTCGACATTCCCAGGACTCTTCCTCTAAGAGTGAACCTTCTAAGTCTACCTCACGTAAAGAAGGTACACCCAATCCTCCACGCTCTTCGTCTGACTGCCTTCAGACTTTCGAAAGACTCTCAAGAGCTAGGGACTTTTCGAAGGAGGCAGCCAGAGCGATTGCCAAAGCAAGGAGAACATCCACTCTCAGAATCTATCAGTCTATAGGGGAAGTCTTCCGTAGCTGGTACAAGACCAATGCAGTTTCCTCAACCAGTACCACTGTAACCCAGATTGCTGACTTCCTGTTATATCTAAGGAAAGTAAGATCCCTTTCAGCTTCTACGATCAAGGGTTACAGAAGTATGTTGGCAGCGGTTTTCCGCCACAGAGGCTTGGATCTTTCCACCAACAAAGATCTACAGGACCTCCCTAGGTCTTTTGAGACCTCAAAGGAACGTCGGTTGTCCACTCCAGGCTGGAATCTAGACGTGGTCCTAAGGTTCCTTATGTCATCAAGATTTGAACCTCTCCAATCAGCCTCTTTTTAGGACCTCACATTAAAAACTCTTTTCCTCGTGTGCTTGACAACAGCTAAAAGAGTAAGTGAGATCCACGCCTTCAGCAGGATCATTGTTTTCACATCTGAAACGGCTACATGTTCCTTGCAGCTCGGTTTTTGCTAAACGAGCTTCCTTCACGTCCTTGGCCTAAGTCGTTCGAGATCCCAAGCCTGTCCAACTTGGTGGGGAATGATCTGAAGAGAGTACTTTGCCCAGTTAGAGCTCTTAGGTACTATCTAAAAAGGTCTTAACCTTTACAAGGACAATCAGAAGCCTTATAGTGTGCTATCAAGAAACCTTCTTTTCCAAGTTCTAAGAACTCAGTTTCTTACTATTCAGGCTTCTGATTAGAGAAACACATTCTCATCTGAAGGAAGAAGACCTTGCTTTGCTGAAGGTAAGGACACATGAAGTGGGAGCTGTGGCTACTTCAGTGGCCTTCAAACAGAGCCATTCTCTGCAGAGTGTTATGGATGCAACCTATTGGAGAAGCAAGTCAGTGTTCGCATCATTCTATCTCAAAGATGTCCAGTCTCTTTACGAGTACTGCTACACCCTGGGACCATTCGTAGCAACGAATGCAGTAGTAGGCGAGGGCTCAGCCACTACATTCCCATAATCCCATAACCTTTTAACCTTTCTCTTGAATACTTTTTATGGGTTGTACGGTCGGCTAAGAAGCCTTCCACATCCTTGTTGATTTGGCGGGTGGTCAATTCTTTCTTGAGAAGCGCCGAGGTTAAAGGTTGTGATGAGGTCCTTTAGTATGGGTTGCAGCCCTGTATACTTTAGCACCTTTGAGTTGATTCAGCCTCCCAAGAGGAACGCTGCGCTCAGTAAGGAAGACGATCTTATTAAAGGCAGAGTAACGGTTCAAGTCGACTTCCTTACCAGGTACTTATTATTTCATTGTTATTGTGGATAACTGATTATATGAAATACGGGATACTTAGCTATCCTTTAATCTTGTACACTGGTTTTCACCCACCCCCCTGGGTGTGAATCAGCTACATGATTATCGGGTAAGTTTAATATTGAAAAATGTTATTTTTATTAGTAAAATAAATTTTTGAATATACTTACCCGATAATCATGATTTAATCGACCCTCCCTTCCTCCCCATAGAGAACCAGTGGACCGAGGAATAATTGAGGAGGTGTCAACAAGAAGTACTTGAGTACCTGGCCACAGGTGGCGCTGGTAAGTACACCCCCTTCTAGTATTGTGATAGCTGGCGTATCCCTCCATAGAATTCTGTCGGGCAACGGAGTTGACAGCTACATGATTATCGGGTAAGTATATTCAAAAATTTATTTTACTAATAAAAATAACATTTTTAATGCTATCATGCTGGCAGCAAACTGTTCTCTATGTATCCTAATCAAATCATTCATTTCATGATGACACAAAGTTTACTGTCCATCATCAAAGTCAGATTCATCACTAGAGTCAAACTGAGTTTGATTATCAGTCACATCTATGTTGATGTCACCTTCTGTATCATGACTAAGATGACGTACCCCACACTGTGGAAGTTGGTTTCCATTGAACCAGTCAATAACAAATGAGTTGCCGACCAGCTTCCATCCGTGTTCCTCGGCTGGAGTTGTGCACGGTTGAGGACGTTTGGCATTTTTCCACATGGCAGCAACATAGTTGGTATTGTGGATTTTATTGAGCAGGACTTTCTGACATGGTGGCATGCTGCTAGGATTAATTCCTTGAATTTTTTCTAAAGAATTTTCATCCCTCTTTGGTGCATACTTCTGTTGGAAAAGAGCAAATCTAGCATCATTGATGCTGTTGAGTTTGGGCAAACCATACAATGCACAAGTGAACTTTTCAATAGCAGCCAAACCTTCAGGAGTGACTACAGCATTAACCGCAAGGTTTGCAAAAGCTTCCTTAAAATTGTCATGCTTCAAAATCAACTGCAAGGCTTTCAGCTTTCCTTTGCTCATAAATGATGATGTGTAGTCTGAACCAGTGAAGGCATGCAATGCTGGTAAAGCATCAATCATGGCTCGATCCATATGATCCACCAGCAGTGAGATGTTAATGTGTCTCCTTGTGTTGTTACTACTAAGGCCAGCGTCCATCCAAATAGTGAAACTGCTGCCATTCGTATGATTTCAATGTGATACAGGAGCAAAATAAACACATCTTTGTCCGAACTTCTGATGACTACTGAAGAACATCTGTTCTTTTCCAGGATGTGATGTAGATGGTACATAATCCGTGTATCAGCTTCTTCATGGAGACATCTAAGCTGTGGGATCTCTTCTCTGTGGAGTTTTCCGTCCCTGGTATTGAAGGTGTAGCAGGTTTAGTCAAGAGCGAGATAGGCTGTGTGACCAGCCAAGATATTCATATGTGTGTTCAGTCCAATCTGTCAGGAGGAACTGAAAAAATGCTGTCTTGAAAGCTGATGACCACAATGCCTTCTGCCAGTCTTTTGGATACTTCTGCTTTGGCCCTGCTATGGTGTATGTTGCATTGTCATTTCTACGTCTTGAGTGTTCCACATATTTAATAGGAGTGATGTAGGTGTCACAAACCAAATCTATTCGATGAGACGGCTTCTAGCACAACCGACAGATGATCAGCTGAGCCAATGCCCCAAATGTTGGTGGTAAATTCTGCAGTGTATGCAACAAGAACATGGCGCCGATGATGGTAATGTCCGTTTCACTAGGAGGGGGTGTGCTGTCTACCATGCCTTCAATCTTGTGAAGGAGCCTGGCCTTATCTGTTTTGTTGATGCTTCCGTCGTCATGTGCCAATGATATGGGTACGGGTGTGAGAGGGTAGGTAAAGACTAGCTCTAGGTCAATATTCTGTGTGGTACTAAGGTAGAAAAGACTTCCAAACAAATCTTTGGTGCCCTTCAATTCAATAACCTTCATATCATTAACATTATCAGCCAAAGACTGTGCTTGCCTTTTGATATGCTCTGCTGGATTGTCAGAGCCTGTAAAGAGGATTTGAAAGAATGTCAGAAGCGATGTAGGAGTGTCTATTTGATCTTCTGCTAGAGCTTCAGCAGTCAGTGGATCTGGTAGGTTTTTCTGTTTGGTCTTGGCACTGAATACAATGCTGCTTCCTTGATGTTGCGCTCATCAAATGTTGCCAGACGTATTGCAGAATCTGGTGTGAGAGTGCGACTATAAATTATTGTGCCAGACTTATTGCTCTGCTTTGTCTGCTTCAGTGTTGGATAAGTGTTCTATATTATCTGGCAAAGTGACTGGGCAGAATATGTTGATTCATCAGATTCCAAGCTTGATATATACCTGCCATGTATTGAGGTAAGCAGTTCAGCACCTTCGTTTTCAATTAATGTTTTGTCAATGTATTGTTTTAGCTCAATGAAAACAGTCTTGTGGGCTTGTGATTTTTTGGATGCATGATTGGATGTCACCAGTTCTCTCTGAGTACGTTGAAGGTAAAATTTTCTGCAGGAGTGGTAATATTTGACCTCTTTAGAGATGAGGTCAATACCAGTAATTTTTGCTAAAAGCTGTCCATCACACAGTGTCTATGCTGCAGTTTGGATACTTTGGATACTCGCAATGGTTTCACAGTTGCCTAGTCTGTCTTTTGGCTTGTTTTTTCCCGCTGACTTTTCACTCCAGTAACAGAACAAGCATAGTTTTGGGAAAATCCCTGTGCTAGATGCTGAGTTACGTTCAATGCTGGATCGTAAGTTTTTTTTCAGATGTATTTGCCTTTGCATGTAAATTGTCTGGTATGGTCTGACGAACAGCAGTGAAACTTTTATAACATTGAAAGTGATACCCATATGTATCACCATAATAGTCAGGAAGCTTAACTGAAAAGTATTTTGAATCTTTGAATAATTTTCGCCGTGCACCATTAGCATGTTTGACTTTCTCCTATGAATCTGGATCAAAAGTCTTTACCTCTTCCATGCATTTTCCAGTGGTATGGAGAATACAAGAGATCTTATTTGCCATTTTCTACACTACACTAATAACCTGAAAGCACAAATAATATTTATGCGACATCACCATCACCATTACCACCACCATTACCATTCACTTGTTCGCGACAACTTTTGGCGACATCTAGGCTTATCTTAAAGAATTAAAATCAAAACAATCTAACATTATCCACACCAAATGAAGCATAATAAGGTATTCTTAACATAAAATAATTATTTGGAGGCATTATATACATTTAAATTTGGGAAATGCGCATTTCAATTAATATGTATGGAGATAGCTCTTTTTCACAAGGGGTACCCATCTTTAACGTCAGTTTCTGAAAAAACGGCTACCGCTGTGTTTGTAAGATATAGATTTTTTAATTCCTGAGAAAATTCTACTATAGAAACAACTAACGGACCTTTTGCACTCAAAAACATAAAAAAAACCCTCCGAGCTCTGGGACTATATCACTAATTACCACATTATAGGTTATTATAGTTAAGTTATCATATGGCAAGCTGCAACCTTACCTAGGAAAGCAGAATGACTGATTATTACATACAACTACACAGTATACAGTGCAGATGATCCATGCAAACAGGAAGTCTTTAATTCCTTCAATATCATTGGAGTTCTGTGAGAAAGTCTTTTTTTTCTCATTCTTGACTTTACCCAAGCTTTGTGCCCTTACTGCACGTTTTATGTATATCTTCCTAATGTAGTAAATTTTATTATTGTTCTTGCTGATTTTTCCATTGCTTTGGGGATATTTTTACTACTAATTAAATTGGCATACTGTAAATTGTGTTGTATTGCAGACGTTTGGGTGGAAGGTCACAATGAAGAGCAAGGTTGTTTTCTGTCATGCATTTCCAGGAACATATACTACTTAACTAGATTGTTATGGAACTTGCCTTCTTGAAGTCTCCATGAAGCAGGTCACTAGTTTAAAGGTTGCTTATGAATGACAGAGGCAAGGGACAGTGACAATGCCCTAGAGACTGGCCATATACTGTATGCATATTATCAGTGCCCAAACCCATCAAGTTAGGACCAGGGAGGGCTAGGCAATTGCTGTTGATGACTCAGCAGGTAGACATATAGGCTCCCTTATATGCTCCATCCCTAGCTCAAAAGGATGGTGAGGTTCAGACATTACAATAAATTTTCAAGATAGATTACCAGACAGGGATATTGCTAATAAAGCAGATGGACATGTGTGCTATAACTTGAGAAAAAATCGCATTTGCTTACAGTATATAGAAAGCCATCAACTTACAAACCTAATAGGTTCCAAGAAGCTGTTTGTAAGTTTAATTTTGCTATATTTTGGCCTTAGATAGGCTTCACCGAACTCGCATGCCTACGATTTTAAGCTGCAAAAGTCAATAGATATTGGAAATGTCATTTCTCTTACTATATTAAATTATATTTGTTCCGTAACTGGAATACAAACCACGCTATTTAATAGGGGTATTACTTTCGGCGTAGCTGAAATGACAACCCATTAATTTTTAACAAGGGTTAACTACCCACACCGCTAATTAGCGGGGGTAGGGAGGGTAGCTTGCTACCGCTCCCCCTCACACACCTGTGATTGAGCTCACTTTGCTTTTGGCTCAGATGCTGATGGGACGTTGCTGCTCTCATCCTCGCTGACAATTGGCAGCCATTAATGCTTTTTGTTCTTTTCTTTTTTCTTAGACTGTGTACGTGAAGTTGGCCTCTGCGACCATGCGCACCTGCCCTGGTCTTCCCGACCGCCCCTGTGGAACATTCATGTCGATGGTCGAGACCGATCCTCAAGCCCTTTGTCCTTCTTGCAGGGGCCAACGGTGTGATAGTGTCAACAAGTGTAGTGAGTGTAAGGAGTGGTCTTTCTCCCAGTGGGAGAGGTTTTTGTGACGGCGGAAGAAATCCAAGCGGGATGTTTCTCTTTCGAAGGTTGCTTTGAAGGAAGAAAAACCCAAGGCCTCTTCTTCCATCGCCCAAACCTCCTCCGAAGCTTCTACTCAGTCGGTCTCTTTCAAGAGACCATCGAGTAGTAACGTAGCCCAAATTATTTCTGTCCAACCTCAGGTCTCGAGAGATGACGTTCCTTCCCCTAGCGAAGCAGCACCACCTCTCCTCCCCGGGGGAGGCCATGTCACTAACTTCCCTTTTCCAGATTTGGTCCTACTTGGGGCTCACGGGCGCGCCCTCCAAGGAGGTTTTGCTTGATTACATCCCCCTGGGTGCTTCTGTCAAGCAGTCGTCGTCACCGTCAGAGATAGATCCCCTGACACTTGTCGACGTTGTGTCAGAGGTGTCTCATGTGGCGTCACCCATCTCCTCTGCCACTCCAGACTCTACGGTAGCTGACGGCTTAGTTTCCCCTGTTCCTGACCATCCTCCGAGGGGTAAATAGTACCAGGGACAAGATCACCCAGCAGCTCTCCGAGATGTCCTCCTCCAACTGTTCCGGTACCACAAACAAGCTCCTCCCACCCCCTCGCGTACACCAGGGGAGGTACTTCGAGATCCTGGAGGAGCCTTGTTCAGCTCTTCCGCTTCACCAACCGGCAGTTGAGATCCTCAACCAGGAGAAGGTCGCGAAGTGTGCTATGCAAACTAGTTCGTGGTAGTTCTCTCAGGTACTCGCATGGTCGAGTTTCTTGCACACCAAGTCTCAAACTTGTGGGCAAATACCATCCTGAAACGTCGGAATGCAGTAGCTGAGAGATTCCATCACAAGGTCCCTAGCGCCGAGATCAATAGGCTCAGACATTCCTCCATAGAGGGGTCTGTTCTGTTTGAGCCTAAGGATGTGGAACAAGCTGCTAAGAGTTGGAGAAAGTCCTATCAAGAGTCCCTCCTCCATAGAGCTTTAACATCTAAGCCCTATAAACCTCCAGCATCACAGCAGTCCCGTCCAACCAAGACCACTACGACGACAACTGCAGTAAAGACAACGGTGTCTAAGCTCAGGCAAAAAGTCCTCCAGGGGAGGTAAAAATCCTAGAGAGAGCAGCCGAGGCTGCAAACGCTAGGATAGGCAGTCCCCCTGCATTTCCACCAGTGGGGGGATGCCTACAGAGTTGCGCAAACAGGTGGAAGCAACTCGGGGCCGATTCCTGGACAATCTCCGTGATCAGTCTAGGATATGGCGTCCCGTTCATAACATCTCTACCTCCCCTAACTAGGAATCCAGTGTCATTGAACTCCCTTGCCATGGGATTGGCAAGGGGGCAAGCCCTTCGGGCAGAAGTCCAGACCTTGTTGAAGAAGGGCGCTCTCCAAGAGGTCTTCGACGGATCCCCAGGCTTCTGCAGTCGACTCTTTCTTGTAAAAAAGGCGTCTGGAGGTTGGAGACCAGTCATCGACCTCTCAGCTCTGAACACGTTTGTCAAACAAACTCCGTTCAGCATGTAGACAGCAGACACGGTCAGACTAGCAGTAAGACCGCAAGACTTCATGTGCACACTGGACCTGAAAGAGACGTACTTCCAGATCCCAGTCCATCCATCTTCAAGGAAGTACTCAAGATTCAGCCTGGATAACAGAATATACTAGTTCAAGGTGCTGTGCTTCGGTCTTTATATCATCTTGGGCACACAGGATTGGCATCCGTCTCCTCCGTTATCTGGACGACTGGTTAATCATAGCAGACTCGGTGTCAACCCTTCTTCAACACCGAGACAAACTTCTGAGACTTTGCCAGGATCTGGGGATCATGGTAAATCTCGAGAAGTCCTCTCTGCTTCCCACTCAAAGACTGGTATACTTGAGCATGATTATAGACACCATTCTCCACAAAGCCTTCCCATCAGACGACAGGATAGCAAGGCTGAGAAAGGTCGCAAGACCTTTTTCTCAGACGAGAAGAAGTTCCAGCCCAATCGTGGCTACATCTCCTCGGTCACCTTTCATCGCTGCCCGTCTGGTTCCCAATGGCCGCCTCAGGATGAGATCCCTCCAGTGGCGACTCAAGTCCCGGTGGAATCAAGCATACAACTCCCCGGACATCCAGATCTCCATGGGACCTGCGGAACTGACAGACCTCCAGTGGTGGGTGACAGACAAGAATATACGAAAGGGAGTGGATCTTCTCGTCCTCCCCCCGGATTTGATGCTGTTTTCAGACACTTCAAAAAAGGGGTGGGGGGCCCACGTGCTGCACCACACGACCTCAGGCCTCTGGTCAGAGTCAGAAAAGTACCTCCACATAAATCTCCTAGAGATGAAGGCTGTCTTTCTAGCCCTTCAACAGCTCCAACAGTACCTGTCAAGTCATTCTTTGGTGGTGATGAGCGACAACACCACAGTAGTGGCCTACATCAACAAACAAGGAGGTACTTTTTTGCAGCAACTATCCCATTTAACAGTAGAGATACTGAGATGGGCCAAAATCCACTCAATACCACTATTTGGCATGCTTCATTCCAGGCAAAAGGAATGTGCAGCAGAGCATCTCAGATAGTGAGTACCGAGTGGTCTTTGGATCATCTAGTAGCCAACAAAGTCCTGACTTTGTGAGGTTCTCCAACTGTGGACCTCTTCGCAACGGCCCTGAACTTCAGGCTCCCGCTGTACTGTTCCCCAGTCCCAGACCCCAAGGCTCTCTGGCAAGATGCTTTCCAATAACTGTGGGACAACATCGACGTTTGCGCCTTTCCCCCGTTCTGTCTGATGAGGAGGGTACTCAACAAGATCAGAACATCGGTCAATCTTTCAATGACCCTCATAGCTCCGCTATGGCTTCATGCTGAAAGGTTCCCGAATCTTCTGCAATTTCTAACGGAGCCACCAAGAAAACTTCCTCCACGTCACAATCTACTCAAAAAACCACACGCCAACATCTTCCACAAAGTCGTAGCTTCGCTACGACTTCATGTCTGGAGACTATCCAGCATCTCCTCCCCGAGAGAGGATTTTCGCAACAAGTTGCGATTAGGATGTATGGACATCCGCGGAAATCATCAGCAGCAGTCTACCAGGCAAAGTGGAAAGTCTTTTGTGGTTGGTGTCGTGGAAGGGGTATCTCTCCACTCGATGCCACTATTCCAGTATTAGCGGAGTTCCTCGTGTATTTGTGTGAAGAAATGCGCCTATCAGTCTCAGCAGTGAAAGGCTATCGCTCAGCCTTAAGCCTCGCCTTCAGACTGAAAGGAATGGACTTTATTTCATCGCTAGAACTTTCTCTACTCATACGGAGTTATGAACTTACCTGCCCCCAGTCGGAAGTGAGACCTCCCCCATTTAACGTGGTTCAAGTTCTCAGATCTCTTAAGAGACCTCCCTATGAACCATTATGCCAGGCAACAGATCGCCACCTGACTTGGAAGACAGTGTTCCTGCTACCTTTGGCGAACTTCATGGTCTCTCATATGACGTCGCCCATTCAAGGGGATGGGGAGAGGTAACGTTCAGCTTCGTCCCTGAGTTTATTGCTAAGACTCAGAACCCGGGAGTAGTGGATCCTCGATTCGACTCCTTTCGTATTTCTAGTCTCCGTACTGTAACAGATGACCCAGACCATCTCTTACTATGCCCAGTAAGGAGCTTGAGGCTGTACCTCAAGAGAACAGCCACAGCCTGTCCTCGTGTGCCAGCACTATTTGTCAGCACAGGAAGGACTAAGAGGAGGGTCACCAAGAACACCATCTCATCATGGATTTGCAGGGTCATTGACCTTGCACTGAATACAGACCCTCCTCTGTCACATCGCCCCACAGCACATGATGTCAGGGACATAGCTACGACCCTGGCATTCAAAAATAAAATTATTCAGTGACACAGGTTCTCCAAGCAGGGGTGTGGAAACGTCAGAACACGTTCACATCCCACTACCTGCAAGACATGACCCACAGGAGGCTCGATACGTTTTCTATCGGTCCTGTGGTGGCTGCACAACAGCTGCTTTAAAACCTCAAACTCCTTATTGGACAAGTAGCAGAAGGTTGAGGACATTGTTACCCAGTTTTAGTCTGCATGAATGAAAAGGTTTGACTGGCCATTATTCTTTTCTTCATCATCCCCCCAGTAGCATCCTGGGTTCTCTGCATAGCTGACCTCAAACCACTGCAGGTAAACCATGCTCCCTTGTGTTCCTAGTATTAAGATTAATACTGTTACATCCCCATATCCTGACAAGGTGGTATTGGGAAAGTCCTAGTGCACAGTTTTCGACCTAAAGAACTTCGGAACAGCTTTCTAGGACGAGTCACACTTCTACATACCTTCACACACAGCTTGCATAGGCCGCAGATCTTGCATAACAAGGTTTCAGAGAGGTGCAGGGGCTCCTTATTTCTTGAGTGCTAACACTCAGATAAGGAGCCCCCGGGCAAAGCCAAAAAGCCTGACTGGCTGGGACGTCCACCCCTCCTAATGGGCGAGTCACCCCTATTAAATAGCGTGGTTTGTATTCCAGTTATGGAACAAATGACATTCGTAGATAATTTGTGTTTATCCTAACTATACAAACCTTAGTTATTTAACCAAACTTGCCTGCCAGCCCTATCCCCCTTTAAGTCCTACCTCCAAGCAAAGTGAGCTCAATCACAGGTGTGTAAGGGGGAGCGGTAGCAAGCTGTGGGTAGTTAACCCTCGTTAGAAATTAATGGCTCGTCATTTCAGCTACGCTGAAAGTAATACCCCTATTAAATAGCTAAGGTTTTTATAGTTAGGAAAAATACAAATTATCTACGAATTTGTCATGATATTGTTTTGTTAAAGTATTTCATTATTAAGTTTTGATACAATATCTGAGATTTAGGATTTCAGTTGGATTTATTTTTGTATCTGAATGTTTGTAAGTTGAGTAACTACTGTATAGTAATCCCACGCTATATTGTGGTTCACCTATCATGCTATCAGTACATTGTGAATTATTTTATTAGTCATTTGTAAATCTATATTGTATTGCAGCCCTATTTTATCATGGGTTTCTGCAAGCAGATATGTATGTATATTATTTCTTACACGAATAAAACCCTCTGTCATGGAGTTTGGGGTTAGTCTCCTTTTTTCAAAATTTGGGCATATTAGGTCTTTTCCCCAGTTTTCTGGGACACCTCCTGTATTCCAGATCACCAGGAAAAGCTCAAGAAACTAAGAAGCTAACTGAAATAAATTCACTTGAGACAATAGATAAAAGGCTTGTACTGTCAGTCACATTTTTTGACACTAGTGGAACTTCCTGAAAACTGAAACCCATTGTCTCCCTTTTCTCATGCCGCTAATTTTCTTTCCCACTCTTACGCCCCTCAACCACCAACACGCTCGCTCATACCCAGAACGTTCACTAACTATGTCCTGTAGAATTGTGAATTTAGTAAAAGAAAGAAAATTTATACTTTACCTAGACGTAGATTACTATACATTCATATCGAAGACAGAATTAAAAATTTCCAGACATAGAATATATGCAATTGTACTCAAAAGGGTTAAAATAGCAGTAGTCAACATTCTGTTTACAATACTGATGTATTAATATACCAAAGTTAGAAGAATTTTTCTTAGAGCATAAAATGTTATAAATAACCCAAGTACAGTACAGTATATATTGCGTTCAGTACTGTAGTTATATACACAACTCTTATGCATGTTACTCAAAATGAAGTAGCCCGGTATGTTTTTGATTTTAACTCTCCTTGAGTGTGTGTATGTTAAGTAATTAAATATATTTTATGATATTTATGGTTGTTTTATTCGAGTAATTTATATCTTTACAGAACAAGAACGGGACACTGTAAAAGCAAAAAAGTCGGAACTACGATTGACTTGCGACCTTTTAATGAAACAAGTTTACAGTGTGAAGACTGCAGCTAATAATCCTGATGGACCAGATCTTGAGGTTTGATATTTGAGTATTTTAAATGTAACATAAGCACACTGCTCAGTTCTTGCTTAGTAGCTAAATTATTCCATTTCTTGAAAACATGATTATCTGATATTGTAGTACAGTACTTGGTTTCACTACTAACCTATCACTTATATACTGTATAATCCAAATTTATGATCTTCAAATGTCTTAGACATGAAAGTCTGTTATCTAAGACACATGTGCGTATATGACACCTGGAGCCACAGGTCAACTTCAGAGGACTAATTCATTTTTCATAGTTCTGCAGTATTTCCAACAGGTTAAGGGGTGTGGAATCACTAACTCTGGCTTGGTATTTTTGGAAATTCGGATAATTGCGTTATTGGCTAGGAGAATGTCTATTTCAATTTTTTTTTTTTTTTTTTATGAAGATAATTTGTTTTATTGCTAAAAAGACTGTATTTATGTAAGCTTGTCTGGTGCCGTACACATTTCTGACCTAGGTACATATTTATTAATTTTATTTTTTCTAAATCCAGGGAAAGCTATCTATTTTAGTACTGTATCCTTATGCAGTAATTCCACAATTTTCTATAATTTTCTGTGGAATGGATTGTCAGTTTTCTTATATTCTTTATGGTAGATGTATTTGTAAATAAACATTTGCTGCATGTCTCTTTACAGTATGTTCTTTGTATTTCTTCATGTGCTCATTTTTATATTTACAATTTTCATGTTATGATTACAGTATGTTGAAGATGCATAAAGTGTCAGTGACAATAGCTTTGGTAAATATGCCAAAAGTACAATATTTACCCAGAAAAATGCATAGACAAGAATTATGTTTTAGTAGCCATGTCGTGCACATGTGTGCGCATAGGTGCATTTAGGCATACACTATATATTTGTGTGAGAGGAATGATATTTTGGAATTTGATGGAAGGATTGGCCACTGCTTAGTGTAAATAACCGCGAAATTTGATGATTATCTCCTTATGATTTCTAGTGGTGAGGAGAATCACTGCTAAAAGCTCATACTATACTTTACATAGCAAAATCTATTTAATAAATTTTTACTAAAATTCCCCGAAGGCCGATTTCTCCAAATATAAAATCTTTACATTCACTTTAAGAAAAATATAAAAATTTCCATAAGAAAAATAGTCACTTTTAGAAGTGAGTTCTATACATTGATAAAATAATACATACAGTATAAAAAATTAGAATGCCAATAAAATTTTCAGTGTTCAACTTAGTGTATATAATTTTTTAAATAGTTTAAAAAAAAAAAAATAAGTTGAAAAACAAAAAGTAGTAGGTGCTTGATGTAACCCCAAAATAATAATGTATTATTGGGGCTGAGTCACTTTCCTTAACAGAATACCCCCATGTACTTTCACTGCAAGATAGACTAAAATATTTTTGAAAATCAATGAATCATTGTATTCATACCTTTTCATCTGTTCACTTTCGTAAGTAATTAGGTGTTAAGTGAACTAATGTGTAGCTCAATTAGCAGATCAATCATCTTCACCAGCATAGCTGTCTTTTACTGGATTGTTTAAAGTACAGTAATTATCTTTACTTATTTTATAGAGAATATTGTTACCACCAGTGATCAATTAGTGCCAATTTCAGTATTTTTTATTTCTTTATGAGTTGATTTGGTATTTCACAAGTTTTTGGTGTCAATGATGTAGGCTAAGTTAATCATGTTTTTTGGGCTTAGGCCATGTCGTGTTGATGGAAGGGTTGCTATAGGTAGCCTTCTAAGGGATATTTGCTACAGTGATACTTCCATAAAATTAAAACCAAAGGTCTCCAGGATTCCAATTCCTGGCATGAGTATCCAATAAAGGATATCGTATAACATCAGGGGATGTATTTTTAGATACGACACATGGCAATCTTCACCCTGGATAGATTTAACACTTCGCTGTAAGGGGGGAAGAGTGGCAAAAAGGAAGGGGTGCCGTTCTAGGTACCCGGTGGATCCCCTTTCCGACTACTACTGTGACTCCATTCCTATTCTTTCCGTTAAGCAAAAATGGCCACAGATAAAGTAATTTTGGGAGGAATCAGCAAAAGGGTTGGTTCCATCAGGACCACATGGCCTTCTCATTCAAAAATAGATTTTACACTTTGATCAAAATCGGTTAAGCCGAGCCCTCCAGCGCGGGTAAGTACCGAGCTGGACCGGGGGGCCAACATAACACTATATCGGGTAGATGCCGATCAGTAGGATAACACAAATAATTAAAACTAAAACTGCCTCGCGAGAGTCCCACTCAAACTAAAGCAAAATAACTAGGTGGTAAAGATAAAAAACACTGGGTAAAAACGCTATAATGCGAAGTAAACCAACTAGGAAGTGCCCGAAGGCGAGCAGGCATGTCAACATAAGTTCAAAACTATGATACGTAGCATAATATAATAACATATGATATAAAAATATAATAATATAAAACAGGGTGTGATCGGTGATAATACCCAGCGAAAAGGTTCGAAACGAAAAACAATCAGTATAGAAGACTAATTGTAAGGCGTTAAGAACGAGTGAAAGGAGGTAGCCAGCCAACATGGCGGTCGCGAAGCGGGGCCGATGAATGGTGAATAACAAAAAACTGTGATAGAAATAAAAATAAGGGCAAGGCTACCCCCAAAGACTCAAAACTCATAGATCTAGTACTTAACTTAGATGGGGAGACATTAGAATCCGACATCGTGCACAAAATCCTGAGGGAAACACCGAAAACACCGCAGAGAATAACACAAGAGTGAACTGCAAGTGCTATGAAAAAGGAGTGACGTCACTGGCGTGGGTTGGGTTGTTGGTAGTGGAGTTCGGAGGTGGGTGTTGAACGGCACCTCGCTGTAACAGGGATATTGAAGAGGAGATATCTAAATGGTACGAGACCTCTGGTTGTGATTTATCACGCCCCAGTATTATTATACCGACACCTTATTAGGTGAGCGAACTGGGTTCAACCTGGCATTCCTATGCAACTTTTTACTCTGGTAAATTCATAGCAGTTTTTACCTTAGAAATGATGTAATAGGAGCATTTCACGGAGCGGCACAGGTAGAGCCCAGAAATAGATTTTTCCTTCGTCAAAATCCCTTTTTTGGGCTCAGGCCATGTCGTGCTGATGGAAGTATGCTAGAGAAATGTCTTGAAATTACTATTAGATGTGGGTTTGTGTAAGTGCCTTCTACCTTGAATAGATTCTCCTTATCTGGTCTACTAGACTTATATGTGGAAATCCAATGATCTCTCTGGCATACCAAACCTGAAGCCGGCTTAGTGCATCCTGCCCCCCAGCAGGGAAATGTCGATGTCAACAATAAGGATTCAAGGTTTGTATTTCCCATCGGAACAAAAAGGGTAGAGTTTGAAAGGTACCCTGTTAACTTACCTTAAGTACCTAAGGTCATGATACCTTTAGGAAAATAAAATTATGACTTCAAGAACCTAAACACCATAAAAGGTTTAGTAAAACTCTAACATACTTTATTAGCTTATAATTGAGGGAGCAGTAATAAGACACAAATACAGTTTAAGTATTTTATTAGGCAACTAGATTATCAAAATGTAGTCACAACAAAGTATGTATCTGATCCAGCATACAACACATCAAACACATATTTTCTCATATAGAAAAATTAAAAATACATTATCAAAATAATGCCGCACAATTGAAGATGTGAAAACCAAATATATCTGACATAGTCAGATGTTCGGAAATGCATAAAACACCGTAACGCAAACGTTCACTCGGCACTGGTGTCTCGATCAGATATGCACCTACTCAGAACAGTGCGTCAACCATAGTTGTGATCTGCACAAGTGGGTACGTATACCCACACACCCGAAGCACTGTAAAGTCCCAAAACAGTCCACTGTTCAATCGCAGCACTAGACGGCAGGTTTAATCACACTACCAGCCACCACCACAAAATGTTTTATTTCTTGTATTTGTTTTGCGTAATGTTTATAGAAGACCCTGGATGACTTCCACCCAGTGTACGAGCAAAGTCTCTCAAAGTCCATATGCTGAAAGAAGTTCAGCAAAGAAGCAACTTTCCTCGGATCGTGACCCGCTGGTGTACTGTCAGGATCCGCCTTGCGAATAAAGCAGGTGAGCTTCGCTCTCAGTTGTTTTAAAGACAGGTTCGATCCTGAGGTTTCGCCTCTGAAGAGCTGTCACTCCTTGAAGTTTAAAGTTCTTCGAAGATAGACCTTAAGACACTACTGGACACAGAGAGGCATCTTCCTTCAATGGGAATATTATCCAGGTTCGAAGCATAGTGCAAGACTTTGTCCAAAGACCCCGTGATGGGCTTTGGTGGGGCTGTAGGCTTGAATCCAGCACATGCTTTCGGAATCTTATTAAAGATTTCACCTGAGAGGTCCACCTCGAAAGCATACAGAAGTGGTCTAGCCAGGGCCGACTTACAAGAGGTAATTGTAGTAGAGGCCAGACCTTGCTCGTGGAGGTGTATGAAGAATGCAAGACAGAAGTCTATCGACATTTCTGTCGGTTTCCTTTCTTTCACAAAGGTCACCCATTTCTTCCATGATGATTTGTACTGTCTCCTAGTAGAACATGACTTGTACTCTTCAATGAAGTCAACTTTATCCCTTGAGATTCCATACTTTTAGCTCGCCGCTAAGGCGAGAAAATCATGAGATGCAGGTTGCTGGCTCGAGGATGAAGCGTAGACAGTCGACTTCTGGACCAGTTGGGACAGCACTGGATTCGGCAGTGGGAACAACTTCAGATTCAACTCTAGGACTAGAGACAACCAATTGCTCTTGGGCCACTTGGGGGCTACCACCGCTGCCGTCCCTCTGAAGGATCTTAGCTTGTCGAGGACTTTTAGCAGGAGATTGGTTGGTGGAAACAGGTAGATGTAATTCCACCTGTTCCACTCTAGAGACATGGCATCCATCGCTTCTGCTTGAGGGTCCAGGTAAGGGGCTACGTAACGAGATAGTTTCTTGTTGTTGCTCGTTGCGAAGAGGTCGATCTGCAGTTCTGGGACTTTTCCCAAGATGGAGAATGAGTCTGCGTCCAGGGACTATTCTGTCTCTGTGGGCTTTCACCTGGATAGAGCGTCCGCCGTCACATTGCGGATCCCTTGTAGATGAACTGCTGATAAGTGCCATCTCTTCTTCCTTGCCAGGTAGAGGATGGCTAACATCACATGGTTGATGTGAGGTGATCTCGAGCCTTGTCGATTTAGACACTTTACTATCACCTCGTTGTCCAGGACCAACCTGATGTGGGTTGATCTGCGAGGAGATGGTCTCTTCAATGTCAGGAACACTGCCATAGCTTCCAAAATGTTATGAAATTTTCTGAACTGGCGCAACCAAGTCCCTTGCACCTTCCTGTCGTGAGAATGACCTCGCCATCCTTCCAAGGAGGCATCTGTATGGATCACTACCGATGGTTGTGGTGGGTGCAGTGGAACTATCCGCGCCAGACTCTTGGCTGTGGACCACGGCTTTAATTGTCTGCACAACAAGGCTGGAGTGAACCTTAGTTTATCTCTTCCAGCGTTCGATGCGTATTTCCTCCAGACACCTGATTCATCTTTTAAACGTGCCTTTAGCACTGGGTCTGTCACTGCTGCGAACTGTAGAGAGCCCAAGACTCTCTCCTGTTGGCGTCCTGAAGTCATCTTGTAACGGATTAGTCTCCTGACAGACCCCGCTATCTCTCTCCTCTTGGATGGAATGGAGAGGTGGTGTGACTTTTAAGTTCCATTGGATTCCCAACCACTGGAACTGTTGAGCTGGAGTGAAGCGGTTGATCTTGAAGCCTAAATGTTCCAGAAACTGGATCACTTTTTGAGCTGCCTGCAGACAAGTAATCTTGAATGCTGCCCATACCAACCAATCGTCAAAGTAAGCTACCACTTGAACACTTTCGGTACGTAGCTGTTGAACGACTGTATCTGCTAGCTTGGTGAATATCCTTGGGGCTGTGTTCAGTCCAAAGGGCATTGCTCTGAAGACAAACTACTTCTTCTGTAGTCTGAATCCTAGGTAGGGGGGGGAGAGGCGACTCATCGGGAGATGCCAGTAAGCATCTGCCAGGTCTATTGAGATTGTGAACGCCCCTTTTGGCAGAAGGGTCCTTATGTGTTGTTGTTCTCGATGAACTTCTTGAGAGGAGACAAGTCTAGAATGACTTTGAATTTGTCTGAGTCTTTCTTCGGAACACAAAACAGCCTTCCCTGGAACTTGATGGACTTCGCTTTCCTTTTCACCTTCTTGGTCAAGAGTTCTGAGATATTCTTCTAACAAGGGGGTGGAATGTTGGAAGAATTCTGGAAAACGTTCCGGAGTTTTCCTTCATTTCCACCTGAGTCCATTCGTAATTAGGCTGTGGGTCCAGGGATTGAAGGTCCAGCGATCCCGAAGATGATGGAGTCTGCCCCCTACCTGAAACCCCTCATTGCTTGGAGGGTCCTGCAGACTTACCTCTGCAACCACGTCCTCCTCAGCCCCGAGAGAAACTACCTCTTGGAGAACTTCTCCTGGAACCTCTTCCTCTCTGGCTGGGATGAAAGGAAGTCGACTGCTTTTCAAAGGTAGGGTTGAAAACAGGTGACTGAGTTACTAGCTGCTGAGGGACCATCTGGAAGGTGGTCTGAGGCACTGTGGTCATGGTCATGGCAGGAACTTGCGCAGGTCTTCGAGGTCTCCTTGCCCTCTTGTTCTTGGGTTGGGGACCTCCCTCCGTAGAAGACTTCCTCTTCGAGGACATACCTCATTTTTGGAGAAGGTTCATGTTCTCCATTGCTGCCCTCGCAATGACCTTTTGGACCAGATCTTGTGGAAAGAGGTCTTTACCCCAGATGCTTGAGGTAATCTACTTCCGTGGTTCGTGCCAAATGGTTGCTGCAGCCAGGACAAACTCTCTGCAAGCTCTCCTCGCCCTGAGGAAAACGTAAAAGTCCTTCACAAGGGTACCCATGTGAGACTTGGCCAGGAACAGGAAGATTTCTGGGGCATTATGCTTGGTCGCACTTAGTTCCAAGCAGTTCTGATGAGAGAGAGAGGCCGCAAGTCTCTCCTTCGACTCCTGTTCCTTCTTCAGAAGATGGTCTGGCAACCTAGGAAGGCTCTCGCAGAACTGCTGTCCAGCAATCTCTGGATCTAGTTTGGAGACGGAGAAGATTCGGTGGACATCCTTCCACTTTCCTTCACTAGTAGGCAGTGTGAGGGAGAATGGCTTGCATTCTTCCAAAGTTGGGCAGGGTTTTCCCTCGTCGGCAGCCTTGACAACAGAGCCGAACGCTTTCTCTGTAAAGGGAAAGGAGATTGAGGAAGGGGCAAGAAAAGTAGTGTGCTTCTTGCTCAGCGCTGAAACTTTAGTGTTGATATAGTCCGATCCCTTCAGGGTCTTCAAAAGGATGGCCTACGCCTTATCGTGTTCAAACAAGATGACCTCCTTAGGGACCGTTTCTTCTCGGGTTGCACTCTCATCCCACAGTCTCACATGGCACTCGGGATAAGCAGAGAAGCTAGGCCAGAACTCGAGGTCTTCAATAGGTCTGGCTCCCAGCTTCTCAGAAACAAACAGTTTCCCATCCATCATGGGCATGTGCTCCGCATACTTCCAGGGATTGGTTTCGGAGCAATGGAGATCGGACACTAAGAGGCTTCTTAGACGTGCCCTTGACGGCCCCGAGATGGTCAATCTTCTCCTGCATGGTCCTTTACTGCTGTCTGAAGGACTCCTGCATGGCCTTCTGCTCCTGTTGGAACGACTCCATGAGTTTAAGAGACGCCAGAATCTCATCACTCGCACTGGCCTGAGCAACAGGTTGTAGAGTCGGTGCAGAGGACGTCGATGGTAACGACTGGTATGCAGCCAAAGCAGAGTGGGGGTCTTCTGTCGCCGTCGAAAGGGATTCTTCTTCCTCCATGAGGGGAAGATCCTCATCCTCTTCAGGGATGCCGTGCAGCAGGTGTTGTTCTTTGCAGGAGGACACTTCTGACATCCTCACTTGCTGGATGTCCATGTTCTCTACGGTCCTACTGGTGTCAGAGTCAACCTTTTGCTGGATGAAGGGAGACTGAAGCTATTCTTGGGACACCACCGTGATAGGAAGGGCCTTGGGAACAACATATGCCTCAGGGAGTTGTTCAGTAGGTATAGTCCCGGGAGTTCTGGAACCCCCTTACCCACTTGTGAAGGGTATCCCTCGCCGTGTCCCTAGTCGCTAGGGTAACTGAAGGGGCTTCGCCGAAGCCATTGGTTAGAAGAGTCAAGCAAATGGTGCAGCCTTTCGGGTCCCAATACTTCAGGACTCCTGTGATGATGCAGCAGGGGGCATGAGACCTACACTTCGTGTGGCCACAGAAGTCTCTCCCCTTGTGGTTGCAGAACATCGCTCCACATTTCTTCCCAGGATCATCCTGTCAAGAAGGAGAAAATTTCAACGAGTACAATATCTTGTATCTCACGGATATATAAAGCATGCATTATATGATAACAATAGCAATCACTATTGTATATGGTAGCTTAGAATAGTAAGCTGGAAGGGAAATAAGAAAAGACACATATCCGAGTGTATTCTCTTCCCAGACTATTGATGAGACCTCCGTCCTTATTAATACTAAGCTTCCCTTTTAGGGAAGGTTACAAGGGAGAGAAACTCCAGAAACTAGTGTTAGTAAGTATTTTATACCAACATTCACCACCTGTAGTACTGTTTGTTCCAACACAGGAACTTACCTCGAACTACTTTCATAGGAGTTACCTGGAACCTCCTCCCAAACGGCCAGAGTTTTGTGTAATGGTAGGCCTAGGCGGAAGGATACGTGCCCTGAGGGCAATGCCGAGGCAGGCCACATGTGACCTTGGGTCGCGAATTTCAGTAAGTTCTCTGGTCGCGTCGTGATATCATCTCGACGCCCCTCACATCTCAGTGCGACCCTTTGTGTTGTGTACCGTGTGTGTGACCACGTGTTTTACGTTGTGCTCTCCCTTGTGCTTCGCGCTTTAACTTGTATTCCCTTGTGCTTCGCGCTTTAGCTTGTGTTCCCTTGTGCTTTCCTTGCGTTCCCTTTCTTTTTCCGCTACGTTCCTGTGTCTGGCGGTATTGAGTTAGTGCGAAATGGAGCATACCCGCCGTTGTCCTGGGCCTAGGGCCGGGAAATCGTGTGGTGCGTTTTTATCGATGCCCGAGGTGGACCCGCATACCCTTTGTTCCACGTGTAGGGTTAAGTGTGCTCGCCTTCGGACACGTGTCCCGAATGTGTTACGTGGAGCGAGGTTCAGTGGGTTAAGTTCGGGACTAAGAAGAAGAAGTCTTCGAAGCGGTCTCCCAGGAAGGCTAGTCTTTCTTCTCCTGCAACATCGGCTGGCGAAAGGTCGGATAGAGTCCCTTCTTCTTCCCCTACCCAGAGTAGGGGACGAGGTAAGTCGGTTAAGGGGAAGAAGTCAGGGCTTCTTCCCCAGGAAGGTCTTGATTCTGGGGTGTCTGTATCTGTTCAGGTTTGTGAGGGGCCTGAGGGTATGTTTAGTGGTGGTCCGCGGGACGTTGCTCTTGTGCAAGGGGAGCACGTCTCGGCTGGGGACCCCATGTGGAATAAACATGTTCCTTTTTCTTCCCCAGATTCTTGGGTGGACGTTTCAGGCGCTTCCACAGCGGAATGCGCCCCAGAGAGAGAAGATTCCCCGCAGAAGGATCCCCTTGGATGGAGTCTACCAAGGACGCCGTGTAGGTCGCCGTTGAGGGTCGAAGGAGGTCTTGAGCTCCTTCTTTCCGTTCGTGGATCAACCGTCAGCGCCTCCAGCACCTTCGTCGGCGGTTCCCGACATGTTTTTGCAGCTTTCATCGTCAGGTACGCAACAGCTGTTGAGCAAGGCTCCACCCGTACCGCGTTCCCGTTATGGAGAGTTATCGTACTCGTCCGCAGCTGGGTCTTCTTTGTCGTCGGAGGAGGAAGATTGGAAGAGACACAGAAGGAAGAGAGACAGATCCAGGCGAAGGCGGTCTGTCTCTAGTTCTCCGTCGAGGTCTCGATCTAGCAGGAGGAGGTCTCGTTCCCCGCGAAAGAAGAGCAGGAGGAGTGCCTCCCCGAAGGAACAAGAGGAGTGGGTCCTAGTACCCCGCAGTAAGCTTAAAGACCTTACTACGGTCACGGGCACTGCGGTCAGGCTTACCGGAGACAGTCCTCCTAGAAGGGCCTCCGACAGCCGCAAGTCGGCTTCAGCCTCGGACTATAGACCCCCGTTGGAAAGGCGTAGGTCCCCCTTGAAGGTGTCTCAATCCGCCCAGCGGAGGAAGTCGCCTCGGAGGACGGGCAGCCGCGACGAGTCAGCCCGTGGAGGTGATCGTCGTGCATGGATCCCTCCGTCGAACACCTTCATGGAGGAGCCCGTCCCCTTGTTGAAAACCCAAAAGACGACCAACATCCACCACCTGTAGTACTGTATTAATACAGATCAGGTATTGTAAATCCCAGATGATCAAAGAAAACCATCTGGGTGTTGAGGGATTACTCAACCGCAATAAAAGAGTGTGGTCTCTACAAAGGTCTGCGATAGAGAACACAGGATATGTTGGAAAACTTATATACTACTGTATAATTACATTCAGCAGACTGCCGGTAGTCACCGTCGGCAGTAAATTAGTACCTGACAGTGCTAACCAAAAGAAAGAGAGAAAGATTAAAGGAGTAGGGTTTCCCACTATTATGAATGGACATAATATTGGGAAGTATCAGAGGACTATATGCCTAATGACAATCTACCTTCTAGAGTGAAAGTTCCAATGGAAAGGGGAAGAATCTGGCAGATTCTGGCTCCCATCCATCTGCATACTAGTCCTGGTGCCGGCAATAGAGCCAGCGGCTAAAGAATGCAAATGGCAACTCAAGAGAGAGCTGAGGACTTTCAAAGTATATCAGGTTTCATGCTGATGGCTGTCATAAGACGTCTCAGCCCTCCCTCATTCTCATCAACTTCCAATCAAGGAAGGAAAGTCAGAGAGAAGGCAGCAGTGAGACGAAGGATCTAACTGCTGTTGGCAGAACACCTGCTGGTAACGCAACCGTCCCAGCTAGCCGGGGTGATTGTCAGAATACCAGCGAAAGAATCTTGTGACGACACGCCGTCGCAAGACGACAGAGGGGAAGGGGGCAAGGGTCTTATAGTTCATTGTCTTAAGAGGCGGCAGCAGGCCATGTCGCCCTCCTCAAAACAATGAGGACTTCTCGTGCTGACGACGCTGCCGTCATCAAGACAAGGGCACCCTAAGTATGATATTGTCTGTCTCAAAGCTGGAGGCAGGAATAACATCACTCTACTCGACAGCAACGAGGACAGACAGCGACGGCTTCTAGGCTGGACATTTTTGGCTATGTCCTGCTGGTAGAAGCAATAGCTTTCCTCTCCTTCTGGGCAAAGTGAATGGTCATGTTTAATATCAGTGCTTGTGATATGATTGAACATGGCCATTGTTTGCTTTATTATTTCACCAATTGGGTCGTTTCTATTTTTAACACCTCTTCTAACTGCACATCCAAAGTATCTGCTGATATTTAAGTTATTGTTATTACTCAATTTGTCAAGGCCACCTACTGTACTCCTGAAGGTAATTTTCTCAATACCATTCTTAATTGTTACTGTTTTCTTCACACACCTTTTTTTTTAGTTCATCCAAAAGAAATTTGAATCTTTTCTGTACATGATTGATGCACTCTTCCTTCAACACTGGGTACTGAGTGCCATATGGTCCAGTTCCTCCATTCATGCCCACTACTGCTTTATATCCTTTCGAATCTCCATCTCCTACATAAACACGATACCTAAATTTCCTATCTAAAGATCGTTGCCATAATTGAACAGCTGTATCAACTACCATTTTTCCTGAATACTGTATTCTTCATAATTCTTCTTGCAATTTCCACTACTTTTGTGTTCATTTAATTTAGCCTCATGTACCTCATGAGTTATTGTTTTTTTCTTTTTTCTAGAATTAATAACATTACAAGCATTGCAGTTCTTGGAATATATTTCAGCATCAAGCACAAACCCTGTATAAGCTTCTGTTACTATACCCATACCTATTGGAGATTTATATCCCCTTTTCATCCAGGTACCATCATAAATCACTTCAACGTCTAATACGCCATCTTCATCAGGTGTGAATCCCATCTCTTCATAATGTTGAAAGATTCCTTTATCAACTTCACCAATTATATCATTATATTCCTTCTCAGCAAGAGTTTCAACGTATTTTTTATATCGTTGGTAAGTGCTATTTGCAAGAGGTGGGGCACCCAAGGCATTTGTTGTGTTGTTCATTGCTGCCAAGCCACCCCCATTCAGAATGTTCTGATAAACAAAGGAAGCAGTTACTATACCAATATTTTCAGTTTTTACATTTTCAATTGATTTTACAGTTGAACTATGAAAATTCTCAGGAAACTCACATTTACATTTAAATTTCAAATCAACATCTAAATTTTTTCTTTCATAACAAAGTTTTAGTTTACTGCCACAATCACCACAAATTGCTCTCGATATAGCATTACTTATTTGTTCTGATAAAACAGGAAGGATCTCACTAGTATTTTTTCAAAAGTTTACCTATCAGTTCAGCACCCAAAGCAACAGGTGTTGCATCACTTTGTTGCACTTCACTTGGACAAGTTTCATCTTCAAATAACATTTCAGATGAATCTTCATCATCAGATAGCACTAATGAAAGTTCATGATCACTATCAACAAACAAACCCTCTGTTTCGCTAATATTTCGAGGAGTTTTATAAAATGTCCCGACGAACAATGAAAATCCCACGTGGCTCTGTTTACTCTTTGTACCAAACGTTTGAGTGAGTGTTGTCTTCTCATCAAGTTCACGTTTCCTTTTTTCATTGAACGTTTGAATGTTTCTGATATCAGCTAAACGCCTCATTGAATTCTTCCTCTTAGGCATGATTGATGTTTATGAGTAAAAATATAAAATATGATACAAAAAGGAAAAATCACTGAAATATCTCTCACAAGCACAAAAGTAATACCCCTCTCTCTTACTGATCGAAGCACACTAAAGAAATAATCAGAATTTCCAGAAACAATCAATTTGTGACGTCATCGATGCCGCCGGGAAAAATGGCGTTCGGTAGCCCATGAAATTAATATCAAATCCAATAAATGAGAAAAGAAAAAACTCTGTCACCTGATGTCTGACAGCTGAAACACGAAATTTGACAGTGTCATATGGGCACAATAAATTGCCATTTTTATGATTAATATACTTTGGATTGCTTTCATCTTTCGTCTGGCAACAGCAGGGTCCCTTATCTCTTTGAAAATGGCAAAATCTTATTTTGGCGAAATTTCTAAATTTACAGGCCGCCTCTCCCCTTTAAGGGTCATCAGCATTTTAAGTCTTTTGCTTGTATGAGAATAGGAACTAAAATCTTATACCTGAGTGTCAGCGCTTATTTATTAGTACTGGTAGACTCAAAATGTTGAAAAATACTTAATTTTTTGTGTGTTAGATTAGAAATCATGATTAGGGGATAACTGTCCAGTGTAGGTAGAGCTGAAAAAATCAGTGGAATTGCCCAGTCCTTGGCTTTTTGGAGGAGCTTTGTTCCACAGGTTGGCGATGTGGATTTGTTGTCAATAGACCATCTTTACTTATTGTCCACAAGTCTTTGGACACCTACTGTTCAGGAACTGTAGTGGCTGCTCAACAGGTTTTGATGCAAGGCAAGCTCCACATGGTCTGAAAATCATCACACCTAAGGTGCAAAGGTGATCATAAGGATGGAGCTGTATGGGTGAGGGATTTGAATATTTCTACCGTCTTGCTTCCTCTCTTTGGGGCAACTTTAAAGCTGAATACGTATTGAACTAAGTCTTGATAAAAGTGTGGATCATTACAGAGCTTAAAACTTGAAGGTCAGTATACATAATTACCCATCACTCTTGCTTAACCTTTAGACCAAAGGGGGCATGGCCACACTTTATCTACCTCTAGTGGTTATTTAGGTCTTTACTTTGAAACTGAGTACTCCTGGGATGCCCAGGTCTGACCCTCTTGATGGGGTCCAAACCCATTACTTTTATTGGCCTCATTTGATTATATAGCTGCATACCAACTCATTAGCCAACCTTATGTAGGAGGAACAAACTTCTGTTTTCATAGAAGTTTTCCTTAAAAGATGCACTCTTGCTCAGTGTCCTACTATATCAACATTTTTATACTAGGCTGTATAGATGTTTATAGAAGTCATTCTTACCCTGCAGATATTTATGACTGGGAAAGCATGTTTTTGGTGGAAGTAGATCTCTCCCAGTTAATTCAAAAGACAATTCTTCCACATAAGGGGCTGAGTCTCATAAAGAAAAAAAAAGCCAAGATTTGTATTCTTATTTTAACTAAAAAACAATAAACTAGTTTTTTGCTGCAAGAAATATTGCATGGTCTCCAAAAAGATAGGCGGTCAGTACCGCCTGCTCACCCACCTACTACCTTTTTATAAAGCTTCAGTTACTATTTTCCAGCTCAGACCGAGAACATTCCTAAGTATGTCTTATTTGTATATCTAGAAAATATACAAATTAAAGATATAAAAACTGTCTTTGAAAATAAGTTAAAATTAAGGATACGTTAACATTTTGGATGTAATTAAAATTAATGTACATGTGATAGTGAATAGTTTATAAGCTTTTGAACCTTTAGTTTGCTTAAATTTTCAGAAATTGGATGAATCTACTGCATTGCTTTCAGCCACTTGTGATAACTTCATTGTCACTTTAGAAGAATGCATGAAATTAGCCAATACATCAACAACTCCACAACTGAGCGAACCACCTGTTGCTCCAATCACCGTCCTAAAAGTTAGTTGAGTAAATGTATAAAAATGTACAGATTAATACACACTGTAAATTTAACATTTCAGTGCTTTATCCTGGTTTTTTTATTGTATGGTACTGCAATGTAGCATAATAATTTTTGTTCCATGTTATTCATTTTATTTTCTTATTTGAAATTTAATTCTTAAAATGGCCATTTTAAAAGCCTGTAAAGATAATAAAAATTCTAATGCACCTTCCCTTACTTTTTATTCTAGGAAAGAAAAACCTCCTCTTCAACACCTATCACAACAAGGCAGAATTCTACAGAAAGGTAAGATGATTTACAATTACTGTACAGCTATTAAGGTCTCCTAACCTTTTAGTTGAATAGACTGAAGCTATGGTAAGTAGTAAGGAAGGTTGAGAAAGGATAGCCATACATGAAAATAAGGGAGCAGTTATAAAATAAGTGAAACATTTTAGATTCTTGCGATCTGCTATAAATCAGGAGGGAGGATGTGAGGCACGGGGAAAGTGGAAGGATGTAGCTGGAGTGGTAGGTGATAAGAAAATGCCAATCAAGGTAAAAATTAAGATGTATAGCACATGTTAATGTATGGATCAGAAACTTGAACTTTAAGACAAAAAGTGGAAGCAAAGCTTGAGAGAACAGAGATGAGAATGCAGAGGTGGATTAGGTGAATCTTTTTGAAAGATTGGAAAATTATAAAAGGAAAAATATAGCTGGAGTAGTAAAGATTACAGAGATGGTAAGAGTTTCATGACTGAGATGGTGTGGGCATGTGTTGTGGATGGTGGAGAGGGGGTGAAGAGGGCTTGGGACCAATCTGTGAAGGGGAGTAGATCAAGATGGAGGCTGAGAATTAGATGGCAAGATAAGGTGTAGGATGATATGGAGAGAAGAGGTTTGGTGGGCATTGGAGTGGGGACATCAGGCAACTAACCCCTTATTATAGGGATAACAGTGGGGAAGATAATGACTAGAAGTGGGATCATCATGAAACAAATGTAATTTATAGAACCCAAAAGAAATGGTTTCATTTAAATCTACAGTAATACTGTATCTCAGTTTATGAGTAATTGAGAATCTAAGCATTTTTGTACACAAGGATGAAATTTCAATTTAGTATACTTAACAAGCATTTTATTGGTCTGCATGGAAAGATTTCCTTCTATATGTGCATTTTTTTGTGGATAGGTACTAACAAGACTAGCAGGAAATTAGTCCGGTAGTACTCATAAGCCACGCACACTGTTCCCTCTGTATTCATGGGAATTTTACCCATTTTTCGGGCAATTTTAACAAAAAGAAGGTTTCTTGTCAAAATTTAATTCTTTATAAAAATGTAAAAAAAAAAAGATAACCAAGTGTCCTTAAAGTGTAAATTAAGTGACTCGGTCACTGATAGTGAATGCTGATCAGGAGAGAGAAGTTCTCATGGAAGAAGATTCTCCCTCCAAGCAGTAAACCCCTCTTCCTCTCGTGTCCCGTATGCCAGCCTCAACTCTCCACAAAAATAAAGTGCTAGTTAATTTGTCAATATTTATCCTTTGTTGAATTATTAATTTATATTCATTTGTTATGTGAGAAATTATAATTTTCTCTTGATGCAACATTAAAAACCTTTAAAAATGTACAATACATGTGTATTTATGGATGTGTGAAATGCATCGAATGAGTTCCCGTTATTTCTTACAGAAAATAAATGTTTTGTTTTACAAAGTTGCTCCTGAAACTGATAAGCTCATATACTGAGGTACTACTGTACTACTAATGAAAGGTCTCTTTAATCAATTCCACTTATGTTCTTACATCTCACAGCTGAGAAGATAGTAGTATCATAAAACCGCTGAAGATAGGATATCTGGCCATGGTGACTAGCGGGCTGACTTTTTTTTTATCAAAGCATCAAGATCTAGTTGCAGTGGTTTTTGTATGATTAAAAATTATATTTGTTCCGTAACCGAAATACAAGCCAGGCTATTTACATTGGGGGGTTTACCTTTTAGCGCAGCCATTAGAATTTAACGAGGGTGTATTACCCCCGCGCTAGTTAGCGGGGGGGGGGAGTGGTAGCTAGCTACCCCCCCCCCCTCACACACAGATGAATGCTCACTTTCACTTTTGGCTCGGACTGCGACAGACATCTCTGTCTTGGTCCTCTCTTGGCAGCCATTGTTTGTTTTGTCTTTACTTAATCGCTTACTTTTCTTTTACTCAATATATATGTAAACATGTTTTCATGTTTGTATATATATTTGAATATAGAAATCAGTAAGTTTCCTTTTCAGAGTTGTGTGTCTAGTGTACGATATCTACGTGGAGTCCTCGGCAGTTAGGCCACCACGGCGTAATTTTATGGGTTGCGATCGAGTTTGACTTCGGTCTTTCTCTCTCTCTCTCTCTCTCTCTCTCTTGAGGTCGTTCACCCTTTTTCTACGTGTTACTACGCCCTTGTAGCTTCCTTTCCGTGTGGGGGGGTTGCTACGCCGTACGTTTATCTCAATTAGTTTATGAATCTAATTGTAGTTGTTATTTTTCAGCTTGTAGAACGATTCCTTTCGGGGTTTTCGTTCTTTTCTTTAGTGTTCATTCATTTTTAAATTACATAATTACATCAGCGCTTCCTGATCGCTAGCACTCTCCTGTTCGCCAGCGCTCTCCTGTTCTTCAGCGCTCTCCTGTTCTTCAGCGCTCTCCTGTTCGTCAGCGCTCTCATGATGATCATCCCTGCTGTTCCTGTTGGTTCCTGTTACGCGCCCTGTGCGCCCACGTTCGCCCTCGCGATCTAGAACTTCGGTTCGGGTCTGGGTCAAGGACTCTTCTTCTATGCACAGGCTTCCACGCGTTGCCTTCCGCTCGTCAGCGATCATCAGCTCGCCAGCGATCATCAGCTCGCCAGCGACCTTAGACGCGTCAACGTTCACCTGCTCGCCAGCGATCTCCTACGCGTCAACGATCGCCATCGATCTGCCTGCGCGCCCTTCTTTGCCACACACCAATGGGCGCCAACGGTTTTCTAACCGTCTAGGATCGCCTGATTAACAGCTGGCTTCAGCGCTCACCTTCCTGATGCACCTGCGCGCCTTCTGTTAGCGCGATGCGCGCTAACCATCGCTAGTCTCTCTCGCGTTGGCAATCGCCTACGCACCCGCGCGATTCTTCATCTGCTCGCTAGCGTTATGTTAATGCACCACCGCTCGCCAACGCGCCGTCGCTTGCCGACGCGCCATCGCCCACCTGCGCGTCAGCGATCACCAGCTCACCACCGATCGCCTGTTGATCCACATCGCCAGCGGTCTTCCTCGCCCACGCGGCAGCGCATTTCCTCGCCATCACGCAAGCGCTTGCGTTCGCCGCCTCGGACTCGCACTCATTCACCTGCCCACCCTCGCGACCGCTCGCCCGCGCGATCATTCGCTCGCACGCCCACGTGCCTGCACGTCTACGCTCATGCGCGTCCGCGCATATGCTCTCCAATGTTCGCCCGCGCGCGAACCGACGGTGTTCCGTCGCGCGGACGGACGGTGTTCCGTCGCGCGAACCTACGGTGTTCCGTCGCGCGAACCTACGGTGTTCCGTCGCGCGAACCTACGGTGTTCCGTCGCGCGGACGGACGGTGTTCCGTCGCGCGAACCTACGGTGTTCCGTCGCGCGAACCTACGGTGTTCCGTCGCGCGAACCTACGGTGTTCCGTCGCGCGAACCTACGGTGTTCCGTCGCGCGAACCTACGGTGTTCCGTCGCGCGAACCTACGGTGTTCCGTCGCGCGAACCTACGGTGTTCCGTCGCGCGAACCTACGGTGTTCCGTCGCGCGAACCTACGGTGTTCCGTCGCGCGAACCTACGGTGTTCCGTCGCGCGAACCGACGGTGTTCCGTCGCGCGAACCGACGGTGTTCCGTCGCTCGAACTTACAGTGTTTCTTCGCACGAATGTCGGCTTAATTCTTGCGGTATCCATTGCTCGTCTATGGGTTATCGCTCGCCGACCACCAGCTCTCGCCCTTCCTACCACGCTCGCCCTCCTTCTGCACTCCTTCGCTCACCTTCGTTTGCGTTCCTGCGTGACCGCGCATGGGCGCTTCCACGTTCGCCCACGCGCAAATCTTTGAATTACCATCGCGCGAGCTCCAGGGCGATTGCGACCACGCTTCCCATTGGGGTTTTCGTAGCATGGCCAGCCTGGCGAGTTCTTCTGGAGCGTATTTCCAGAACACGGCCTCACCCCGTAAACGCAGAGCATGGCACTTGCAAGAATAGGAAGAAACTTCAGGGAGGTCTGAGCAACACTCCTCTTTCCAGAACCTGGGTTAGCCCTTCCCCGTCATTCCCTGGAAGGATTTTTGGCGGGGGGCTTTCCGTTCGAGATTTCTCCATCGGCCAAGGGGTGACTGCTTACCCCTTCCTCTGGGGGCTTACCAGGTCCTTTCCCTCCTCGGTTACGGCCCGAGGTTTGGTTCAAGGAAGCTACAGGAAGATCATGGGTACTGTCCTCCTCTCGGGCTCAGGCACCTTGGCGTTTCGTCGTTAAGTATCTAACTTGCGGACAAGCTCGATGTTGTACCATCTGGACGCGCTGACTGAGGGCTTCCTTCGGGTGTCTCATCTGTGGATGTCGACAACCTCAGACACCCTTCCATCCTTGAGAAGAGTTTGTTTGTGCCCAAGGACAGAGACTTAGACAGCGGCTGTGCGGAGGAAATCAACTTTCGTTTTCACTCCTCCAAGGCGCTTTCTTCCAGACTCTGCAGGGCTCCAGCGCCTTTTTCTTTCAACCACGTCGGCCTAAGTTATCGGCTACGACAACTGAGACAAGGTGTCCAATTGCAGTCAGGAACAGATGGCACGGGAGGCTCCCCCGGGGGGGGGCATAGTCCTAAAGGGAGCGGAAGAGTTCACGAACTCTAGGATTGCAGGTTTCACGCTGGGAGGATGCTTAAGGTTACTCATCCGGATGACAGCTTCCCGATGCCCATTCCCGCACGATCTCTGTGATCAGCCAAGGATATCGCGCCTGCCGTCTCTGTCAGCGAATTCAGTGTCTCTGAACCTCTATGCCATAGCGTCGGCAAGAGTTGCCCGGTTGGGCAGAATGATCCATACCTTAGGCGAAGGTCCTCCATAGAATCATCGACGGCTTCACCCCCGGCCTCTTCAGTCGATCCTTTCATGTAAGGAAGGATCTGAGAGGGGAGTTCCGTAGTCGACCTCTCAGCCCTGATCAAGTTTGTCGAACAAACTTCGGTCAGCGTAGAACAGCAGAATCGATCAGACTGGTAACGAGGCGACAGGACTCCTTAAACCCTGGATCAGAAGGACGGGTACTTTCAGTTTCCATTCCATCCATCTTCCAGGGAGCTCGTGGAATTCAGCCTAGACTGCAAGTATTCCTGCTTATGATGCAGTGTGGCGATCCCGCCGTGGCATAGCAGGTTTTTTTCCCCAGAGAACTCTCCCTGCTTTCCTCATGGCCGCTCAGGTGCACGCTTCCGCCTCCTTCGCTTTTTGGAAGGCTAGTCAACTCCAGTAGGCTCGGGTTCGACCTTCTTCAGCGCCGGGACAAGCTTCCGGATGCTTACCATGAGTGTGGGTTCATGGTATTTTGCTTGGAGCCTTCCCTTCCTCTGCCTCAACATCTGGAGTATCTGGCCATGATATTGAGTCAACGGCCTTACCACGTTGGAAACCCCGCTTCTCGTCCGTCCAGCGAGGTTAAGCAACGTCGGTTCTGGTCGGTACTTGGATGGGTGACCACCTGGGGACGCCAGATTCTGTTGCCACATCCTTCGAACCTTCCTTTCAGTTGACTGTGGCAAGACTGAGGAGAGTCGCAGTACCTGTTCTCAGTCAAGCAGAGCTTTCAGCCCTACCTTGGAACGTTTCCTAGTTCTCCTTTCCTCATTGACCCGTCTATAGTCCGAACGGTCGTCTCAGGATAAGTTCCATGTGGGGCGGTCCAAGTTCCGGTGGTTTCAGGCAACGATTAACCGGACTTCCTGGCCCCTATGGGACCAGCGGAACTATTAGACCTGCAATGGGTGTTGACCTATGGAACCTCAATGGTAGTGGATATTCTCGTCCTTTCCCCACATTCTTGATGCTGTTCTCGGACTCGTCAAAGAAAGGGGGGGGGGGCATGTTCCGGTCCAGGCCTATGGTCAAGACCTGAAGGATACCTCTCCATCATTCAGGCAGGCTTAGGGGCCGTAGTCTGGCCCCTCTACAGATCCTACAGCTCCTGCCGAGTCGCTCCGTGCGCGTCGACTTCATGATTCTGGCGTGTTCTAACCAGCAGGGGACGCATTTTCACACCTTCACGTCTTGCAGTAGAGATACCGGGATGATTGAGATACTCTCAATACCACCATCGGCTCTCTCATTCCAGGCAGAGGAATTTTCTCTCCGACTATCCGAGCAGAGCCTCGTAGAAAGAGTGTACCTGGGGGTCTTTGGCCTTGAGTAACCAGCAAGTCCTGGTCTGGGGGACCTGATCGCGACAGCTTGGAACCTCAAGCTTCCGCTGTTCTTCCCCCCAGTCTCAGACCCCGAGACTCTGGCAAGATGCATTCCGGTGATGGTGGGACAACTTCGACGCCTGCGTCTTCCCTCCTTTTTGTCTGTGGAGAATGGATCTCAACAAGACCAGGTTGTCTGTCAACCTTTCAATGGGAGAGCTCCACTGGGACTATGCGCAGAACGGTTTCTGGACCCTCTGCTTCCCCTGACGGAACTCCCGGGAGAGCTTCTCCCACGGCGCAGACTACTCAAACAACCACACTGCAACATCTCTCCCGAACCGTGGCGTCGCTTCGGCTTCATGCCTGGAGACACTACGCCTCCTCCTCAAGAAGAGACAACCCGCTACAGTCGCGGTACGGAGGTCGCGTCATCTGCGATAGTCATCCGCAGGGGTCTTCCAAGCAAAGTGAAGAGTCTTCGGTGGTTGGTGCCGTGGGAGATATACCTCTTCCCTTGAGGCCTCTTCTCCAGCAATAACGGTCTTATTGCCTTTCGGCGGGAGGAAACTCCTTTCCGCTCTCGGCAATGAAGCCTGTCGCTCAGCCTCTCCCTGACCTTCAGGCTTAAAGGAATAACTTTTCCTGCCCGCTGGATCTTTCCTCGCTCATGCGAAGCTACGATCGTCCCTGCCCTAGTCGGAGGAAGACCTCCAACTTGGAGCATGGCTCGGACTTTTTAGTCCCTTAAGAGATCTTCTCAAGACCCTTTACGACAGGCCTCGGATTGTATTCCGCCTTGGGTCTCCTGCTCACTCTGGCCACGGCCAGTGTGTAAGCAATCTTCTTGGTCTCGTACGACGCCGCCCTTTCTAAGGAAGAGGGGAAGGCAACATTCAGGTTCGCTCCTGAGTTGTTGGCTAGACTCAGAATCTGGGGGTCCCGGCCCTTCGGTCCAATTCCTTCAAGATTTTGAGTCTCCATTCTTTATCTGATGTCCCAAGACCTTCTCTCTCTTGCCAGTAAAGGAATCGAGAGGTTAGCTTTGGGAACCGATTTGGGAGCACAAGGAGGACACGGGGGAGAGTCACCAGTATACCTCTTCAGCCCGGACTCAAGGACATTCATCTCGACCTGTCTCCAGACCCTCCCCCGTCACGTCGCCCTACAGCACGATGTTGGATACATCGCAACGTCCCTCGCCTTCGAGTAATACTACTCTGTGACGCAGGTGCTACAAGCTGGAGTCTGGAAGCGTCTAATGACCTTCGCAGCCCGCTTCTTGCAGGGCGTGACCCACAGGAGTCTCGATACGTTTTCTATCGCTCTGTGGTGGCTACACAACAGCTGGTCTAACCTCAGGCTCCTTTTTGGACAGGTAGCAGAAGGTTGAGGGCATTGTTATCAGGTTTTAGTCTGCATGAACGAAAGAAGTATGTCTGGCCCTTATTTCTTTCTTCATCATCCCCTCTACGGGGAAGCAGCATCCTGGTCTCTGCATAGCTGACCTCGAACCTCTGCAGGTAAACCATGCTTCCTTGTGTTCCAAGTATTGAGTCAATACTGTCGCGTCCCCCATACCCTGACGAGGTGGTATTGGGAACGTCCTAACCCAGAGTTCCTTCTGGAACTCCAGGTCAACTGCCTAGGACGGGTCATACTTCTTCCTTCACACACAAGCTTATGTAGGCCACACGGTTCCTTGCGGAGCAAGGAACTTGTGAGGTGCAGGGACTCCTTTTCTCGAGTGCGACTCACTCGGATTCTGAGTCCCCGGGTAAAGCCAAAGCCAGTATGGCTGGGAACTTTCCACCCTACCTAAGGGGTAAGTCACCCAATGTAAATAGCGTGGTTTGTATTTCGTTTACGGAACAAATGACAAATTCGAAGATAATTTGTATTTTTCCTAACCATACAAACCTTAGCTATTTACACATATTTGCCCGCCAGCCCTGTCCCCCAAGACAAGTCCTACCTCTAAGTGAAAGTGAGCATTCATCTGTGTGTGAGGGGGGGAGGAGTAGCTAGCTACCACTCCCCTACCCCCCCGCTAACTAGCGCGGGGGTAATACACCCTCGTTAAATTCTAATGGCTCGCCATTTCAGCTGCGCTAAAAGGTAAACCCCCCAATGTAAATAGCTAAGGTTTGTATGGTTAGGAAAAATACAAATTATCTACGAATTTGTCATATTTTTTTTAATTCTATAAACTGTTTTTGTTTAGATAATTTGTAAGGATCAGAAGATTCCCTCATTATTATGCACTTGGTTTGTATTATTTCCTGTACTAATTTATATATGAAATTCTTCCCTTTTTTAATTACCAATTTTTCTGAATACTGTTCTTTATCTTTTGTCTCTCACAGGAGAACAGAATAGCCCTGACTGGAATAGTACCTTTATTTCATGAAGAGGAATTAGGGCTGGCAGCTGCTAAAGAAGAGAATACGTATGTATAGAAAATAGAAGTGATTTTGTATAAGTTTACTAGGGCTGTCATGAAAAAAGATTTTACATTTTCTATAAATGCAGTTTTGATGAAATATCAGAATTAGTAGGAAGTGATGTTACTCAAAGGATAATAATTATCTTATCCATATTGGATAATCAGATTTTTAACCATTTCTGTGTAGTAAGGAAAGCCAATATTTGTATGTATTCTGTGGTATCTAAGAGAATCATACTGAGTTTGTGCTTTTTTAAGCTTGCTGGCTGCATTTTGTATAGCTTTAAATTTGTCTTTCCAGATTGATATTGTTTATTGAATATGGATGGTTTAGTAAGAGAAAATATTTATAATAAATTTTTTATTTTAGTGGTCACTAAGGTGTTACAACTCGTTTTTTATATGAATTTATAAAATCGAGGAAAGTTAACCAATATCGTACTGTAGTCATTGCAATTTCTTCCTTCAATAAGAAATTAATTCTGTTTTCATTAGTTTTAGCAAACAAGATCTGATTTTACATTACTGTGTGTATTGATTTTATGTAGTTCACTGTCTTATTTTTTTTTTTCAAATAACGGTAGTTTCATTTGCAGAGGAAGATATAACGTGAAGTTTAAGATTACTCTAATCTTTACGTAATATACTAAATAATAATCTTTACGTAATGTACTAAATAACTAATATGGTGCACTTCTTCATTTTTTTAAAACTATAGTAATACCATGTAAGAGCAAATACTGAATAGTTTTTTCCACTTTATCTATAAACTGAAATTGCTGTTTTGAATATTGTAATTTGATCATGTACTTAGATATGTTTTATACTTTCAGTTGTAGCTTTGCTAATTTTAGAACATTTACTTATATTTATCAGTAATTTTACTAAAAGGTAAGGAAGAAAATCAAGTTGCAACTGAAAGTGACAATTTCCTTTATCAACTGGATATAGAAAATTCTGTAACATTCAAAGGGGTTTATCAATTATGCAGGAGAGTTCCAGAAAATAATAGTGAAGGTATCATAAAAGTAATATTTCTTGGTTTCCACTTCCAGTTCTTATAACCAAAGAAACTAGATTGCTGACAGAGACGTGATAATTTGGGGACTTGTAGTATTCATCCATATCCCTATTCAAGTTTTAAGAAATGGCTAGTTTTCCTTGGTGTTTATTTTACTCAATCAAAATATCTTTCTTGGGAGATGTAAATTTGGTTTATGATTATGTAGGAGATGCCAATCTCATTTTGTAGAAAGAAGCTTTATCTAATTATTGAAATTAACCAGAAAAGAATCTTTTCCATGATGATATTTTTGCATCTATAGTCATGAAAGAAAAAAAAAATAAATGCAAACTTGTGACTTCCGCTAGATCGCATCTAAATTTATGGGTTTATGACTCAAAGCATTTTTTTTTTTTAATTCAAAGGGATTCTGGCATTACAAGTTTTGTATGGGTCCTGGTAAAGATACTAAGAAAGTTGTTCATATTTGGTAAATTGCTGTACTCATCATCTCGTATACCCCTGTATTCAAGTATTTCAAACTGCCCTGGTTTGGCAATGCTAACAACAAAAATTTATTCATACTCTGTAATTTAAAATATGTATTGTTAGATATAAATATTATTCAAGAATGAAATACCATGAAAATTTTAAGTCCGTTTATTCTACTAGATTGAAGTTATAGATCTGGCATCATTCTAAAAACATTTTTGTTAAGGATGACAGTATTTTAAAATTTAGCTTAGAAATAAATTATTTTGTGTCTTCAAAAAGGCTTTGAGTTCTAATTAGGTCAGATTTATTGTTTGTATAAATATCCAACTCGTCTTAAGTAATTAATGTTCATATCAGTTCAAGTTTTGCAGCGCTATCTAACACTTATGTAAGCAGTTTCTGTACTTAAGTTTACTGAGGGATATTTCATCTTTAAATGTGGCACTAATTGCTACATGGATTATGATTGGTTTAATGCTCATTTATTTTTTATTTCCAATGACAGCAATTTCTTTTGCAAGCCTTAAAGCAATATGCTATTTTGCTGAATTTCTGTCAGACTAAGAGATGTAGAGCCTGAAAGTGATTAAAAGACTGGAATATATCCCAAAGCATTGACATAATTGAAATTGAGTGTCTGGGGATCTTCTAAGACTTTATTAACATACTACCTCAAAAAAAAAATCATCTTTTATTGATTAGTGAGCATTGTTTGCAAGTTTGAATGAATGGAATTAACACTTTGCCAAACTTTTGAAAATAATTATTTTTAGTTATTCATCAGTATAGTTTTTCAAGCAAACAATGTCTCTTGAGATAGTGTGGCATATGTTTGCTTGAAATATATGCTAATTGCAGTAGAAACATGGTGTGTAAATTATTTGAATGAAGAGTAGACTTTCACCATTCTTCACAATTTAGTGCTGTAGATATATTTTTTATATTTTAAATTTTGAATACTTCTAGACTACTTTACAGTACTGTACTTGTTGAACAACTTTTCTGAACAGTTGGAAAATCATTCGGATTGAAGCAATTATTTGTGAAGCTTTAATTGGTAGTTCAAGTAAAACCAAGCTGTGAAGAAATTATAAGGGAGAGCTGTGTCATGGATTCACGTTTCAGACATTTTACAGTATTTTGTCAACAGAATTAGCACCAATCATTCAATATTTTTACTGTATTGCGTAGAATAAAAGTCATTCGTGTTTATTAAGGCGGTGTCAGCCAGTCATAAACATAGATGCCTTTAATTTTACCACAGTTATTGACTATTTGGTTTAAAGTTACATGTACTTGTGACTGCCATGCCCAACTTTCATGTACCGTGCTGGCTTTGAGCTAATGTGAGAATGAACTTGTTACAAAAATTTACCAGTCCGTCTTCACACTAGTTTCATTTATTAGGTGTAAGGAGGACATCAATAGTTGAAAAAGCTCAAGCATATGTCAGCAGCATTTCTTAGTAGATAGAGATATAGCCAAGAAGTGTAATGGTGAAAAGGGGAAAAGATAGCTAAGACATTTATTAGTGCACAAGAGCAACCTATGTCTGATCTGTACAGTGACAAGAAATGGGATGAGAATATTAACAAGCAAAGTGATGGCTGTCCATATATAGCAGCTTGCATATTTATTAAGAATTGATAGAAAACTTCAAGATGGTCATTAATTTCTATTCGGTTTTTACCATTATTTCACATGTTTATTAAATACTTAATGGTAAGGCATATACTTATGTCTCTAAAATTTTTCCATAGAAATAGTGATAACCTATATCATTTAAATTTGAAGAAGCAAAAGAACCTTTTGTAACATTTCATTGATATACTGTGTTCTGTTTCCTCAATTGCTGGAGCAGCAAAGCTATTGTATTAGTGAACTGCTGAGTTATTACGTGCTTAGTTTTGACTGTTTCCTATTTAAGACTTGTATTTCTGGAAGCTGAACAATATCCAGTCTTATTTTCCATCCATCAAATTTGATGTTCCATAAAATAATTTTTTTTTAAAGGTATTTGCCTCACTCATTTGCAAACAGTACAATACTTATGTTATATATTTCATATATAAGACCAGTTTTAATTTTGATACTATTATAGTTTGTGTGGGTTTTCATGGAACAACCAGTTTCTGCCTGTTGGACTCTGAGGTTTTATATTTCTATAAAGGGACCAGAAGCTTCATTTTTTGAGAGACAATAATTCATTTATGTCATTCCTGCAATAGTCTCTTACTGTACTCATTCCTTTAGCAAAGTGAAAGTATTTGTAGTTGCACAGTGTTCCACAACTTGAGAAGTGACAGGGTTCTTAATTGCGCTAGTTTTTAAACATGCTTGTACAAACACCTTATTCCATAATTTTCATATTACTCTTAAGTTTAAAAAACACTAGAACACTATGAGACACTAAATATATGCAGATAGTCTTTTAAAATTTTTAATATTCACATTAAGGAAACTGTATACAGTTGGGTGAGTACAGTGAATGTGTGAGGACCCACTGCTATACACCAGTACAATAATTGTACTGTACACACTACTATGAGGAGGGAGGATAGGAATTAAAGTAAACACTTGCTTACCATTTTTTAAATACTGTATTAAGATGTGTAATCTGGGACTTGTAGATATCCTTGCAATTTGTGTGAATGCTATGAAAACTTGAGTGTGTGGTAGCCTCAATAAATTTATATTATTATCGTTATTTCAATTAAGCATGGGAAAAACTTTACAGTACAGTGATTGTATAATACAGTATAGCCTAGAATAGTGTTCCACATAAAAAAATATATATATTTATATAAATGGAAGAGAAAATATAGGGAATAAAGAAGCAAAAGATTATATTACCTTTATTAAAGAAAAGTATAATTTACTTACATCAATGCTTAAAGCAACCAAGGAATTTATGAATACACATTCAAGTGGTTTAGGGCTAAGTAGTGTGTTATAAAAAGTCTTGACCTTCCTGACCATAGTATTTTTCAAAAATGCAAAAAATCTTTTGAAAGAAATAGACACCAGAAATAATAATTATGATATACTAGTCAGTATTAAGGATTATATAATTAGGAGCTTGTGAAAGGCTTCACATTTGTCATCTACTTTTTCTGGTTTAAGAAAAATACTCCTGCACCACATTTAATTTTTTTTTCACTTTTTATTTTTTCTCCAAGAAACTCATAGATCTTCCCTATGAGAGATGAGAATGTATGAGATGCAACCGATGTTTGTTGAAGGTTTAGCAATTATTATTTTGCAACCATTCTATTACACTGATTCTAGGTAGCCTTAGACTAGAGTATATCATCGCTCATTCACTTGTACAGTACGAGGTTTAGTTTGAACTTTATCCTAACTATATATGTTTGGTGATTAGATATCACTCAGATTTATGGTAACATCAAATGGAGTACAAATGTAAAGTTATTAGTTAGGGACTTCAGTATGTAGATGTCTGTAGAGATTTTAAATTTTTTTTATGCAGTAATGAAACATCTTTAAAAGATTTACAGATGTTAAATAAGAAACTAAAGTAGCTGTCTCTGAAAATGCATAATCATAAGTGTCTGTAATTCAATATTATGAATTTACTTACTGAAATCTATAGTTGCCTTTTTAATTTCACTATTTCTTTTTTGTCAACTCTAAACATTGTTCCTATTGTTGAGGTATTTTTCAGTTATGTTTTGTTGGTCATATTTTGTAATTTCCTTGAGTTGAGTAGTTGTATTCTGTAAATTCAGTGCATATTATTACATTTTTTATTGATTACGAGACTTTCCAAATCCAGTTTCTAAACAGTAGTAGATCTTTTTGTTTCTACTTTCATTTGATAATTTGCACAAAAGTTATTCTTCTTTCACCACCTAGTTGTCTATAGATAGGTTGGTCAGCACTATTGTACAATATAGAATTAATTTACAGACAATGGTCATGAACTAACGACTAAAAAGAAAGCCAAGAGAAAGGGATAAGTGAATCCCTGACTTGAATTTAGTTATGCTCTTGACAAGAAGGTCCTCAACTACCAATATTCTTAGATACAAACACTAATCTAACTAAAATCATAAATTTCAGATATTGTATCAAAACTTCATAAGGAAATACTGTAATAAAGGGATTTTGACGAAGGAAAAATCTATTTCTGGGAAGAAACCTGTGTCGCCCGGTGAAAGAAGTCCTTCTTTACATTTTTCTAATATAAATCTTCCAAATATACTAGAGAAAGATAAAAGCATGGAATGCAGAGGTTACTACCCTCGCGCGATCACCTTGTGGGTGTCGTGTATACAACAGGGGCGTGTGAAAACCACTATTCACAGGCTGTCTTCCATTTAGATAATCCTTTCATCAAAGGGGAGGGCCGTGACAGGCCCTAGAGAACACAGTTGGACTACCCCAACAATACTGTACTATATAAATAAATGCAGTAAGCAAGACGACATTTGCAATATAAAACAGGACTATTTGTTGATCTTTGCAGCTGAAAATTGTAGACAAGTGAGGTAGGTGAAGCCTACCATAAGCAAAAATTCAACAAAGTTCAATTTGCAAACAGCTTCAAGGAACCTTATTAAGTTTGTAAATTGAGGACTTTCTGTACATATAGTTAGGGAAAATGTGTAGGTTTTGAGAGCTGAAATTACCTTATAAGTACTCTTACCTAGTAATTGTACTCTACAATTAATTGCTTTCATTTATTCATTACCTTTTTATGCCTATCAATTGCAATTATGACCTGTGTTAATAGATGAATTTCAAGACAATTTAAGTGAAGTTCTTTATATGTATTATCTTTTTATTTAAAAATTAATTTGATCATTTAATATAAATTTTTTAAACCAAATACATTGTGCATTTGTATCTACGCATATACAAACCTTTCGTCCTTTAAAAATAGGGAAATTTCTTCAGCGGAGCTGTAACAGCCATTAAATTTGTTAATGAGGCAGTTAACAACAGGTGGTTAGTGCAGGGGATTCTCTCCCCCCCTCCATTTGTTGGAAGCTCTTCGTTTTCGTCTTAGGCTGCAATGAGTAAGGACGTATTGTTATGTCCTTACTAAAATCTTCGATCTTTTTATTTTTCTTTGCAAAAAGAAAATGCTGGTTATTGCTTGTGATTATGGGTGGGAAGCAAGACATTCGTACTTGCCGGGGAAAAGGTGAAAACTGCAACTGATTATGACAACACTTACTTTAGATCCACAATCATTTTATTTGTCTTGTAGGGGCCATGATTGTTCTCGGTTATCCTTGTGTGGCGAGTGTAAGTTATAGCCTCCTGTGCAGTGGCAAGTTTATGCTTTAAAAGGGAAGAAGGGAGCTAAACCTTCACTGGTACCTGGTTTGGCAATACTTAAGAGGACACCAATGAAGGCTTTCACCTCTTTCTTTCCTGATTTGAGTGTGACTGCTACCACTGCTTCTGTGCATACGCCCCTAGCTCAATTGCTGGGGAATATGTGGCAAAAGCTAGGAGATCTATATCTGCAAGTTTTCAGGTTCTGTTGGTTTGTGAAGTTCCCCAGTGATTGCCATACACCATTGTAGGTTTGAAACTCTCCTCCTGTTGCAGTGCAGACTGCCGATGACAAGTTTGACCTAAGGAAGGCTTGGGCCTCCTTAGTTCAGGCAGGTAGGCCCTCTATTACCTTGTTATTGGAGTTGGTAGCTAAGGATACCTCCCCTACTTCCAGTGTCCCCAGTGCCAGTTTTCCCATACTGACACTAGTGATTCAGGGAGTAAGAGAAGTGATCCCAATGGTGTTCCCAACGGTGGTGGCCCATGTGATGCCAAGCCTAAAAGGACTGAAGGCCCACCCTTCGGTATAAGTACCAGTGCTGGTAGAAAATGCTACAGCACAATTGGTGTCATTCCTAAGCTTACCATAAATAAACTCCTGTGGAAAAAATTGTGCTTCTTGTCACTCCTAATCTGTTCACCCCAACCCCTGTGTCTACATCCCAATTCTCAGTGTGTGTCTGCCTCCTCCCCTGTGACAAGGTTCCTGGGTCGCTCAGACTCGTGCATCACCTCTACTTACAGAGCCTGAAGTGAGGGTTGGTAAGAGAAAGAAACATGCAAATTATTCTTCATCCAATTACTCTTCCGACTTTGATTCTACGAAGTCCAGGAAGGCCAGTCGTAGCTGTAAGTACTTACTACACCAGCTCTCTTTTGGGAGGTGTGTTACCAGGGGTGGGCCATCTTCTGCAATTGCTATCTTAAAAGGAATACTTCTCTGGTTGGAAAAACTAGCGCAGATAGTGGATTTCCTCGTCTTCCATCACCAGGAGAAGCGTCTCTCGGATCTTGCCATCAAAGGCTACTGCTCAGCCTTATGCATGGTCTATTGATGGAAAAGTATAGACCTCTCCTCTTCGTGGGAGTTGTCTATGCTCGTGAGGAGTTTCAAACAGTTTTGCCCACCCTGGGACCTCAGGCCTCCAGAGTGGTACGTGACCTTCGTCCTCAATTTCTTACTCATAGCCTGTTTAAACCTTTGAGAAAGTACATGTATTACAGAACATTATGTTATGGACAGTTACAGTACTGTATTTGTATTTGTTAGTCCATTGCATTGTGTATTAAAAACTTTGTGAGAAATAAATAGTTGCTGAGTACTATATTCCCCAATAATTATCAATTCTAAAATCTCTTTATCTTGAGCCGTGTTTTTCTTTTAAAGTCAGATGGCCCATAATATAAAGAATACAGCTCTAGAAATTGAACTCATTCATTTTATAATCATTCGTTTTGCAATGAATACCGTACTCCTTGTACATGTAAAACTAACTCTCACTACAGTCAAGAAGTAGGGATTGTAGTTACAATTATCCACATCATTCATCAATTTTGAATCGGTATTTTTATTATAAATTCAAAGCCAAAAGATGAAATCTGTAAATAAAAAGTGTATATCATTGTGATCAATCGGATATGTTAATGGTATTTGTAGAAATATATTCTATATAATCAATGAAATTTTATTTATATACTGTAATTGATTTGTTTTGCATAATCAATAAATTAATGATATATATATATATATATATATATATATATATATATATATATATATATATATATACTATATCTATAAATATAAATATAAATATAAATATATATATATATATATATATATATATATATATATATATATATATATATATATATATATATATATATATATATATATATATATATATATAAACACATACATACATGCACGAGGTTACAAGTTTATGTTGTTAAAGTTCATCCTCAAGTTTTGTGTTAAGGTATTCTATCAGGAGAATGAACGTTGTATACCAACCTCACTCTTGTTTTATGGTTTCTGCAATAACTATCTACAGCTTTTGCAAATTGTAGAATTAATTTATCATAATATTTTATGAATTTTATATGATTAACTAAATTGTGTAATTGAAAATATACTTTTGGAAGCTGAAGACTTAGACACAGCTTAGATTTTAAGTTTGGTAATGTCATGAGACTGAATTCAGCCAGTCTCTCATTTTCACAATCACTAAGAACATTTATAATCAGTTTATTTTTGTCACCATTACTTTCAGTTGGCTATAAAACTTCCTGATTACCAGTAATTCATTTTTTTTTTTTCATTTCAATTGTAATTTTGTACTGTATTTTTACTGTTTTGTTTAAATTTTATGACTTTAAAATGATCATCAGTGAGAATTTCAGTATTTTAACTATTAAGAATGAAATTTTTACGACAGTGTTAACATTTTTGTGGGGGCTGTCGATTCAATCCTAGCAGAAAGTGTCAATTCCCCATATTTTTCTTAAGTATTTCATTTCTACAGAAATGAAATTGTTTATCAAACGAGGTTCCTTTCTTTGTTCATTAAATCAATTATATTCCCATCAAAGTAGCCCTTCGAAATACTTGAAATTATAGATACAACAGAGATGTCAGTCCAGAAAATGGAATTTTGTGATAAGCATATTGTCTTGAAAATAGATAAACTTCAGAATTTATTTATGCTAATTTTTACTGGCACGTAGGTAGTCGAGAGTTATTCTTAATAAAAAGAATTTACGTCTCCTCTGACAATGTAACTGAATTTATAGATTTTATCACAAACTTTCATTGCCCGTGTTTTATTACCATAATTTTTAACAGTATTTGAAGTAATGGTTAGGTACAAATCACAGCCATTGTTTGCACTTCCTTGTAGTGCTCGTGCCATTGTCAGTTTATTTTTTCTCTGGATTAAGTCAGTGTCCTTTTATCTACATATATATTTTCAAGTGGAAACCAATGCTTCTAAGGGAAGAGCGTGTAAATTTTTTTGTGAATGCAAGTTCACTGTAGTTAAATTTGAAGCTTCTATGCTGCATTCCGTGGTCCCTAAACTATGTCATATTTTGTCTTTGATTTTCATGTTTTTTAGTCATCTTAGTTTTCCTAATTTCTTAACAGCATTTTGACTTAACTTTAAAAACAAATACTTTTAGATATCCTTATAAGTCTTAGAAAAGTTGCTAATTGTTTTGGTAAAGCTACATTTTAGTTCAGGAATAGTAGGTGATAGGAATGAATTGAATTTAATTGAATATAAAATTTAGGCCTTAAACCAAGCACTGGGACATCAAAGGCCATTCGGCGCTTAGTATTGCAAATAATCAACCATACGCGTACTCTCACATTTGGTATCATTTTAAATTCTAAAACCAATCACACAACTTTCAGAAAATAATATCTAAATGTAAAATAAGGAGGGATTAAAAGGATTATAAAATAAATTAATAAAGTTATTTAAAGCTCATTTATGAATTTTTTCAAGTTCAGGGTACTGTATTACAATTCTCCCACAATATATCTCTTGAAGGTTTGTCCTGAGTTTAGAAGCTATTAGGTAGTTATGTAAAATGTACACTTCTTTTGTTGTTGTTAAAGTGTATGCTTATTAGCTAATAACTTTCTCTTTTTTATTGATTTATTATTATTAGGAATCTATTTGCCTAGTGTGTTAATTTGTGGCTTCCATTTAACAAATCCTAGTACAAAATTTGTCAGAATCTTTCAATTTTTAAGTTTATCCAATAATTTTCTTTTGAAGGAGTTGCAATACATTAAATAAAACTAACATTCATTAGGCAGGAGGAACGTAGAGAGTAGAGGCCCCCCCCCCCCTTTTTTTTTTTTTTCCATTGGTTGATGTCGGCTACCCCCCAAAATTAGGGGAAGTGTCTTGGTATATGTATGTATGTAACATTCATTTGGAACAAACCCTTCAGTCTAGCCCTATGAAAGTTGGGAATTTTACGCTGTGGTAAGGTTATAAAATTTTATGATTCAATGTTGACGTTTATTACCTGTCGCCTGTATAAGGATGAAACGTATTGGTGCACAGTACCAGAACAGGAAGAGAAAGAAGAGGAAGTTTTGGAAATGCCTGATTTTTCAGGCCCAAATCTTGAGAAATTGAGCATATTACCTGCCAAATTATCTTTGTTGATTTTCCTTGTCACCTGGATACTTGAAACACCTTGAACACAGCCTTTTTGTGGTAACAGCTTTTTATTTTGGAATTCCTCAGGGACAAGCTCATAAGAATATCAAAGTCATGATGTATATGAAATATTAGGCTTCTGTGCCTCATACCTACTCATTTGAAAGGTTAGTGGTGGATGGCATCCTCTGTGTCAAAAGTCCATACATTTTACTTGATGTTTTGTGGCTTCAGAGATTGTGCCAAAACATAAGAGCAGTTGCCTCTTACTTTGGCTGATAAGTTTTGCAGCTTATATCCGTGGGAAGAGGGTAAATTCCATAATAAAGGTATTCAGTAGATGTAGTGCTTAATTCCCATGATCACTTTACATTGTTAGGAAAGGATTTGGTTCTAGGTATTCTCCTGCAAAGTCAAAGGTTTTCATTTTTACTACAGAAGCTCCTTATCCCATTTTGACATAGTTGCCACCAGTATACTATAAGCAACATAGTGACTTATGACACTGATATTGTGGATTCCGTGTTTTTGACTTGGAGATAACAGTGGGAAAGAGTTCCTTATCTGAAGCAGTTACTGCATTTGGAACTTAAGGTCATACGGATGACCTTTGAGAAGGTTTTTGTTTTACTCTTACACCATCAACTAGTACTTTATACTGGTCTTAAGAATTGCAACTCATGACCACTGGTTGGCATTTTGAAAATTCATATCACTATATTGTACTGTATTGCATTTTTAGTTAAAAAAAAAAAACTAAATTATATTTCATGTTTTAAATGCTAAAAGTCCTTTTTTCAAGCAAGTGTGCCCAGTGCCATATGCAATCATTTTATGACCTGGGTAGGTATTTATGACTTCTGCTTCAAAATTCTAAGGAAAGCTATTAATTTTAGTATCGCAAATAAAGTAATTCCATAATTTTCTATGATATCCCGAGGACTAGTTTTTCATTTTTTTATATTCAATATGGCAGTCGTAAATAAACATTTGCTGCTGCATGTATGTTCGTACTTGTTTATCTGCTCGTTTATATATTTAAAAAAAAAATTATAATTATGCAGAAAGTTGCATAAAGTGTCAGACGATAACTAAATAGGATAAGAATGTAAAATTTACCCAAAAGAATACACATCCACATCTTGGTCATGTATGCATTTGGTACACGTAGCGTTTATTGTTTATTGGAGGGAAGGGGCTCTCGGCTCTCCACTGGTTAGTAAATAATCCTAAAATATAATGAATATGTTCCTATGATCCCCAGTAGTGAGGAAAGATACTCCTAACCCCATACTTACACAGTACTTACTAAGGTTTATTAAATCAGTCTCTACCAAAAACTGAAGCATATTTCTCAAAACTTTATATTTTAAGAAAAATAAATTGCATCTACTTTTTAAACGTAAATAGATGGGGAATTTAATTTCTTACAAACTGAAAATATTTTTATGAAAATCAAAAAACTTCCATATAAAAACCAGTCACAACTGAAAGTGTATTCTATACATTACTGAAATAATGCATATAATAATTTCCTCCAGATTTTTGTATATAAAATTATCTTCCAAATACTTTTTAAATGAAGGAAATTGGTTAAGAAACAAAAAAGTAGGTAGAATCTGAATAACCCCAAAATATTATTGTTTTAATGGGGCCAAGTCACGCTCCTTAAGAAGCTCTTCGACGATCTTTGACCTCACTTCATGAAAAGAAAGTTTTCAGATTCAGTTTTGATTTTTTCCTGTATCGCATATTTTTTTTCTTTATTGAGATGGTGTAATGAGTACATTTTTTCTCATACAGTACTTTCTGCCTGAATTGATATTTGGGTCACATATCAAATGGATTAGTAATGATCAGATTTCAGCATATTTCCTATCATAAATAGTAGATTTAGTTATCTTAATATGGTTAAAGGATGCAGCTGCTTTTCTTACAAGAAAAACTCTTGCTTCATCAGTCATACAATGATCAGTGTGCATTAGTAAATTCAAAGTGTTTCAAATTATATGTGTTTCATTCTTTTTTTTTTCTTTCTTTTTTTTGTGATCAGAGACATTAAATCTTTTTTTTCTCTCTCTTTTTGTACTTTACAACTAGTACTGCAGTTCCATTGCAGGGTACAAATACTGAAAATGTTTGTATTGCCAAACAATTTCCTCCATGAACTGGTATTAGTACCAGTTTATATTACTGTACTACCAATTCATTACAGACTTTTGCATATATAAACATGTATTTTTATACTGTATCTATTTATCTTTATTAAAAGTGATGAAGGAACACTTCTAATAACCACTCATCTTTTTCTGGAAAAGATGAATGACATTGCAGTTTGTTTGCGTGTCTGGCTTGAGTAATGGTTTGTAGCTTCTACAATCCTTTAAGATTGTCTGCTTAGATGACATTCCATTCATTTCGATGTGATGCTTTTCTTTTTATTTCTCTGTAGATGGAGTCAGTGAGCAAGCAAATTATTTTGAGACATACTTTGTAACATGAATGTAGTAAATTTTCTAATCCTAATGGGTGTATTCTAGTTTTATATATCTCATAGCATATATATCTATATATATTGATTATCGTAGTGATTGGTAGTTGTGCAATTTTCTTGTTTACAGTATTTAAATTAATTTTTTAGTATTTAGTTGCCATGGATGGGACCAAGGCTTTCATATAATTTATAACTTCGTAGTGTTTGAAATTTTTTGTGCATTTTTGTTGTGTAGTTTTAGACTAGTGTTACTTTCACTGTGAAATTAATGATTTTGAAGTAAATATGACTAGTGTAATGTCTTTAATTATCCCTTTCCTTTGCACCATGCTAATTACTTTAATGCTGTGGAGATGCAAGATGATTCTTTAAGAAAATGTCTGATTGACAAGCCGTAAGTTGACAAGTTACTTGCTTGAATTTTTATGGGACTTTATGAACTTATTCATAAAGAACTAAATTACTCTAGTATGTACAGATTGTGAGTCCTTTTATTTCAAATCAAATCTAAGCCTTTCAATGCCATTCTGCTTTTCATGTAGAGCCATATGTGGCTTCTGTAACCTGAAATAGATAGAACCAGTATTCTGTATAATAACATCAAGGTTAATCTGTCAGCTCTCTAGTTGTAAATGATGAATTTTTCATCAAGTTTATTTCCTTCTTGCTTTTGGAATTTAAGTAAGCATTGTTTCCTGTCTAGGTCATGTGTGTGTCAAGATCAAACTTTAGAATTGTACGTAGTCTCTACTTGTATACAAATCTCTCTTTCTTTAGAATAGGGAATGTCTTCAGTGGAGCTGGAATAGTCGTTGAATTATTAACAAGGTAGTTAATGACAGAGGGTGAGTGCGGGCGAGTAGCTTTACCCACTTTTGTGGTTAGCTGTACAGATATACCATTGTGTCCTATTAAAGACTGTTTGATCTTTTTCTCTTTCTTTCTAATTTGAATGGTTAATTGTTGGTTTCACATCAATTATTGAAGCAAAACATATTTTCGTAAATGCAGGAAAATGGCGAAAACTGCGATCGGTTGTGGCTATAGCAGTAGTATATCTGTATTCTTTCTGCACTTCTTATATAGAGGGTATGATTGTTTTCAATCATTCTCATGTGACAAGTGAAGATCATGGCTTTCCGTTCACTTGCAAGCTTATTCCTTGAGGAGAAAAAGGAAGGCTAAGTCTTCTCCGCTATCATCCTTGACAACACCCAAGATGATGCCAATGAAACTATAAAGCAATTTTCTCTCCTCACTGAGTACGCTTGACTTTGCGGCTTCTAAATATATGCCCCAAGCTCAGTCCCCAGAAAGTAGGTAGTAGGTTGGCCAGGGCACCAGCCGCCCGTTGAGATACTACCGCTAGAAGGCTATTGAGTTCTTTGACTGGCCAGATAGTACAACATTGGATCCCTCTCTAATTACGGCTCATTTTTCCTTTGCCTACACATACACCAAATAGTCTCGCCTATTCTTTCCACATTCTCCTCTGTCCTCGTACACCTAACAACACTGAGATTATCAAACAATTCTTCTTCGCTCAAAGGGGTTAACCGCATTGTAGTCATTCAGTGGCTACTTTTGTATTGATAAGGTAGGAGAGACTTTAGCTATGATAAGCAGCTCTTCTAGGGAAAGAACACTCCAAAATCAAACCATTGTTCTCTAGTCTTGTGTGGTGCCATCCTCTGTACCACGGTCTTCCACGGTCTTGGAGTAGAGTTCTCTTGCGGGAAGCTACACTCGGGCACACTATTATATCTTATTTCTCATGTTATTTTTTTGAAGTTTTAATAGTTTATAAACTAGTATCCTGTCTAGTACAGTGGCAACATGTTTTCCTAGTATTTGCATGGCAGCATATTAATCCCCGCCCAGGACCGCGAGTTTAAGCTGTTTCCTGGGGAGGTCACTGCTGTGGTTAGGCACTTCAGTGTGGGGTTATGGTTGCCCGGCTGATGTTCTGGTGAGTATCTATTCTGTTGAAACTGAAACCAGTTCTTAAAATATTTTATTTCAGTTGTTCATTACTTCTCTTGTAATTTATTTATTTCCTGTTGGAGCCCTTGGGCTTATAGCATCCTGCTTCTTCAATGAGGGGTGTAGCTTAGCAAGTAGTAGTAGTAGTAGTAGTAGTAGTAATAATAATGATAATAATATGCATTAGTAGTGGGGAGAGCTTAGATCTGCAAGAGCAAGTTCTTTAGGGTTTGGTAGAATTGTGGAGTTCCTCTAGTGATTGCCGTAACCCAGTGTGCTCTGGAAACTTATAGTCATGCAGACCATCGATGACAAGATTGACCTAAGAAAGGCTTGGCCTATAGGTCTTGCAAATTGGCCCTCTATACTATTTTTGAGGGAGCTGGTAGCTAAGTCTACTATACCTACGGTTTCCACAATGCCAGCGAGACTCGCAATGATCCCAGTGGTAATTCCCACTGTAGAAAGAACCATGTATATTTGGGGAAAATACAAATTACTAACATTTGTAGTATTTGTTTTTGTTTAATCAATATTGTTGTACTGTACCTCAACCACCCATATAAATCTATTAACTAACAAATTTTATTTCTTTTATGTTTCATATTTATTTCCTTGATGGGTCAGACTGACATAATGACCTACTCCCTGTAGGGTCCCTATAGTAATTTAAACAAAGCCATAACTTAATATCCAGAATTTGATTGATTATTCATCATTTTTCTGATACTCATAAAGAAGTTTATGGTTGCCCAGGCAATATAATTTTTTCTTCGTAACCTGCTAACTACCTAGAATGAAGCTTAATTACCTTAGTACGGGCTCCATCTATCCTACCCCAAAAAAAAAAAAAAAAAAAAAAGGGTGTTTCACCTGCAGTGCTTGAGCTTGATGTATCTTCACTCTATACTATGTATTACCAAATAGTTACCACGAGGTGACTATGGAGGTTTTCCCTGCCCTATTTTTTGTGAGGGTCCTTTAGTATCTTTGTTCTTTGGAAGTGTGTCTACCATAGCCCTTCAGTATTTAGTACTTTGGTGATAAGTATGTCCCTGCTTATGTAGAGAGATATATATAGAACAGTTTTTATTGCTTAGTATTGATGGGATTTTGTGCAAGGGATTGTAAACAATATATAACTTGACATGTGAACTTAAAAATTGATGGGAAAAATTAACATCACAGTAGTCGTGCAATATTTTCTATTGAACTTACATTACTTTGAGAAGTAACCATTGCATTTTTCTTTGCAGAAACTTTTACATTTCTTCATGATTGGTAATTTAAAAGAATTGCAAACTGCAAAATAGGTTTCTTATTTGGTAGACAATCTTGATTTTTCATTTGAGTGGGTTATTATCATACAATCCAAATTGGCATATTAATTGTACAAACAACCTTTATTTCCTTTTTTATGCATTATAGGATATCAAGTTTTGTCTATTCTCTTTATTAGTTTCACAAGTTATTTTTTTTATGATTTACCTGACTTTATCCTCAGCCTTTATGTGTTTTTATCTTTTAAGTCCTAAAATGTCCAAGTAGAAAATCTTCTTGCCCAGAACCAAATCCTGGATTGGTGCCTAATGTTCATATTGCTTTTTTTTTTTTTTTCCAAGATTTCTGGGCCATCCAATGTATTTAAATATACGGTAACAAGTCGCCAGCAGCAGCCCGCTAACCACTACATAATTTTTGATGCCCAGACCCAAGAGTAATCAATTTTTAGTTGTGGCATAGTCTTCGACCAAGAGCCGTAAGACCAAAAGTCTTAGATGGTATCTAGAGAGCATCACGTTGATTATCATTAACATGTTTACCGAGAAAAGACCCCTGAAGCACTAGCTGGCAACACAAAAGAACATTGGGTCATCGCTATCGTGTCACATTTCCTCTGGGGTCACAACCACAGTGACTACTAATGCTCCTTCTACGTCCCTCGATTGGCAAAACGTCGTTGGTCTGGCAAATCCCATAACTGGAGAGGGTCCACCAATCAGTAATCTGCGTGCCCCCATCCCCCAGGGGTTCACGACTGTACTCCCACCTGTACCAGGTTTCAGGGAGTCTCCTTCCTGGTATGGGCCTCTTGCTTCCTCACGCCTTACATCACCAGCCTGTTTAGCCCAGTAGAGACTCCTATTGGTGGAGTATGGGGTCAGCTGGCTGACCAAGCAGCGTCTGGCAGACCAGAAGTGGTCCCAATAGCTAAGACTGAGGTGGATGCTGTAAGACGGGCCATCCCCAAATGGAGATGCCAGGACAAGGTCGATAACAGACCGTGTATACCAGGAGTCGACCAGTGAGAAAGGCTCTAACAGTTATCCTCTGGTGACAACTCCAGCTCCTTCTCAGTGACTCTATATAGGATGCCAAGACCCTCCAGTCAGATTTGGTCAGGGCCCTTGACTAGGGAGAACCCCAAGCCTAGGGTCTTCCAATTGGAAACCTGACCAAAGTTTTGCCCGATTCCTTAAAAATTTCGAGGCCTACTGTGCCAGTAGATATACTGCAAGATACTCTGGTCGGTGGACTACTGAGCTTGGAAGGTACCTGAAGTGGGAGATTAAGGAGGCTTTTTCAGCCTAATCGGTGTCCAAGACCACCTACCTAAAAATAAAGGATCTCCTCCTTGACTAGTGCCAACGAGCCCGAGAGAGACAAGACACTGGGAGGCGAGCATGGTTCAGCAATCACACTGGAGGAGGGCACTGTTGAAAATTTATGCTGTAACCTAGATGGGAATGAACCAAGGCAAAAGCTGCTCAAAACTGTCATCAGTAAAGTGGCGAGTTGGCTAGATAAATTCCTGGCCTCCATTAATGTCTCTTGACAGTCTTCAGGCCACATGGCAGGATCTCCTGCACCTGTTGGGTGTCCTCAATGAGTCAAGTCACTAGTGGAGTCAGAAGCCAGAGGAATTGGCCATTAGTCATGTGGGACAGTTATGGTACAACTCTTATGAAGACACGGTTACCATAGCTGCCCCCAAGCATTCCCATGCTGCTGTGAGTGTCCACCAGCGCACACCTCCCCGACCTGTCCTGAAACCAGCACCTGTGCGCCTGCCACTATCACACACCCTGAACAGCCCTCCTTAGTTGCAGAAAAGGTATGGTACTGCACTTGGTGCAAGAACCCAGACCACACAGTTTTTAACTATACTGCATATTGGCCATACACGTCATCATCATCATCTCCTCCTCCACCTATTGACGCAAAGGGCCGCGGTTAGATTCTGCCAGCTGTCTCTATCTTGAGGTTTTGAATCAATACTTCTTCATTCATCACTTCCTACTTCACACTCCACAGTCCTCAGCCATGAAGGCCTGTGACTTCCAACTCTTCTACTGCCTTATGGAGCCCAGTTGAAAGGTTGGTGAACTAATCTCTCTTGGGGAGTGCGAAGAGTGCCCAAACCATCTCCATCTATTCCTCACCATCCCACATATGGCACTTTATTAATCTCTCTTTAAAGTTTCATGCAAAGAGGTACGGAAAGTCGTCAGTGGTAATCAGAGCATGCTCTTCCTGAATTGGCTCCTTTTTAGGAGTAAGGCGAAGCTTCTTAGGAGCCACACCAGAAGATTTAATTCTTCCCCGTAAGTTCTTACTCTCTTGTAGATAATTGCATGAATGAGAAGTGGGAACAGAGAAAGATTGGGAGGAATCATATTCACTCCTTTGGTAAGGTTTTCTACTTTTAACAATATGAGAGGGATCTGGAAGGAACTTAGATGAAATACTACCACTAGAGATTTATGAGGTCATTTGACTGGCCAGACAGTACTACATTGGATCCTTTTATCTGGTTACGGTTCACTTTCCCTTTGCCTACAGATACACCAAATATTCTCTCCTATTCTTTACATATTCTCCTGTGTCCTCATACACCTAACAACACTGAGATTACCAAACATTTCTTCTTCACCCAAGGAGTTAACTACTGCACTAATTGTTCAGTGGCTACTTTCCTCTTGGTAAGGGTAGAAGAGATTCTTTAGCTATAGTAAGCAGCTCTTCTAGGAGAAGGACACTCCAAAATCAAACCATTGTTCTCTAGTCTTGGGTAGTGCCATAGCTTCTGTACCATGGTCTTCCACCGTCTTGGGTTAGAGTTCTCTTGCTTTAGTGTACACTCGGGCACATTATTTTATCCAATTTCTCTTCCTCATGTTTTGTTAAAGTTTTTATAGTTTATATAAGAAATATTTAATGTAATGTTACTGTTCTTGAAACATATTATGTTTCTCTTGTATCTTTCCTCGCTGGGCTATATTCCCTGTCGGGGCCCCAGGTCTTATAGTATTCTGATTTTCCAACTAGGGTTGTAGCTTAGCAAGTAATGATAATAATAAAAATCCTATCCTGCCCTTTTACTCCCCAATATTATTCTGAGGCAACATAATCTGTTGGATATTGTTTCATTGTCATACCATGACTCATGTAACCCACAATTACTTAATGAAGAGTGGGGAAGGGAGACTGACCTCTCTTTGTAATATGTCAAGTGACAATGGATATTAAACATACTTTAGTGGATTGTCCTGGTTGTAATCTTCAGAGGACACATTTACTCTGGGACAAACCTTTAAGAGATATTTTGAGGGAAAATTGTAATATAGACTATTGGGCTATATCGAGCTTTAGTTAATTTTATTATTTTAAACATGTAACTTCCCTGGTAGTTACATATAGCTTAAATCCCGCGTTTCGACGCAGCACGGCAGAAATTCAAATTTCACGGCAATCACCGCCATGACAGTACGTGGTCATACATGAGCGCCATCTCTCATAGGTTACCAGAACCATCCCCAACATTCTTCAGAAATTCCCTGCCGTTGATCGAGTCAACACCTAGGAAATTCGTTTCGCTGATAATACTACAATAATTCTACAATTTGGTGAAGTACCTTTTGTCTGATTATTATTAATGACTTTCGCTGCTTGTTTTTGGATATTCTTTTGACTTTTCACTATCAATTTAAATAGACGCTGTTGGATTTTGACCTGGACTGTTTTCTCTGTTAACAAAATGGCTGACTCTATGAGAAAGTATTAGAGGATGCAAGATTCGTATGCCTAAGGCCTCTGTTGATCCTCATTCAATATGCAGTGGTTGCAGAGGTCAGGTTTGTACGTATATTAACAGATGTGTTGAATGCAAGTCTTTGTCTGATTCAGAGTGGAATGTGTTTGAACGCTATGTTAGGCGACTGGAGAAGGATAGAATTAGGTCTAAATCGACCAGTGTTCTTTCAAATAGATCTTCTGATAATATTATCCCTTCTAATGTACATTCTAATATTCCTATTCCTAAAGCAGTAGTCCCACACCCTACTATGGTGTCGGAGGTAAGTGAACCTTCTTTAAAGGATGTGACGGCTGCTATTTCAGCCTTAGGCGCACAGGTTCGTTCCCTGACTTCAGAGAACGAAGTTATTTGGGGTGCAGTGCGTGGCTTGCAAAGCAAAATAGTGAATAGTGAAAGTGAAGTGGAGAGTGTGTCCGTTCGTGTCCGTCATAATCCCAGCCCGGGACCTCTTCCATGCTCCCCAACCCCTGGGAGAAGGAATGTCGAAAGGCCAAAGGATATGTCAGACCTTGATCAGCGAACGAACGTCCCCTCGAGCGATCATGTTGACGATCCCCAGGTCGCTCACCCTCGCCGCTGGAAAGGCAAGGTTAGAAAGTATGCGTCTTCGTCGGATGACACAAAACCGTGACGTGGTTGGCGCCAACCACTGCGTTCAAGACCTCTCAAGAGACGCATGTCTCCTAATAAACCTTCCTGCAGTAACTGGTGTTCGCCATAGGTTTTCCTTTCGTCAGAAGACGACGTGTCAGCACCAAAACATTCGCGCAAGACACATAGTTCGTCGGAGGAAGAAGGTGTTCAGTTTACGTCTACACGCTTCTTCCCCTCCCCTAGATTGGGAAATGTCGCAAGTACTTGACCCCTGGTGGCCACCCGAATACTGTTGACGATCTCTCACAGCGATCGATTCACGGTTCAGATCGCGCACAAGGCGCGCTGGAAATGTCACAGGAACTTTCCCCTAGTAGTCACCCGACTACGGTTGACTATCCCTCGTAACGATCAGTACACGGTTCAGTTAGCGCACACGGCGCTCATACTGTGTCTGATCTGTCTGAATTAAAGAGGTAGATTTCGTCCCTGTTTGACGCATACGATTCTCGAACAGAGAAGTCTCGTATAAAAGAAACTAAAGACGTCAACAGACCAAGGAAAGGTGCTGCTGTTAAACAAGGAGTTATCGGACAGCGTATTTTTCCTACGCTCAGCAACGCTCCCTCTCAGCGATTGGAACGCGTTGCGGGAAGCAATAAGGTCCGGGTCTAGCGACTTACTAGACGCGATTCTAACGCCCCGCGTCTCGTGGTAGACTTACAGCTTGCGGGACGCATGCAGCACGCTGAAACCTCACGGCAACATGGACGCATGCAACAATCTGGACGCATGCTGGACGCATACAGTCAGGATAAACAAGTAGTTGTGTCTCCTTCGCGACTCTCTGGACACGCAGCGACCGCTTCCTCGCGTCACGCGGTTGACATACAGCAGCTAAAACGCACGCTGGACGCATGCGAGCAGAACTTCCCCTCACAGCTTGAGGGTCATGATGTTGATGCTTCCTTACAGCATGAAGAACTTATTCTGGAAGCACTGGAACCTGTCTCTCCTTCGAGACCTGTAGAACATAAAAGTGATGCTTCTTCACAATTGGATAATATCCTTCTCGATGTTCCTTCAGGACAGGATGAATTCTATAGGGAAGACGTTAACCGACAGGATGACGCGGTTTTGTCTCCTTCCCATTCGGCTCAGGAGATCGATGTTCCTTTAGCCGAGATTTTAGAGGATGAATCTCAGGATTCGCTGCAGGCAGCCTACCTTAAGAAACTCCTGACAGTTTTAACTTCTCTATATCCAGAGGACTTCACGCAACCTATGCCACAGAGCCCGCCTTCTCAGTTTTTAAAGAGCAGACCCTGAAAAACAGCCTCCTTCAAGAAAATGTTTCTTGCTTCTTCAGTTAAGAGAGCTTTCTCTACTCTCAACCAATGGACAGCCAAGAGGAAAGATCTAGGGAAGGCCGCTTTTTCTTTTCCTCCAACTAGACTGGCCTCCAGATCTAGTGTGTGGTATTTGACTGGGAAAGTTCTCGGTTTGGGAGTACCTGCCTTCTCCCAGGGAGACTTCTCCAGACTTGTAGACTCCTCACGTAGGTCAGCCATGAGCAAGTCCAAGATTATGTGGTCCAGTTCTGAAATGGACCATCTACTGAAGGGAATTTTTAGGACAATAGAAGTCTTTAGTCTTATGGACTGGACTCTAGGAGCTCTCGCAGAGGTCACTGACCCTAAGAACGAGGCTCAGATGCATCTGATTGCCTATCTCGATAAGGCTGTGAGGGATGGCTCCATCGAACTTTCCGCCCTTTTCACGCCAGGAGTTCTTTAAAAGAGGGCTATGCTTTGTTCCTTTTTATCTTCTGGTTTGTCCCTTGTTCAGTTTACTGGGAAAGTTCTCGGTTTGGGAGTACCTGCCTTCTCCCAGGGAGACTTCTCCAGACTTGTAGACTCCTCACGTAGGTCAGCCATGAGCAAGTCCAAGATTATGTGGTCCAGTTCTGAAATGGACCATCTACTGAAGGGAATTTTTAGGACAATAGAAGTCTTTAGTCTTATGGACTGGACTCTAGGAGCTCTCGCAGAGGTCACTGACCCTAAGAACGAGGCTCAGATGCATCTGATTGCCTATCTCGATAAGGCTGTGAGGGATGGCTCCATCGAACTTTCCGCCCTTTTCACGCCAGGAGTTCTTTAAAAGAGGGCTATGCTTTGTTCCTTTTTATCTTCTGGTTTGTCCCTTGTTCAGAAATCTGAACTGTTATTTGCACCGTTGGGAAATCATCTCTTCCCTCCGGACTTAGTAAAAGACTTGTCGGCAGTCTGGCACAACAGGCTACGCAAGATCTTATTTCTAGAACTGCTAAAAAAAGTCCTACCACCTAGATTTTTAGCAAAGAATCAAAAGGAGGCTCCTTCCACTCATCAGCCTTTTTGTGGGAGAGCCCCTTCAAGGGGAACTCGAGGATTGCGGCTGGAGGTCAAGCTCGCAGATTCCAAAGACAGCAAACCAGATCAAGGAAATGAGACATGCTATCTCCAGACACCAGTGGGAGCCAGGCTTTCCCACTTTTGCTGAGAGTGGAGCCAACGGGGGGCGGACACCTAGACGATCAATGTCCTCAAGGAGTGATACAAGATCCCCTTCCTAAGAATACCTCCCATGTCGTCAATACCCTTAGAGTTGTCAACATCCCACTCATGGAACAAGGCAGCAGCTTTTCAAGAGCAAGTGAACCTTATGCTGTCAAAATCAGCCATAGAAGTGGTAGAGGACACCTCCTCGGAGGGGTTTTACAACAGGCTTTTCCTAGTTCCGAAAAGCTCGGGGGGATGGAGACCTGTTCTGGACTAAGTTCGTCAGCAAGGTAAAATTTGCCATGGAAACTTAAGCGTCAGTTCTTGCAGGCACCAGACAGGGAGACTGTATGGTGTCATTGGATCTGCAGGACTCATATTTCCACATCCCGATAGTCCCGGACCACATTAAATTTCTAAGGTTCGTGTTCCTCAAGACCACTTATCAGTTCAAAGCACTCTGTTTTGGACTGAGCACGGCTCCCTATGTTTTTACCCGAGTGATGTCCAACATGGCTCGCTGGCTTCACCTAAAGGGAGTAAGGATTTCTTTGTACCTGAATGACTGGCTACTCAGAGCGGAATCACAAGTAAAGTGTCTGGAGGCTCTTCAAATGACAATGTCCTTAACACAACAGTTAGGTCTGGTGTTAAACCTACCCAAGTCTCAACTAATACCCTCACAGAATATCATTTATCTGGGGATGAGAATTCACAAAGCAGTTTTTCGGGCTTTTCCAGCCCCGAAACGCATTCTAGATTGTTTAGTAAAGGTGCGTCATTTTCTAGACTTACGGTCCTGCTCAGTGAGAGATTGGATGAGTCTCCTGGGCACCCTCTCATCGATCGAACAGTTCGTGTCCATGGGAAGACTTCATCTACGTCCTCTTCAGTTTGGACAAGAGATAAAAGTCTGGACAATTGGATGCCGATCCCTCTGGTGATCAGGAATCACTTGGAGTGGTGGGACGATGCCACCAAACTCCAGGAAGGGCTCTAAATGTATCAGAAGAACCCCCACCTACTATGGGTTTCACAGACAGTGCAAGTGCGATTTTTTGCAATTATTCTGTAACGAACACTCGTATCAGTACGAGATTTTACTAGTGTATTACACCCAGTAAGGAAATTTATAGGAGTATCATGAATCATTTATTGTAAATAATAAAGACTTTTGTACCTATACCAAGAGGCAAAACTCATTAGCCAAGCAAGAAAACGAACACCAGGTTGGAAGAGCTCCGCCTGCCTACAACCCCCTTCACCTCCAACCCCCATTTTCTTCCTCCCCTCTCCTTTCTTCCCTCACCTGCCCTACGTCTTTCCTTCTCTCTTTCTCTCTCTCTGAATGTTGCTTTGATTTAAACATATTGTTTTACGATTTTTTTTTCCATCAATCTAATAATAATTGACACTGTTGTATAAATGTAACAGTTCAGTGGTTGTTACCCTCCAGTTAACTTATTAATATCTATTTATATACTGATTTGCTCTCTCCCTCTCTCTGCCTGTCAGTTTCTACTAATGTGGGGAGTTGTACAGAGGCTTAACCAATTTTTCCTTTTGCCCCATGCTTCTGAAATTTAAAGTGTTTGCTAAATAGCAATATATATATATATATATATATATATATATATATATATATATATATATATATATATGCAAATATATATTTATATATATTTTTTCATCAAGGATTTGATAAGGGAAGCTCACCAGAATTGTGAGGAATGGAATTTCCCAATCCTTAAGGTGAAACCACATGAGGTTAAGAGCTGTTGCAACTTCTATGGCTTACTAGCATAACAAATCAATGAAGTCAATTTTAGAGGCTACGTTCTGGCAAAGTAAATCAATCTTCACAGACTACTATCTCAAAGATGTCCAGACCCAGTATGAGGATTGCTGTTCCTTGGGTCCGTACGTTACCTCCGGCGTCGTAGTTGGAGAAGGGTCTACTGCCTCTTCCTTATAACTTAATATATACCCTTGTCTTTTTTCTTGTACAGTACTTGTGTTCACAGGTTATCTGTGAAGGTTGTCGCAGCCTTCCACAGTCTGGGATGCAAGCCAAGTAAGTTTATTTTATAGTGTTTTAAAAAATTTTGGAGTAGGTAGTCAGATTCAGTATCCATGGCCATGCCAGGTTTGCAAGGGTGGAGGTCTAGCCACGCTAAGGTCAAAGACCTTGTAGCAGCCCCACAGACTTTTACAGCCCCGAGTGAATCGCTGAGTCTCTTAAGGAATGCAGGCAAAATGAGAGAGGATAATTGTGAAGTCAGCTTCCTCATCAGGTAAGAACCAGATTGTTAGTACAGTACTACTAATTTTAGTTATTAATAATTATACGAATTCCCAATGGGATGAGGTTTTCAACCCACCACCAATGGTGTCAATCAGCTATATATATGTAACTACCAGGGAAGTTATATATTTAAAAATGGTATTTTTATTATAAAATAAATTTGTTCTAACATGGAGTACTTACCTCGAACTACTTTCTTAGGAGTATCTGGGATCTCCTCCTATCCGACCAGAATTTTGTGTAGTTTACCCTACTCTCGTTTTCTATGCGGGGTAATCTCTGGCGGAGTGATACACGCTCAGAAACGACCCGGGGTCAGAGAGCATGCTTGCTCAGGTCTTGATCTCCAGTAAGTTTTTGGTCGCGTCGGCGTTAACATCCCAACACTCTCTCTTAACCCAGTGCGACCCTTTGTGTCTGACGCGGTCCCCACATGGTCCCTTTGTGAGCTTCCCTATCCTTTCCCTTTGTGTTCCTGTGTCGCGCGGTGTCTTACTAGTGCGTTATGGAGCATCCCCGTCGTTGCCCTGGGCCTGTGGCCGGCAAATCGTGTGGCGCTTTCCTCTCTAAGCCCGAAGTTGACCCGCACTCCTTGTGTTCTTCGTGTAGGGGTAGTGTGTGTTCCCCTACAGCCACGTGTCCGGAGTGCGAGTCCTGGAATGAGGTGCAGTGGGTGCGATACGGCACCAAGAAAAAGAAGGCCTCTCGACATTCTCCTAGGAAACCCAACGTCTCTTCGCCTCTCGCTTCGCCCGGCGCCCCGTCGGATAGAGTCTCTCTGCCGTCTTCCCCTACCCAGTGTAGGGGTCGAGGTAAGTCTGTTGCGGTGAAGCAGCCTGCGGTCCTTCCCCAGGAGTCTGATTTACCTGACAGTGGGATTGTGTCTTCGGTCCAGGCAAGTGGGGGGCCTTAGGGATTGGCGGGTATGTGTTCGTGGGACGGAGCCCTGGTGAAAGCAGGTCCCGTCTCGTCGGACGATCCAATGTGGGGTAAAACTGCTGCAGTCTCTTCTCCCGCCTCTGGGCAGGTTTTTCAGGTGCGTCAGCAGCCGAGGGTGCCGCCGAGAAGGAGGACTCACCGCCGTCAGACACCCTCGTGTGGGCGCCTCCGAAGACGCCCTTCAGATCTCCCCTGAGGATGGAAGAGGAGTTTGAGACCTGGTTCCCCAGCGAGGAGCTCCCCCGCTCCCCTCCAACGCCTTCAGCTACGTTCCCGGCCGTCTTCCTGGAGCCTTCGTCGCCGACCGAACACCATGTAGAACCACCAGCAACGCGGCGCGATTCAGGCCCTTCAGCGAGGTCCTACAGGTCTTCGGGCTCCTCGGTTGAGGCCTACTCCTACTCATCGGAAGACGGAGCCCCGAAGGACCATAGGAGACGGCGAGATAGGTCCCGCAGGAGACGATCTCGCTCACGTTCTCATTCAAGATCCCGCCACGTGAGTAGGCGTTGTAGATCCCCCAGGAGAAAGTTCAGGAGAAGCGTTTCGCCGGAGGAAGAATGGGTGCGGGTCTCCATCCCCCGTAGCCAACTCCTGGGGGCTACAGCAGTCCCGGGCACCTCGGGATGGTGCCCTAGGTCCCGCTCACCGGTAGGTTTTGTCTCCAGCAGTAAGTATGACCAACGGAGGGACTCGTCTCATCAGGCACCAAGGGACAGGCATAAGTCCGCGTAGGTTACGACTCCATCCGCTCAGCGGAGAGAGTCAACCCTTCGATCTGGCAGCTGCGTCCCGGCCTCAAATCTACAATGCATCGTCCAGAGCAAGAGAAACTCCTTTCCTGGACGGGCAAGCCCGCAGACCCCTGGTCCACCGGAAGAAGAGATAAATCCAGGACGAAGGCCTCCGTTCCAGTGGCGATGCCCGTCCTACTGCCTGAAGCGAGGAGACTGGACCACTCCAGGAAGATACCTCCTCCACGTACGACTCCCCCCGTCGGAGGTCCTCCGTCACGAGAACTGGGACGCCCAACGGAGAATGTAGAGGACGGGGAAGAAGGTTCGCCAGCGGAAGTTCCAGCATACAGGGGGGTGATAGGCCTTATCAGGCGACACCATAGGCTGGACGAACCTGAGCCCTCTGCTGACGAAGTCTGGCTCTCGAGCCTCAGCAGGCTGGTGGATGCGCCTGTACAACAGAGGCCCTCGCTAGCCCTCCCTTTGGCTAAAGATGTGAAGCTGGGATTGGCGCACATTAACAAGATCATGGCCAACCGTGCAAAAGCTCCCAAGAGCCAGAGCGCCTCTAGACTTCTCCAGGGCATGAAGACACAGTCCCGGTTCAACCTCCTGGAAGGACACCGCGTGGGGCCCTGTGCGGTGGAACCAGCAGTCGCCATCTTGGGACAGGGAGCCGCAGAGGAGAGGGCTACCACTGCCCCGGTTTGTTTCTCCCCGGCGGAGACTTCCATGATGGAGGAGCTGGCCAGGGACTTAGTTCACGTGTCATCGTGGCTGGATTGGTGGGCCTCCACGCTGGTAGGGTTCCAGTCCTCGCACGACCTTTCAATCCCGGAGAATCAGCCCTTGCTGAAGGAGCTGATTAGCTCGGGAGGTAAGGCCCTGAAGTTCCTTTCCTATCAATCCATAGCACAGACCGCCAACTGGATACTGAGGAAAAGGGACACTGTGCTCAGCAGACTAGTAAGGCGGCTCCCTGACAAAGAAGCGAGGTCCCTGAGGAGCCTTCCACTGTGGGACGACTCAGTGTTCCCCCTCAAGGAGGTGGAAGAGAAGGTGGAGAGGGTGAGGAAACTAAAGGGCACAGGAGAACCCAGGCCCCCTCCAGCAAGAAGACCCAGCCATAGAAGGACACCCTCTGACGTCCCTCTCCCCCCTCGCGCCTCACCTAACTAGCCAGGAGAGACGCCCCTACTACATCCTGGCAGCAACCTTCGCAGCCCTCCCGTAGAGGAATGTCGGCTGCGCAGTCAGCCTTCAGGCCCTCCTATTCGGCCGCCAGAAGAGGTCGTTCGGGCCGCGCCTCTCGAAGGAGATAGGGAGAGAGGCCCCCTACTCCTGCCGAAGCCTCAGGTGGGGGGATGCCTCAAAAATTCTTGGCAAGCATGGATACCAGATCTACAGGCGGAAAGGTTGGCACCGAAGGACCTCTTGGGAAGGACGGCACTACAAGAACAGGTCTCTGCGATGTTGGCGAAAGGGGCAATAGAACTAGTCAAGAACCCAGGTCCAGGGTTCTACAGCAGACTCTTCCTGGTGGAGAAAGCGACAGGGGGCTGGAGACCAGTCATAGACCTCTCAGCCCTCAACAGGTTCGTGTGCAAGACCGACTTCAAGATGGACACTCCGAAGTCGGTCCTAGCGGCCTTGAGGGAAGGAGACTAAATGATGTTCATAGACCTCATGGATGCATACTTCCAGATCCCTGTCTACCCCTCCAGCAGGAAGTACCTAAGGGTAAAATGGGGTACCCAAACGTTACAGTTCAAGACCCTCTGCTTTGGTCTGTCCACACCCCCTCAGGTCTTCAAGAGGATCTTCGCGATAGTCTCAGCCGGGGCACACAAACAGGACATCTGCCTGATTCGGTACCTGGACGACTGGTTGTTGCTTTCAGCCTCAAGGGAAGTACTGAGGGAGCAAGGCACAAAGCTCCTGCAGTTCTGCAATGTCCTGAGTATCACCATCAACCTGGAGAAGTCCCAGCTGATACCCTCCACCAGGATGACCTACCTCGGGATGGTCCTGGACTCCCTGTTGGCGAGAGCCTTCCCTTCCGCGGAGAGACTGGACAACTTGGACCAGATCCTACGGCCCTTCCTGTCGGGTCAGCCCAGGAGAGCCAGGTACTGGCAGAGGTTGATAGGCCACCTCGTGTCATTGGAGAAGTTAGTCCCACAGGGGAGACTCAAACTCAGAGGAGTACAATGGAACCTGAAGGAGGCCTGGAACCAGAGAGACTCCCCGCACAAGGTGGTCCCAATGTCCCCGGAGACAAAGGAGGTCCTCGAGTGGTGGCACGACAGATCGAACACCCTCAAGGGGATGCCCTTCGCAGCCGACCCTCCGGAGATGCTCCTGTTCACGGACGCATCCAAGGAGGGTTGGGGTGCTCATCTCCTCGACAGCACAGCGAGAGGAAGGTGGTTAGCCGAAGAGAAAAACCTGCACATCAACGTACTGGAAATGATGGCAGTGCAAAGGGCGTGCCTAGAGTTCGTTCAGAGGCTCCGGGGAAACACCGTGGCACTGATGTGCGACAACGTCACGGTGGGGGGCCTACATAAAGAAGCAAGGAGGGCTAAAATCGAAGGAGTTGTGCGGCCTCACGGAGTTCCTGGAATGGGCCGAAATGGAGCAGATCAAGATCTTGGCCAGATTCATTCCAGGGAAGAGAAACGTCCTGGTCGACGGCCTCAGCAGAATGGGTCAAGTGGTGGGGTCCGAGTGGTCCTTGCACCCAGAAGTGGCCAAGACTCTGATTCAGAAATGGGGCTCGCCAGTAATAGACCTCTTCGCCACGAGGCTGAACGCACAGCTCCCCGTGTTTTGTTCTCCTGTGCCAGGTCCGGGGGCGGCATTCGAGGACGCCTTCCAGCATCCTAGGGACAACCTCGACGTTTACGCCTTCCCTCCATTGGGAATGCTCAGACAAGTCCTCAACAGGGTGAGGAGAGCGGACAACCTGTGGATGACTTTGGTAGCGCCCTGGTGGCCGGAGAGAGAGTGGTTCGCGGATCTAAAGGAACTGGCGCGCCTTCCACCTTGAGTACCAGGTTAGCAAATTAAGGGTTAATAGGTAGGGGGCTCGGATGAGCCTCGGAATCAATATAAAATTTTCTTTGGCTAGACAGCAACAGAGGTGGCAATTTCAAGAGTCTACAGGTACTTGATTTGAGAGAATTCTCAGGTGCTGAAAACTGAGTATTTGAACAAGTCAAGCAATTCACTGATCTGGTTTGAGAGGGAAACATCAAAGCAGTAACTTGCATTCTGCAATTAAGTTAATATTAAAACAATGGCACAACGTCTACTTGTTAATTACACGCGAGGAGTCTCTCCCAAACCATTCAAGTGGCAAATAGGACTCATTATCTTTAGAAGGGGTATCTTCAGACCCAGACACCGGTACCTCAAGGGATGCCACATCATCAGAGCTGGGGCCTGTGCATGCAACGAGGTCCGGAGAGTTGTCAATGGTAATCAGGGCATGCTCTTCAGAATTGGCTCCTGTTTAGGAGTATGGGGCAGCTTCTTCTTAGGAGCCACACCAGAAGATTTAATTCTTCCCCACAAGTCCTTAATCACTTGTATTTCATTGCATGAATGATGAGAAGTGGGAACAGAGAAAGATTGGGAGGAATCATATTCACTTCTTTGGTAAGGTTTTCTACTTTTAACAATATGAGAGGGATCTGAAGGGAACTCTCTCGAAGTTCGACCAGTGAGACAAGTAGGAAGGCTACTTTGGGCGCCTCTGAAGGCCGTGTCTACAGCATTTTTCAACGAACATCATTCTGAGTGGATGTGGGAACTACTCGAGGAAAAGGGGTAAAGGCTCCAGCATCATTTTCCTATCTTAAACCTGAAATGCAGAAAAATCGGGAACACAAGATCTTCGCTGTTGCGTAGAACGGGTAAATTCTGAAGCAGTACGAACTGTAGGTAAAGTACTAGTTTGCATATGTTGTGTTAAAATACTGTAGTAGACTTGTCATTGTTATGACGTTGGTTTTTTTTGAATAAGAAGGATCCAAACGGGGTAATAGAGTTCTTGAGGTAGAGGCTACCTGGGTCAACGTGGGAATATATGTGAGAAGTGTCAACACAATTATGTGGTTGGGTAGGAAGAACACGCTAGGGACGTGAATTTCCATGATGTAAAATGGCGTCATAGCCTTTGCGAGGAAGAATAATGTACTTTAATATTTTGAGATGGTGATGCATTCTGTGACATCAGCACACTCAGGGATGGCGGTATGTGCAGATATGTCAGCCTTAGTATATAGCGGAACCGTCATATGTACTGTTGACATGCATGGTGCCAACGCAAGAGACAGTTGATGCTTTGGCATTCTGTACAAACTGTTTGGGAGAAGAGGATGCAATGGTACTGTACTTCGACAATTCTGCCAAACTGAAGTCGGAGTTGTGGACACTACCAGAGAGGTTAGAACAACATCAACAAGAGAAGTGGGAGACACTTCTTGTGAGGATAACAATGCCAAGGACCCCTGGGCGCACGAGGCAAGCCAGACTTGTATGAACAAGTGGGTGAAAGATAGGGATCTTCCAACACGGATTCCTCGGTACATGTGGAAATGGCAGTCTCAACTCGAGTGTGTCGTTCTCGCATTGGAATGAGGGAAGACTTTCAACGCTTTCACGGGCAAATCCTCAAGAAGCAAAAAACATTCTGCAGAAACACTGACGTATAGGGCTCACCACTAAGTTCACTAGTGGAAAGTGAGAGAGATCAGTGCAAGTTACAGTAATCTGCCACCAAATTCACTGTGACTGGATCATTCACCAGAAGTGCAGAGGCTCTAGCCAGGGGATCAATCTCTGGGAGTGACTCGTGATCACTTGGCACATGGGGCGATAATACATGCAACAAAATTATCCTCAGTATAGGTAAATCACGGCCGTCATTCCTGAGGGCCTATGAAAAGGAGGAACAGAATGGGGAATAACGGGCGGTGCAAAAAAGAGCTAGCGTTAATTACTGTCAACAGGAGATGGGGAAGGGGAATGATCCCTTATAACTCCTTTCTTACGACGGGAACATTTCTCCCATTGGGAGGACGGCCACTTCCTACAATATTCCCATGGAGATTCTGTGGAACATCATTTACCATCACATGAAGGGCATAGAGGATGCAAGATCTACCTCAACCAGACTCATGAAGTTACCACAACGGCTATATCATGGCCGAGGCAAGTCCACATGATACTAGAAATTAAGCAAAAAGCACTGTAAGGATAATCCAGTATAGAGTGTTGTCATGTTCGTATAGCAGTAAGAGAAAACAGCCTCTTAATATGACGACCAGAATAGTGCAGGTTGCCTCACATCAGTGCCCTATTGTAGTTGCTAATTAAGCACCTATTTCTTTTGTCTGGTCGTACAAAATCAACATGGAGTAAACCCCCGTATAAATGACTCGCAAGTTTGTATCCACTTAGGAATAAACCAGCATTTTTTGGGGCAGGCATAAGTTTTAACTTGATGCTTTAGTTTAACTTTTTTTATAAGTGATAATTTTAGAATAATTTTTTTTAGTCTATTTTGATATATTAGATATTTTACCATGGAATTTTAGAAACCTGGGAGATTAGTCTTCAGGAGTTTATGAAACAGTAGATCTAATTTATGGAAGTTTCTATGGTTTTGTTAAATTAATTACAGGACAATGATTTGCGCATCTTTACCTATACTGTGGTTACCTTTAGTGATAAAATTCCTGATTAAATACCTTGTCTTTACAGAACATTTTGGTGAATTTGTCCAATTTCCAAATTTTTTACATTTTGAATTTTAAAGTAGGTTTTGAAACAGTATTTTAATATTTCTAGTAAAATGTGTCCCAGGGGTGTAATATATTTCAATATTACCAAAGTCCTTTTAAAAGTTATTTTACACGATTGCTTCATGAATTTGTAGTGCAGTACTGTTCAATGTACATTATTTATTGTGTCCTTTCTTCCAAAGCCAACAACTACATTGATTTTTGCCATTGTTACATATTTACCTAATGTATTTGGTGTTCAACCAAGCTTTAATTATTTTTTTTTAGCTTTCTAACAGTCAGTGCTTGGGCCAGTAAAGCTCTTCTGCTCTGAGGTGCAAGAAGTCAAGAAGTTGAATTGCCAGATGGAAGAAAAGCAGAAATTGAGGTAAAGTAGAGGGTTATAAAGTAGAGTAGGTAGGCTATAGCTAGAGGCCAAAGGATTGAATTGAACTTATGAATTTTGGCTATGTAGCCCCACACGGGGGTCCGTGATGCCACTCGGCACTCAACTGGAACTGTTTAAATCCAGGAATTGCACTATGTAGTAAAGGTTGAGAGGGGGTGGATATCAAAAATGAAGAAACAAAACAGGTAAAGTAGAAGGATATAAAGCAAGTACAGCTATGGGTCGAAGGAATACAGAAAACGGTCAAGTAATGCTTACAGTGCACCACATAGGGGCACTGATGGCACTTTCCCAACCCCCTCTGAGGAAACTGCAAAGAACTAAGAGTTGCATTTTGTAGTAAAATTTAAGAGGCTGGACATCAAGAATGACGAAACAAACCAGAACGGCAGTGAAGTATATTACAAGGATACAGTACAATATAAAGCAAATGCAGCTACGGGTTGAAGGCATGCGGGAAACACTGTCAAGTAATGCCTACAGTGCACCACATCAGAGACATTGATGGGACTCACTCCACCCTTCTCTTGAGGAAACTGCAAAGAAGCATGAGTAATTATGCAATCCACTGTTGGCCCTGATTGTCTCCGAGGAAGATTGGACATGATCTGGCCTGTCTTTTTAGCTTTGAAAAAAGCTTGAAAGAACCTACATTCATATCTAAAGATTGCTGTTGAAAATCAAGAGGCAAGGTACAGGTTATCATGCTGTCGTTAAATTCAAAAGCCCAAACATATTCATTAATGCTCAGCGTCCAAGCCTTTACTCAACCCAAGCTAGGATCCGGGAGGATTAGGCAATGGCTGTTGATGACTCAGCAGATAGACTGATGAATATCAGTACAATTGGGATGGAAAATTTGAGGGTATGCGCCCCACTTAAACCTCTTCATTCCTAACTCACAGGATTAGTGATATTTAAATAAGATTTTGAGCCACATAGTAAACCACTGGGGCTGGAAAGGATATTCAACATTGTGGTACATCCATGAGAAGACCCCATTTATACTATGAAGTACATTGGGACAAAGAATCAAGAGGAACCAGGAAACAGAGGTAAATTAGAAGGCTAAAAAGTGTGTACATAGGGGATGAAGGTATGCTGCAGACCCATTAGTAGGTTAAAGTACAGTATCTCTTGACCTTTGGGTTCAGTAGCGAGACTGATTATACAGATTTTAAAAGTCACTGACAACTGCACTAAGCTACCACTTTTCAATATTAAACTTACCCGATAATCATGTAGCTGTCAACTCCGTTGCCCGACAGAATTCTATGGAGGGATACGCCAGCTATCACAATACTAGAAGGGGGTGTATTTACCAGCGCCACCTGTGGCCAGGTACTCAAGTACTTCTTGTTGACACCTCCTCAATTATTCCTCTGTCGTGCTTCCGGCAAGACGTTCTGGGATACGCTTATGTTCTTGGAGTATTTTCACGACTTTGGTGAAGTATTTCTCTTTGATTTCGGCTGTCGCTTTACTGGAAACTTCTATATTAGCTTAGTTAGCTTTTGGAATTAATTTGATTAATTATGGTGACGAGAGAGTATGAACTCTCGTTCACCTTTCAATGGCCGACCCTTCCCTTAGACGGAAGTGTTGGTGTCTAAGAGAGTATAGACTCTCTTTCTTAATTTTGCTTAACAAAAGTTATAGATTTATTTTATATCTCTCCGCCTCTTATAGGCCTCTTCGATTAACTTCCTTTTATTATAAACTCATTAAAATTAATTTTTATATTTGTTTATATTCGACCTTCCTAATAGTAGGCGGTCTTTTACCGAAGTTAATAACTTTGAGCCCGTCATTTCGGTTTTTACTGTTAACATATTATGCTATTTCCGCCACAGAGTTTGAAAGATTTTCTTTGACAGTCTCGTACTGTTTTCAAAGTTGAACTAACGTTTTGTTTTGTCTCTACAGTTGTTGACGTTCAGAACGTTCAACTTGCACTCTATCGTTACGATAGAGAAAGAATGTTCACGGTTTCACGTTGCAGTAAGAGTAACCGTGTCTAGCGTTTTGTTCATTCTTTCTTAACTTAATGGTTTTGATCCTAATAAAGGAACTTTTCAGTTTTTTCCTTTAACAATAATATGTTTTAACGATATATATGATTGGGCTCTTCTCTCAGGTTCTAAGTCAAGAGAGAGAGAGAGAGAGAGAGATAGAGACGGAGGGAGAGAGAGGATAAACGTTTCATTCAAGCCTGCCAGGCGTACGAGTAACGTCGTTATCGTTTTTTGCTCTTCTCCCTAGTCTCTTTAGGGGAAGAAACTAAACGTTTCTAGAGTGATCTAGTGTTTAGTCTCTTTCCAACCACTGAATTATCTTTCATTAGATTTTTCTGTTACATTGTAATTCTGTTTTCGCAATTACTAACTTTGAGAAAGGATAGAATTGCGTATTTCAGGTACAAACCACTTAAAGTTTCGAGTTCAGTGAAATAAGTGCAAACAGAAATCAAAGTGATAAGTGATTAGTGCGTGAGGGTACTTTTGTGCGCGCCAGTCGTCCTCCCAGTCCGGGACCTCTTGCAAGCTCCCAAGCCCAGGGGAGAAGCAATGTCGAAGGGCATAAGGGTTCAGCAGGCCTTGATCGGCGCACAGAAGTATTCTCGGTGGTTGTGGGCGTGTCTTACCGAGACCGTCACTCCCACCCGCAGACGATTGAGCCCTTATTTTGCTCGTCTGCAGAAGAGATTAGGGGAGAAAATAAAGGCAGAGTAACGCTGGTCTCAGGTCTCAAGACCTCTTAAACGTTAAGTTCAGACCTATGCCAGACGTACGAAGTTAAAGTTCACAACCCGAATGCAGTCATTGGGTTAGCTCTGACTCTCCTCAGTCATCAGTTGATTACACTCCGCCTAAGAGGAGTAAGGTTCTGCCACAACAGATCTCTGCTGTTAAGGCTTTACCTCAGCAGAACTTAGTGTCTGCCGACCCCAAGTTAACTCTACTGCAGTCCATACAGTCACAACTTTCGGTCTTGATGCGTGAGTGTCGGGCTGAGAGTGTTGCGCCTCCGCCTCCGCCTACACTCCCCCCCCGCCTATGATCGCTCCGCCTGATCACAGTACCACCTGCCAGGCGTACGATGTTGTGAACTCTACTACAGTCCATGCAAGCACAGCTTTCGGACTTGATGCGTGAGTGTCGGGCTGAGAGTGTTGCTCCTCCGCCTCCGCCTACACTCCCTCCACCTACACTCGCTCCGCCTGATCACAGTACCATCTGCCAGGCGTACGATGTTGTGGACTCTACTACAGTCCATGCAAGCACAGCTTTCGGACTTGATGGGTGAGTGTCGGGCTGAGAGTGTTGCTCCTCCGCCTCCGCCTACACTCCCTCCACCTACACTCGCTCCGCCTGATCGCAGTACCACCTGCCAGCAGTTCCACCTGCCAGGCGTACGATGTTGAGCCACGTGCTGAGTTTGCTGTTCCCTGTGGTGTTCAGCCTCCGCCTTCCTTAAGGCAACCTTTACATTGGGATCAGGAGGATTATACCTCTCTTCCTCCGCCTCCACTTGCTGCTCCACCAGTGATGCAACACTCGGTTGAGGTACAACAACCTCTCCCGTCCATGAGTCAGTCTCCTCAGCTCTCGCTGCAGCGAGCTCAACCCTCCACAAGGCAAGCACCACAACACCTTAGCCTTGCGCCTCAGGAGCCTCAGCTTGCGAGACATTTACCTTGTTCTGCGCAGCCTCTTCCTCATCGCGCTCCGCTCACACCACAGGAACTGGAACTTGCTACTCCGCTTCCGCCAACCGCTCAGCAAGCGCAACCCTTGGGTTCAACCACTCATGCTAGGAGTCAGCCTCCTCCACCCATGCGCCTTCCTTCTGCTTGTCTTTTATTCAGCCTTTGCAGACTGAGCCTCAGGTGTTCCCTCATCGGAGTCTTGAAGAGGAAACCACAACTATTGTTGTTCCAGCTCGTTCTGACTCTGCTGTTCAGCATACCTTACCTCCATTTTCATACGATCTTATTTAAGGCCATGGTTTAAACCCCATGCAAGCATGCATAAAGCACTCTAGCACTGGTCATGGAATTTCTGAGAAATGTTAAACGCCATGCACACGCTCTGCTTTCCTTACAGCAGGCTCTGCTTACAGCAGGCTCTGCTTACTACATGCTCAGCATACAGCATGCTCTGCATTCAGCATGCTCTGCATTCAGCATGCTCTGCATACAACATGCTCTGCATACAGCATGCTCTGCATTCAGCATGCTCTGCATACAACATGCTCTACATACAGCATGCTCTGCATACAACATGCTCTACATACAGCATGCTCTGCATACAGCATACTCTGCATACATCATGCTCTGCATACCTTACCGCATGCTTCTCAACACTTCTTGGGTTGTTGCCAACTCACTAGACTGTCAAGCAGTTTCATAACGTTGCCTTCTAGTCTGCTGCTTTTGCACCAGTGAACCCTCACTCAGAGAACTTAGCTTTTCTAGGATAAGGTCCCTGTAGATGAGAAAGTTCTTTTCTCCCTCCTTCTGATATTCCCTTGAGGACTCTGTCATTTGGAGGGAGCCTTTAGCTGCATAACCTCTTATGGACTTTTATTTAAGCATAACATGCTTACAGGGAAGGTAATGGTTCCACTTCAGCCGCTAATCCCGTCTGTTACCACACCTGCTCCCATAGACCTTGAGCTGTGTTGCATGACATGCAGTCCAAGCTTAGTCCTTGTTAGAGAATTTTTTGTTTACGGAGTCAATGTGTCACGGGGAAGACGTTCAACAACCAACAGAAGGGACTTGTTGTGACGCAGTGCGGCAACCTCAGCAACCCGTTAAGGAGTTGTCTGTACGACCCAGACAGTCTAGACAGATTCGGGTTGTCACTGTACTTCCTCGCTTGCCCATGATTGACAGTTTACAGACTGTGCAGCAGTATCATGATCTTGTGTCCGGCTCCGTCAGACGACTGGCTTTTAAGAGCTCCCACAAGTCGTCGCTGTCTGGAGATTTTCAAATGGACTATGGATCTGACCAAGGAACTGGGCCTCCTGGTCAATTTTGAGGAGTCTCAGCTCGTTCCATCCCAGACCATTGTCTCCTTGGGTATGGATCTTCAGAGTCGAGCTTTTCGGACTTGTCCGTCGGCCCCAAGGATCTTCCAAGCCCTAGAATGCATCCAGAGCATGCTGAGAAGGAACCGATGCTTAGTCAGGCAGTGGATGAGTCTAACAGGGACACTTTCATCGCTGGCCCTGTTCATCGAGTTAGGGAGACTCCACCTCAGTATCATCTAGCTGCTCACTGGATAAAGGACATGACGCTAGAGACGGGTTCAGTTCCTGTTTCCGAAGAGATGAGGTCTACTCTAACGTGGTGGAAGAACAGCATTCTTCTCAAGGAAGGTCTACCATTGGCTGTTCAGACCCCCGACCACCGTCTCTTCTCGGACGCATCGGACACGGGCTGGGGTGCGACACTGGACGGACAGGAATGCTCGGGAACATGGAATCAGGAGCAAAGGACACTTCACATCTATTGCAAGGAGTTGTTGGCAGTTCATCTGGCCTTGATAAACTTCAAGTCCCTCCAGCTTAACAAGGTGGTGGAGGTGAACTCCGACTACACCACAGCCTTGGCTTACATCTCCAAGCAGGGAGGGACTCATTCGAGGAAGTTGTTCGAGATCGCAAGGGACCTCCTCATTTGGTCAAAAGATCGAAAGCTCACGCTGGTAACGAGGCTCTTTCAGGGCGATATGAATGTCATGGCAGATCGCCTCAGCCGGAAGGGTCAGGTCTTCCCCACAGAGTGGACCCTTCACAAGAATGTTTGCAGCAGACTTTGGGCCCTGTGGGGTCAGCCAACCATAGATCTATTCGCTACCTCGATGACCAAGAGGCTCCTCTTGTTTTGTTCTCCGATTCCAGACCCAGCAGCAGTTCGCGTGGATGCCTTTCTGCTGGATTGGTCCCATCTCGACCTGTATGCATTCCCGCCGTTCAAGATTGTCAACAGGGTACTTCAGAAGTTCGCCTCTCACAAAGGGACACGGCTGACGTTGGTTGCTCCCCTCTGGCCCGCGAGAGAATGGTTCACCGAGGTACTGCAATGGCTGGTCGACGTTCCCAGGACTCTTCCTCCTAGAGTGGACCTTCTGCGTCAACCTCACGTAAAGAAGGTACACCCAAACCTCCACGCTCTTCGTCTGACTGCCTTCAGACTATCGAAAGACTCTCAAGAGCTAGAGGCTTTTCGAAGGAGGCAGCCAGAGCGATTGCCAGAGCAAGGACGACATCCACTCTCAGAGTCTATCAGTCTTAATGGGAAGTCTTCCGAAGCTGGTGCAAGGCCAATGCAGTTTCCTCAACCAGTACCACTGTAACCCAGATTGCTGACTTCCTGTTACATCTAAGGAACGTAAGATCCCTATCAGCTCCTACGATCAAGGGTTACAGAAGTATGTTGGCAGCGGTTTTCCGCCACAGAGGCTTGGATCTTTCCTCCAACAAAGATCTACAGGACCTCCTTAGGTCTTTTGAGACCTCAAAGGAACGTCGGTTGTCCACTCCAGGCTGGAATCTAGACGTGGTCCTAAGGTTCCTAATGTCATCAGGATTTGAACCGCTCCAATCAGCCTCTTTTAAGGACCTCACATTAAAAACTCTTTTCCTCGTGTGCTTAGCAACAGGTAAAAGAGTAAGTGAGATCCACGCCTTCAGCAGGAACATAGGTTTCACATCTGAAACGGCTACATGTTCCTTGCAGCTCGGTTTTTTGGCTAAAAACGAGCTTCCTTCCCGTCCTTGGCCTAAGTCGTTCGAGATCCCAAGCCTGTCCAACATGGTGGGGAACGAACTGGAGAGAGTACTTTGCCCAGTTAGAGCTCTTAAGTACTATCTAAGAAGGTCAAAACCATTACGAGGACAATCAGAAGCCTTATGGTGTGCTATCAAGAAGCCTTCTCTACCAATGTCTAAGAACTCAGTTTCTTACTACATCAGGCTTCTGATTAGAGAAGCAAATTCTCATCTGAAGGAAGAAGACCTTGCTTTGCTGAAGGTAAGGACACATGAAGTGAGAGCTGTGGCTACTTCAGTGGCCTTCAAACAGAACCGTTCTCTGCAGAGCGTTATGGATGCAACCTATTGGAGAAGCAAGTCAGTGTTCGCATCATGCTATCTCAAAGATGTCCAGTCTCTTTACGAGTACTGCTACACCCTGGGTCCATTCGTAGCAACGAATGCAGTAGTAGGCGAGGGCTCAGCCACTACATTCCCATAATCCCATAACTTTTTAACCTTTCTCTTGAATACTTTTTATGGGTTGTACGGTCGGCTAAGAAGCCTTCCACATCCTTGTTGATTTGGCGGGTGGTCAATTCTTTCTTGAGAAGCGCCAAGGTTAAAGGTTGTGATGAGGTCCTTTAGTATGGGTTGCAGCCCTGTATACTTTAGCACCTTTGAGTTGATTCAGCCTCCCAAGAGGAACGCTGCGCTCAGTAAGGAAGACGATCTTATTAAAGGCAGAGTAACGGTTCAAGTCGACTTCCTTACCAGGTACTTATTATTTCATTGTTATTGTGGATAACTGATTATATGAAATACGGGATACTTAGCTATCCTTTAGTCTTGTACACTGGTTTTTCACCCACCCCCCTGGGTGTGAATCAGCTACATGATTATCGGGTAAGTTTAATATTGAAAAATGTTATTTTTATTAATAAAATAAATTTTTGAATATACTTACCCGATAATCATGATTTAATCGACCCTCCCTTCCTCCCCATAGAGAACCAGTGGACCGAGGAATAATTGAGGAGGTGTCAACAAGAAGTACTTGAGTACCTGGCCACAGGTGGCGCTGGTAAATACACCCCCTTCTAGTATTGTGATAGCTGGCGTATCCCTCCATAGAATTCTGTCGGGCAACGGAGTTGACAGCTACATGATTATCGGGTAAGTATATTCAAAAATTTATTTTATTAATAAAAATAACATATTCCCTGCCACTAGATATGCAACTCCCAAAAATGCTTTAATGGTAAGAATAGTCATCACATTAAAACACTATCACTGAAGACAAGGTCTCGTAAATTACACAAAATACAGTACTTAACTTGGTATGCCTTTGATTCTCAACCTGTGTTGATAACATGGGAGCTGAGAAAAAGTAAAAACCCTTGTAAATCAAAAGTTAGTCATATGTAGGTAATTGCAGTCTGAAAATTCTCACTAACAAAAGACCAAGTCTTGGGAATATGAAAATATAGGACAAGGATTTCTTTTTACAAACAGGCATCATTAAAAAAATAAAAAATTCAATGGAAGGAGTGTTTTGAATAATCAGATTTTCTACACATGAAGAAACCATTATAATTGGCATAATTAATTACTCTATGAAAAAACTATCCCTGAAAAATGAAAAACCTTAAAATCAAGATACAGGAGAGCTGGAAAGAAAATTAATACCATAATTCATCCTGGGGCTAGGTACTATATGGTCAAGCATGGTTTATGCTTTACTTTTGTTTTTTAGTTATATTTCCAAATTGGCACATCCAACTACATTCAAAATTACCAAAAGGATGAAAATTACAGTCCAAAATCTATTGAGGGCAAACCATTTTTTTATTGGAATACAAAAATATGAGTCAGAGTATCACATAAACATACAAACTCTAGCCCTGCATCCCATCCATATCAGCATGGTAATTCTAATTTAATCATCCATTTTACAAGTCAAAATTTCATACAGTTGGTATTTAAGACATAATAAAATTGTCCATTCAGTCTTACCCATTTACAATTGTGCCACCGAGCAGGATATCAGCAGAGTAAAGTATAAATTTTAATATAATACTGCACCTATGCAAGCATACTGTACAAATGATGAGAAATGTGTATAATACAGTTCTAAAAATTCACCCTGACCTGATTATTCAGAAAACTACCGTTAAAACTGCTCTATATACATAATATAGTATTGTATAAAAAAATGTGACTACAACAGGAATCTTATACTTAGAAGTTGAAGAAAAAAAAAATAGTAATTTCTTGTTCTCAAGAAAGCAATTGATAATGCTGGAAGCAAGCCACTGAATCGATAGGTCAAACAACCTGAACTTAACTTGGCACCACGAGACCTTAAACGAGATTTCAAGATCCCACAATCAAGTAGACTTCAAAACGTTCCTTGTCAAAACTTCTTAAGTGTTATACAATTGTTACACCCAATTCAATTGGAAAGACTACAGGACAAAAATTAAATTTGGATCAAGCCGAACACATCATAACTAGATCACAAGACTGCCCTGAAGGTTCTTACATTTCAGTGCAAGAATTTTCCTTTAAACTTGAGTCCATATAAGTAATAAATAATAAGAAACTTGCAAAAATCAAGCTAATTCAAATTAAAGGCTGTCAAGTCTATGGTATTATCACCAGTGTACTGATATTGCTAAGAACTTAACTCTACATAATTTTGAACAATGTGCAGCTTTTGTTAAAAGCCCTTTGCTCAGCAAAAACACTTAAGTACTCCTTTAAAGAGCAAAAACCTATTTTGAAATATTCATTATAAAAATGCATTAAACATAGAGATTATTTTATTAGAAAAAAAATAAATAAATAAAATAAAGAAGGATGTCGAACCTTTTGATTTTATATATACTGTACATGGAACCATGTATAACCTCTTTAAAATGAGAAATATTACCAATGTCCAAAGATGACTTCAAATTTGAATACAAAGTTTTTCAGTGTATTATGGTACAAGAATGTTAGGAGTATAAATGGCTCATAGGAGAAACACTCAAACTATTATTAGATCAATTGGGCTATGACCTGTAAGATCAATAAAAAAAATTATGATTTCATAATTCCAATTTTAGAGAAAAAGTCTCTCTATCTGCTCCTGTGTTATAACTAAAATTTTCCTAAGTATTAATAAAAAAAAAAAAAATTGAAATGTTTTTGGGTAAAAAGCTCCTTCACCTTCCATTTAAATTAACTTTAATTTTACAGGTCTTTTAGGGGGATTCATGCTGATTATTGTTTGCAGAATCAAATCAAGCACAAAGATTCAGGTTATTATTTCTAACAAGTGTGACCTAATAATACACAGGTTACCTGGATGTAATATATATCCAGCAGTAAATGTTCATTATATACATACATGTAATTAGGTATCTTAAGACATAAACCAATTTGATTTACAATCTTACTACATCAGTGCTGTTAAATTACAATATTTACAACTGTAGTTACATTAAAAAAAAATACCAACTTAATGACCATTAACTTTATCACTATGCCAAAATGCACTACAATCATACAAGCTGAGAACTGCATACAGAGGACATATTCTTACAATTCCAAAATCCTTCCTGAAACATTAACCATACTTAAATTTACTTATATGTTAGGAAACCTATCGGGTAATGGAACAAGGAAAACTAAACACGAGAGTTCTTGACTTCTCTTAAGCTCGTCAACTTTCACAGCTAGACTGCTGGTAACATCCTACTAGGGTACTGTACATAGTTCTGTAACCTTTAGAATAAGCCTAGCCTAAGGATGCACCCAAACAACAGTGCAGTGCCAGTCTGGCAAATATAGTTACCATAACACAATGGAAAGCAGCAATGAGTACAGGTGATGTCAGAAGTGAGAACACAACAGGCAAAAAACCTTCACTGCTGTGTTATTAGTAGTAGTTTGGGAAACGAACAATGACGCTAACATACATATGATTCTAGAAATACTGTTAAACTGTTTACTGTATGGCATTATTTTGGTCTTAGGCCAAATGAAATTTGATCTATTATCTCTATAAATAATAATATTGAAAGTGTTAACTGTCCATTCTCCTGTGCAGTAGAGGTACTTGAATTTCTAGTTTCATTCATAGCTATCTTACAATAAATGTAAAATCAGTCCATGGATAACCCTTGCAGTGCTTTTAAAATGTAGCACTCATGTCCCAATGCCCTTTTCTTTAGTTAATCTTTAATCTTGCTACTCACCCTGGCAATGTAATTGGACTGGAACAACCTCACTTTTGAGCCCAAAGTTTGATGGAAGTGTAGGTTTTCAATTTTGCCTGCCATTCTTTGGCTGGTGAACAAGTACAAACGCTATGGTGCTAAAGCTAGATCTGGCAGCACTTTCTTGCCATATGTATGACTTTTCTTTTTTACAATTCTGACACCATTGCCACTAAATCCTGTCCCCTATCATGGCCTGGTAACAATGTTTGCCCACTTGCAGTGCCAGGTCATGTGAATGCAGCTTGAGAGATTTAATCAAAGAGCTTTGATACACTACAGGCATATGATGGTTTTTTTCGGTAGATGGATGAACATGCTCTTAAAATACACATACAGGACTTCAATTTTGCACATTAAAGCAATATGAACCTACAAAATCATGTGGTATTAAGGAGAAATGAGATCTTTCATGAAAGAACTTAAAATTACTAAAATAAAAAACTTAAAAGAATTCCCTTCCTTCCAAATAAAATTGAAATGCAACTAGTGATGAATTAACAAGATATTAAGTAATATCCAAAGAAAAAACAGAAGTGGGCCGCTATTAATTTGAAACCACCTCGATAGTAAAAAATAATTTATACAATATTCAAAATGGATTCAAAATATTTCTGAACAAAGTTTCTTCCTGTTCCATTTCCTTTTCAAACATATAAACTCATCCTGGAAATGCCCAACACAGGAGAAAGCATGTGTCGATATATTTTAATCATTATCATTTTCTGTATACAGAACAATTTAGTATACTGTATCTGAATATGATTATTCCATCCTACCTGAATGACATAAAAACTTGATCAAATCCTTGCGTCATCTTATCAATAAGACAAAAAGGTATAATGGCACCACAAATCATAAAACAGCAAAAAAGGAATTACATTAACAGGATAATAAAAATCTACGAACCAGCATCAAAATAATAACTATGTGGCAAGATACTAGCTTCAGGATTGTATGAATATACAGTATAGCCTTTTGCCTTATAATTTCAGTAACATTAATTTCTCAGAGGGCTTTGTAAACCATTTCAAAAAAATATTCTAGGGTCATCAATACCCACACTAATAAAGATAGTTACAATAGGCAATTCATAATTTAACCAAAGAGTTTCATCTCTTATACTAACCAGTTGTGATCACAAATGAAGTTTTTACAAACAACTATATATTCCATACCAGTTAAAAAATATGAACCACCTTTGCAGCTAGCTTACCCAATACAATAATTAACAGACCTTGAAGACTATCAGGATCATTGCTAGAGAAGGCTAAAATAAACATAAGAAATGAGTTGGCACTTGGAACTAGACATGGTACATTAGTATTGATTACAAAATATGCACTCTAATAATTCTCAACTAAATGTTGTCCTATGTTTTATCATAAAACCTGGACATGGGAAAAAAATCCATTTTGACCAATAATTTCACAGTAAATAAAAGGCTAACCTGCTATAGTCAATTTTAACAACTCCACCTCACTAAAAATTAAATAATGAAAGCTGTCAAAGTTAGAAAACAGCAAATTTTACTTGGTTTTAAAAGTACTGTACTGGGTAACTAAACATCACCAATTACAACAAAATTTCCAAACAGCTAGTCATGTAAAGTTTGATTATAACCTTAAAACGCTATATCTAAAATATTACTGCAACACACTCAAGTCTGTTCAATTCAAGACACGTACTGTATTCCAATTATACAAGGTAAAATAAAATAGATAATAGCTGTACTAAGTACATATCTTAAAATGCTGTAGCCTGTAAACCAAAAATCAAGCTAGCAATAGTTCACACTGTACAATTCAAGAGTACTACTTCACAATCTCTAAACAAGTAGAATGTTTCACTTGAAACCATTCAAATTAACATTCCAAAGACATAAGTTAGTAAATCAAGCCTTCAAAATTTCCACTTTGTCAACAAGTAGATAACCCCCAGAAAACTAATTTGATGTTATCAATTTGCACATCAACAGTTATTCTCTATATTACAACAATAATGTACTTAGTTCCAAAACTCATGTCTATGAATGATACTTTTATAAAAAATTATAAGACCACAAAATTCTGCAATTGCAGGTGGAAAAGTCCTTAAATTATGACAATAACCATCTAGTAAAGTACTACCTTACCACCTTTCGCTGGGATTGGTTTTCAAGTTAGTCCTTTTCATTACATAATTAAATTTCAAATTGAAGTACGATTACAGAAATAATATAACATTTTAAAAGTGATTTTTTTCCTTGCTATACAAACTTGGGTCATTTAAAATGGGTGAATATCTTCAGTGGAGTTGGAACAGCAGTTGAAATCCCAACAATGTAGTCAACGGCAGGTGACGAGCGTGGGCTTGAAGACCCAACCACTCTTCTGTCAGACTTCACTTTACACCTTTGACTCAGGAATGAGAGGGTGATTTAACTTGAAAGGCCTGAGGTTTGTACTGTACAGCTATAAAAAATGCATCTTATTTTCTTATACAATATATTTTTTCCTACACATCAAATCTTTTGTACAGTACTATAAAATATGATGACTGAGGAATACGAAATCTCCTAGAATCAAACTGTTTGGTTCTTTTTCTTCCCTGGAATATGCCAACCCACTTGGTACTGTACAGGAGCAGGGGAGATGACTATTCCAGAAACCTCCGATTAGTCCATCTTGGGGATGAATAGGTTGATAGGGCCTAGCAGCACACATTTTTATTATGGACCTAGTACTTGGTTGCTGAAGGAATCTTTCTCCCTTGATGGGGAGAGAGAGTCCGGAATGAAATACCTGGCAGAGGATGGGCAACGGGTTGTTATTCATTCCACCATCCTTCTCCCCTTATTATGGGTGGATGGGAGAGAAATACTTCTTATAGATCCAGTCTAATAAAAAAAAAGGGTGCTCAGAAATGTAGCTTACCCTATCAACATCAGATCCTGCATATAACTGCATGAATGCTTCATCCGAAAGCAAGGTGAAGGAAAGAAGCAAAGTTGTTAACCCTTCTACCGTTCCTCCAGATGTGCATTGAACACATTACTATAGACAAGATGCTTCAGTCTGAGAGAGATGGGCTGGCTAACCAACTACTTGAGCAGCAACCACAGGGAGGGAAAAAAATAAAGAATTTGTGGGTATACTAACTTCAAAAGGTTGTGAAGGAACCTCTGATGGAGATGCGTGTGACTCCCAAGTAACGAACTTCTCTAATGAGGAAAGGTGGCCGAAAAGACTTGCCAATGTTGAGAAAGCTTTGCCTGGACAGATGCATTGCGCTACCTCTCTGAGCTTACTGATGCAATTGCCAGATGGAAAGACTCTCGCTCCTGTCATGTCTATCAGCATTGCCAGGTATTTCAACTAATTCATGGGTATGAGATTCAACTTCTACTAATTCATCACAATCCTACTATCACAACTCAAGGCGAGACAGAGGTCTCAATCATGTGACAAGTGCCTCTTTGAAGCCAGGATCAACCAATTGTCAAGAGAACATCAAAGACATATCCCATACAAGTGAGACCTAAACTATCAGCGAGAACACTTAAGAGCGAAAAACTGGAGTGCAGGACAGTCTGAAATACATTGTCTTGAACCGGTACACTGTTCCACGGGTATTTTTGAGAGGAAGTACGCATTCTTTAGATCCACCTTTCCCCTGTCTGATGGAACTCAATACAGTTCATACCATTTTTATCCTGAACCCAATTGCTGTACAAAATGGTTAAGAAAAGAGAAGAAGATGACTGCAAAAGTCCGACGAGTTGTCTCGACCATCTCCAAAACCCCTTTCACCTTTGCAACAATGCCAGGGCTTTCAGTGATACTGAACGATAGATACGAACGCTATCAGTCTGCAAGATAGGGGAGGTACTGCATAAAAGTCCTAAAGGACTCTTATTATCTATGTCCTGGCCCCTTTCCTAAGCCAGGTTGCCTATGACATGCTAGGCATCCCCTTCTCACAGCAGCATGAGAGGGGCAACTCTCAACTTGAGTGTCGCCCTTTCGCTTTTTCCTGCCTCTCTTCCTGACAGGTTAATTTGTGGTCCTCTAAAGGGTTGTGCATACCAAGGATCCTTGCAAGTTGGAAATTGTAGGGGTCCCTGATTGGGGTCTACAAGGTAGTGGAAACCTCCTTCCATACCCATCCCACAGGTATTGCCACACCCGAAGGTTTGTCCGTGGATTATTATTATTACTACCATTATTAATATTATTATTATTATTATTATGACTACTACACGAGCTACAACCCTAGTTGGAAAAGCAGGATGCTCTAAAACCAAGGGTTCCAACATGGAAAAATTGCATCTCCAGGCAGCCTGGCTACCAGGGTAGTCAAGCCAGCTACCCTGGCCTTGGCCTACATGGGCTATGGACCAGCCTGGCCAACTGAGTGGACAGCCAAGCGCTGGGCTGTGCATCCTTAGCCAGGCTAGCAAACAAGGTAGTCAAGCCAGCCACCCAGGCCTCAACCCAATGAGGGCATGGGTCCGGACCCCATGGGGATAGGAAACACCCTGGGTAGTGTCAAATGCACAGCACAATATAGGGCCATGCATCTCTGGCATGTCTGGCCCTACCAGGGTAAAGAGGTCAGCTACTAACTACCCAACCCTGGGGGAGCAGGCCTCCAAGAGCTGTCCACTTCTCCATAAGAAATGGTGGTGTGGTCAAGAACCCTATTCTTGTGACTACAACTGACCTCCAACATCAACATCATATTAGGAGGGTCAGAATCGGAATCGGAGGGGGAAGGGGAGGAGAGGTGAATCCTGTTCTTCTTACTAATTTTCACCTCAGGTTCTGCAAGCAAAGAATTAGCCGTCTGAGTGACCATTAATGACGAAGCCCCTCAATGAGATTGCTCCAACAAGATCCACAACACTGGGGTCAGTCACAAGGGGAATTGGTAGACCCTATCACCGGTACTCTTAACTGACACAGAGGTTGGGAATACCGGTTAAGGGAATGTCGGAGCCACGGTCCCTTGGGTCAGAGCCGCAAGGGCAGAAATAGCAGGAACAGGAGTAAATAGCACTGAAGCTGGAACCTCAAACATGAAGAGCCCCAGGGCGATACACAGCTTTTACCAGCACCAGAGCCTACTTACACCCTTCAACTTCTACAGGGGCACAAACCTTATTAGCAGCCTGTTAGCTGCTTCTTTGGCTTAGGGCACACTGCTAGGATCACTTACACTATTGGCACTGGGATCACCCTTGAAATCACAGGGAGGTCCCTAAAATAAGGACACAAGAGGTTTAGTATCTTTGGCTACCAGCTCCCTCAAAAATGACATCAAGGACCTGCAAGACCTAAGGAAGCCCAAGTCTACCTCAAGTCAAACTCATCGCTCAGCACATGATGAGAGCAAAGTGTTAAAAAGCCTCTCCGGCACTGACATGGGGGTTGCCAAGAATGATGCTAGAGGAGACTTGGCCTTCCTGGTCCTAAAAGAATATGCCAACCCTAATGGGATGCTACAACCTATACTAGGCACATGGGGATACAGTAATTGTGAATTTCAAAAAGATTAATCTTTGACAGGAGAGTGGGCAGGGCTGCTTGCCCTGCTCATCACCTGTCTTCAACTACCTCATTAACAATATCAAAAGCTGTTTCAGCTCCCTAAAGATATTCCCCCAACTTTTAAAGGTAGAAAAGGTTTGTACATGCGTAGCAATAAATGAGCATGAAAGTGAATTTGCATCAATTTTACTATTACTAAGAAATGGGGACGATTCCTTGCAAACCTCTGAAAACTTTAAAGTATACAATACCAATAAGCCTATAATAATATAGAGGGTTATTAAATGGCCAAATGTTTTCTTTTTCCTTGCCTACTTGGTTAAATCTTCTTTTATATTTAATACTACCTTTGGTTTTCCAAAGCAGCAATTTAGACTGATTATAGTTAAGTTCCAGAGAGAAACTGTCTATGACAAATGAAATGTATGGGAGAGTAAGGTAATTTAGTTTAAATATATTTTCATATTCCAAGTTTATTTTATTTTTTTTTTCACTTCTAGAACACAACCAGTTAAATAGTTCCAGACTATAAGTGGCTTGAGGAACTGAACTCCATGTTATTTCCCACTGTACTATACTAAGCTCTTCAGATGTAACTAAGTGCAAACTTATTTGAAATGAAGCTCCATTTATCCATTACAAGAAATGGAAGACATTTTTGCACGCCACTCTCGATCTATGCGTAGAATAAAATTTTTACCAACTTCCACAACACACAATATTAGAACAGTAAAATGTAAGACAAAAGATAAGAAAATGATATGTCTAAAAAGTAACATCAAGTATAACAAATGTCCTTAGGATTACTGTATATATAATTATTCCTAGAATAGATAGCTACCCTGTATTTGAAAATGAGAAACATATTCCTCAGACTTTTATTACCTACATAGAAATACTCACGACTCCACAATTCATTATTTGTTAAACTACTCGTAATGTTCTTTCCTTTGATAGAAGTTAATTTATTTTGGTAAACTGTTCAATAATTTAGTTCATATTCGTCCATGTCAAGCCAGAAAAAGATGGGGCAAAACACACAGAAAAAACATTCCAGAGGCAATTACAAATTCTAAAACCACCTTTTATAGTTTAAAATTAAATATCTGTTTAAAGGTTGTTAAATTTTTTTAAATATTTTATTTTAATCTTCATTACTTATATCGTTTATTCATTTCCTTTCCTCACTGGACTATTTTTCCCTGTTGGAGCCCATGGGCTAATAGCATCTTGCTTTCCCAACTAGGGTTGTAGCTTCGCTAGTAATAATAATAATAAATACCGTATTTCCCGTGTCATAAGACGCACCTTTTATCCACACACATACCCCGAAAAATCACCCTGTGTCTTAACACTAAGAAAAACTTGTATAGAGTTATTGGTTTATTTTGGTAATCAGCTGATGACTCGCCAATCCCTTTCTATAAGCAGACGACGCTGTGTCATATTAGTTGTTTATGCAGTATATATCTATTTTCTCATTTTTTTTTTTTTTATTTTGTAATAAAGCAATATTTTGTTAACGATTTTATTGCCTGAGTTCCAAAATAATACAAACAAACAGTTGTTGAATTCAACTTTGGTAAAAACATCTGTTAGTTGAGTGCAGTGTCACCAAGTCAGAAGAAAAGTAACTAGACCTAGAATCCCATACATTAGCAAAAGTATTCCACATAAAGGAATTTCTAGAGACTTCTTTGATCAATAATTAATTTTGTGGGCAAATTTGTAAGCTATATCAGGAATTTGGGAAATATTACTGGAATTTCACTTATTTACCAAAAAGTAGATTAAGAACATTGGCAGCACTCCATTAATGTAAACAATACTTGAAACACCAAACATTAAATGTGTAGTTATGGTGGCAACTATGATAGGTTTAGAGGTTTCGTATGTAGAAATGTGATAAAATTGGGATAACCAGAGTGCAACTAATTAATATTAACTTGATCCTTTAGTAATGCAACCAAAATGTGAAGATTTACTGTGCCAAATAAAAATCACACTACCTATGAATTGCTGCTAGCTTAGTTTGTAAAATCCTCATTTTTTCCCAAAAACTGCTTTGCTGAATTAAGGGTGCGTCTTACCACTTGTAGCGTCTTATGACACGGGAAATACGGTAATAATATTAATAATAATACTACTACTAATAATAATAATAATAATGACCATAGGTAAAATTTATCAGCAAACTATCAATGGATAATGCATTAATTTATCTTAAATTTTTTCATCTTACTACACTGCAAGACCAGATCATCTTTTGATACATTTGCAGTCAAATACGTAATAGTAATTAAGATTACGAAGTACAGCTTTCATCACTTTGAAACAAATTAAAATCCTCGTGTTGACATATTTCTTTTACCTAAAAAAAAAAAAAAGACAAAAGAAAGTTCCTATGCTCTACAGTATATTATGACCCTCATTGATAATAATTCACTAACCAAATTCATGAAGAAACACAAGCATAAAACTGACTTTGGCATCTCTCAAGCTTTTCTTATCCAAACTTGTGACAAATTTTATAAATAGGAATTGCAATTTAATATACTATCACCTCATAATATTCTTAAAATTCAAAAAAGATTAGTTTCAAAATCTGTGCCCTCATTGCTGCACTAATATTGTCTAATTCACAAAGTATAAAAATCATAAATTACTCGAGTTAGCACAATGATTTAGTATTTTCACCATGTACCCCATAGAAAATTTTTTTCTCTATACTGTAATTACATCCATGAACAAAACTGCTACATTTTCATATTTCTCTGGGTATGAAAACCTACAATAACATCCCACATGTCGATACAGATATTAAATTATATGATTTTCATATTACAAGTTGTAATCAGCGAAAGACCTATCAAATTTGTTTGTACAAATAGAAGCCTAAAAGGCTACTTGCATCCTTTCTCAATTTTTATAGAGAAAAAAAATTACAAATGAAAGTAGTTCTACCAATTTTTTAGAAATTTACACCACACAAAGCATATTACCAAGAAATCACTTTTTAAGAAATATAATTCTGTGAAAGGAGAAAGAAAATAAGATTCCACAGTAAGGACTCCAGAATCTAGCTGTTTCGTGAGATCTTAACAATTGCTGCTGCCTTTCACCTAATGTCACCTAATTTATTCTTTAGTGTCACTTATAACAAGGCTAAAATTTAAATTCTTCACAATTTATTGGATCCAATTTGGAGATAATGAATATTACAAAACAATAATGAATTGACCGGTCATGAGACTAGCAGATGCTGGTCTAGCAGCTAATTGGTCATTTTCCAAAGTTTAAAAACTATTGTGGCTAATTCTGATGCATTGTATATAATAAAAAAAAGGGAATTATACAAAGCTTTTGAATATTTACAGTTAATAACAATACCTCTGTGATATAAAAATAGTACGGCATAGTGGATGGCAAAGGATACTTGATCTGCAGAAAAGGTATAAATTTGATTTGTTACAGTTTCTTCTAAAATAATTTTGTGTAATAGATTTTGTTACTGAATTTTGCATATAACAGCTAGAGAAATTATTTAGCCCAACATATTTTCATAAAACATAAAAGAAACATGAAACCAAAGGTTTCCTAATTAAAGTTATCAAGCACTAAAAAAAAAAAAAAGATTGGTTATCTTACAATTTATAAATGCTTTGACCACACAATGTTGAAGGAGGGACCACTTCTTGAAATACAATTTTCCTTAAGCTATTTAGTACCTTATCTTACAAGCACATGAATAAACATGGACATGAAAACTAAAAAAAAAAAAAAAAATAAAGGTCATACTGTAGGTCAACCAATATGGACTTGATAAACTGTGAACGAAACAAAGAAGTATAACAAGTAGGCAACCCCAGAATGAAAGTTAGCATATAAGGAAATGGTAAAGCATCTTCTGGCAAGTTGAAAAAAATATTTACGCTAACTTCATAAACTGGCAGCAGCAGTTACTTAAAAGTTATGTGATAAATGTTTGAACCAGAGGAAGGAGCAGGAATATCTTTCGACCCTTTAAAATCACCCAAATTTCAAACCAGGATGAGAATTGCAATATAGAACCAAAGTTAAAATATCCTTCCTCCAAGTACCAATACCTAGATAAAATCAACTAATAAGAGTTTATTACAAATTGCTTTTAAAATAAGAGTAACTCAACACATGCTACAAGCAGAGATACACACGGCAGACTTTCAACTTTCAAGTTCCATGATCAATCCTAAATGGGTCCCTTTTCTATTCATACCTAAAATGATGGAGGTGTCTGATAAACAATATATACAACATTGAACTTCTTGACATTCAAAACTTTGATAAATTTATAACGCTAAACTGTAGTGACTGCAGCACTGCCTACAAAATTGAAAATTACAAAGTCCAAACAACTTTCCCGCATTGAGAATTACCAATTCAAGTCAGATAAGAGAAATGGCCCGGTACAATTTAGAGAGAACAATACAACAAATAAGCAAGACTCCTGAAACCACGATCAACACAACTCTCTTAATACTCCAAAAGCAACCCTTAGGTTTTGAATAATACTCGCAACAATTTCCACTATTTATTACAACGATGAAAATTCTAGGAAGATTAGAAAACTTATTTTACCATACACAAAACTACAGCATGTAAAACTTATCAAGGGCGACTCATCTATTATATCTCGAGAATCAAGTGGGGGGTTGGGAGCTCATCGTACACTACCCTATTCTGTTGTGCATTTACCTATCGATGTTTAATTTTTAACCCTGGTAGGTTATTGTAAAAATGTATATCAATGGGTCAAAAGTCACATTAATAGAAATCTTTAAAGAAAAAAAGAGCCACCTATTTGGGATATGCAATTCTTCATTAAAAAAAAAAAATAAATAAAATAAAATAAAAATTCTTTTTAATCACAATTTTAATCAGACTCACAGATCAAATTACAGTACATTTAAATTAGAAGTCAGCAGGATTTTGCAAAGGTTTCTTTATGTTCCCCATTCATCAGTGTAATTATTTTATGGCAATTATAATTTTTATTCTAGTGGCTGTACACAATTTCGGCCAACAAATAATTACCTTCTAAACATGGCCGAAATCCTTTCAGATCGTTTGAAATTAGTGAAGCTAAAATCTTCCCCACATGGTTTAGAACAAATACAAGAAACTAAAAATAAGAAACTGGGCATCCATCCAATTGATTAATCGATATTGACTTATTCATATCAGTACTTCTAGGGTCTGGTTAAACTACCCTCTATAAATAATTCATAAGTACTGCCACAGAGATGACAAGCAGGCATAAAAAAAAAATTGTCCGAAGAAAGTGAAATAAGAATGGTCAATCAAGCCTCATACAGTAAGCTTTTCAAGAAAAAAAATCTGGAGAACATTCCTAATTATAGATTTAAGGTAGATGAAGGAGTCTCAATCATATGACTTAGTAAAATGTTTAAAAATGATTGAACATAAAATAACAAGCCTTCATATATTGCTCACCGTTAATGCTACCTGATAACATAGGATTTCACTTCAAATTAATTTCTTCATAGTTCACTTTATTCAGCAATATTGAGAAGAAATTCTATACTTGAAAGCTGCTAGTATTGATGATATAATGCTTAATTATCTGTTCCCATTCATGAAATTTGACAGTTTATAGTGTAAGGAATACCAATGATTTCCATGTTCACATTTTCTCCAACACTTGCTTTGTCTCCACTTTTATTACTCAATAAATGAGTAAAATGTATAAAGTGTAGCACAACTACATAATATAGTTTCTTCTAGCATGCCTTATCATGAGATAATGTCATTCTAAATTCTGTTTACTGCTTGTTTTGGAAGTTTGTTTAAGAATTCATCCTTTCAAACACTGCGAGATGGCCATGTTTTTTTGTCCACGATGTTTAATTTTCCCTCATTTCTGCAAACCCATTCATCAACAGTCATTCTTTTCTGTACATTATTTACAAATTACATCTATATTGGAAAACAAAACAACCTCAAACCACCTACAGTATACTGCAACGGAGCCTGAGGGAACAACTGCACAACATTCTCCAACCCTGGAATCTTGACTCCTTAATAAAAAAATATTTGACTTGACCGGGAGAATTTAGTAAAGTATTTTAGCATTTTGATGAACTCTTGTAAATTTCTGCTTCACTGCTTTACAAGTACTGCATATATAAAGGTTTCAAGTTCAAAACGAAAAACAGAACTACAATACATCTGACCACACGGTTCATTATCATGTTATTGTTAATCAACCAAATACAAAACATTCAACATTACATATTCTTTTATCAAAATTCAATTACAAACAAACCATGATGCATGCAAGCATATACCATCCTTATGTAACTAACACGAAGAAAATTTAACAAGTCCATGACTAGCCCTCATTTTTTTACTTGATGCTGCCAAAGTAGAGGAGCAGACATAAAAGCCAGTTCTAAATTGATATCAAACTGGATGACTAGAATCATCAAGCTCCTTCATTTAAAAAAAAAAAGTTAGCCAATGAGGATACTGCAATGAAAGGTCCCACAGATTACCAACACGAAGACTTGTGTCTTTCATTAAACTTCCTTTCACTTTACGAAAAACTATCCTTGGTCATAAAGTCTTCCCATACTGTATTTCTTGAATTCTTAATATATGGCTGTTACTGCAGAATTCATATATTAACAAGTGAAGTAACAAGTTTCAACAATTTACACATGTACAATGAGAAGACATAAGGACAAAACAAATGCTAAGAGCAAGATCTTTTGCTCTCAGAATTCAATTACTCTATTGAGCTGTCTCCTAAATAAAAACTAAAAGTAAAACTGTACATATAGAACTAAAATGTAAGTGCTTATCACTTAGTTTCTGCAATGAAATTCATTCTTCAAATTTCTTTGAGAATCACAAATAAATAGAAAATATAATTGAAAGTTCTCCACCATTTTCAATCTCTGTAATCAACATAGGCTACAGCATTAAAACTACCAAAGTTAAGATTCAGAGCCAATGACAAAATATACTTAGCATTAAAGGATAATTTATTGCTGCTCTAACTGACGTCTTCCTATTGATTCAGGACTATTCAATTTGGTTAATTTCATTTCTAATAGGGGGAGATTCATAAAAATTTTCAGCCATATATTTCAATTCTTTTGTGCATCAAACAAGGGCCTGGTTATATAAGTATATAATGTATCTCATGTCAATAAAAGTAAAAGACAAAATTAATAAAGAAAAAACATGGTAAAAAGTTATGAAATTATGACAGATTAAGAAATGCTACATTCTTCTGAGATAATTTCTCTGTAAAATATGGTGACCTCAAAATGGAAAACCTATCCATAAATAAATGTACAAACCAGATTTGATTTTGTAATGATTAGCAGAATACTAGCAATAAATGCTAACACTTGGCTATTTTCTAGCTAAGTTTTGCATACTGATGTTTCATAGGATTTATACTAAGCAGTATATGAGAATCCATCTTAATCACATGCCTTAAACAAGAGAAAGGCTGTATCAAAAGATACCACAATTCATCTCTCAATTGGCCACCTAACAAATATTAATACCAAATATCTCACACATTACCGTACCATATCTTGCATTTAGGCGAAACTGTTCCCATAAGCAACTAGCAAAACTTTACATCTGTTAGCAAAATCGTAAATGTTTGGTTAAAATTGCAAATCTTATATATATTGTTTGAAATGGAGAAACAGGTTGCACATGACAATTCAAGATTATGATAACAGTTGAAAGTGGACTACTATAAACAACTTTTCTCAAGAATTTCAAAATTTGGTTTTATGGTATTTTCTGCCAGGCATTGAGCCTTCAAAACTACTTCTAATTGCTAACTTTAATATTTCCTTCACTAAAAAACCTCCATCATCATCTAAAACATACCAGAAACCTCGATCCATCTATAGTTAGCCAGTTTCACAGCCAGGTCCCATACAGGTACATGCCAAAAGGAGCTATGTATACATTTCTACAACTCATCTTGATAAGATGGTAGCCTTACATCAAGTCGTAGGTACCCTGAGAGCTTCACCTCTCTGTGACACCAATATGGCTCTCACATTTTATCATCATAAGAATCAGTTTTCTTGTATTTTGAGTACTGAGTGTCATACTGAGCAGGAGGATTTGATTCCTTGGGCACAATTGGAAAGCAGCACCATAAAATGAATGCTACAAAAGCTACAAATGTCCCAATCAACAAGATGAAGTCCTCAATCGTCTGAAGGGAAAAGAGAAACACAAAATTTACTGGAGAACATTTCATCAAACAATGTCTTCATTATACGTAATACTGTATAGTAATTTTTTACTTATTAGATACAAAATTATAAAATTAAAAAAGCTTCAAATATTTTTAATTACTGTATACACAACTGTATTACATTTGCCCAACTTATCACTGCTGGTCTGAAATAAAAATCTTCACAACTAAAACTGCTTTCATTTAAATCTGTAATACCCGCCAATCATACATCAGCTTTTAGGAATCACTACTTTTCAAACCTCCTCCAGTTTCTATGTTATCAGGTCTTATGCACACGTACTATTGCTGTGTTTAATAAAGGGGTTTTGACGAAGGAAAAACTTATTTTTGTGGAGATGATGTGTGGTACAAAAGGACTTTCCTGCTAAAGGCTAGAATAGGGAATCCAATACGACCTAAATACTAAGGAAATATTGTCTCCCCTGCTCTATAGCCAGCGCATCAATGTGCAAGGCACAGACTTAAGTGTGTATAGGCGTCCCCGAAAGGAACCACTGCTCCAGTCCTCGCCAACGTACCTACGGTACTTCACAACAAACCCTCAACACCATTCAAGGTCAAAGGTATATAGCAATGTTCCACTCTCCGGCTCAATGCTAAGGAGTAGGAAGGTCTTTGAAGACAACACAGCACCTTCCCAAAAATAAGTTTTTCATCAAAACTGCTATTTTGGGGTGAAAGAGCTGTGAGGTCTCCAAGGAGTTAGTATCAGAGTTCTGTATTAATAAATAGACTCATGACCACTCCAGGACAACCGTCTTCCATCCTATGCCCAAACCATCCCGTAAAACTCTGGGTGTCCTGAAATACCCTATTAGCATAGAAAACTATCGTAAAGGTAATTTTACTCGCATGGTGGTTTTTTGGGGATGGAAACAGTACCAGCTTTATAAAAAGGGAGTTCAACAAAATACAGATAGACTATATTGAGAGGGGCTTGTTGGTCTAGGCTTTTAAACAGGCTATCTTCTGAAGATGTGGATCTCTAAATATAATTTTAAGGTCTAGAGCTGACAAGAAAAAGGAGACCCGAATCAGGACCTTGGCTATTGTAATAAATTCCAAGACCTTCTGAAATGTTACCAGTTCATTGACTAACTCCCAAAGCTAAAGCTATAAAAATATAGCTTTTTATAACAGTTCTGAGGAGAAATGGTTGAGTTGCCCAACCCTATTAAAAAATCAACTCTGTCCAGAGACCAAGAAACCACAGGAGTGAGGGGAGATGGTCTACAAGACTTGGTGATCTTATGAAACATGTCCGAGTCAAGATCCAAATCAGACACTTGAGAGGTTCTGTTAAAATGTTATTTTTATTAATAAAATAAATTTTTGAATATACTTACCCGGTGATTATATAAGCTGCAACTCTGTTGCTCGACAGAAAATTCTACGTTCAAAATACGCCAGCGATCGCTATGCAGGTAGGGGGTGTACATCAACAGCGCCATCTGTCGAGCAGGTACTCAGTACTCAATGTAAACACAGAACCAATTTTCTCCTCGGTCCACTGGGTCTCTATTGGGGAGGAAGGGAGGGTCCTTTAATATATAATCACCGGGTAAGTATATTCAAAAATTTATTTTATTAATAAAAATAACATTTTTCAATATTAAACTTAGCCGGTGATTATATAAGCTGATTCACACCCAGGGGGGTGGGTAGAGACCAGCATTACTTGTTTACATTATTATGAGCTAAGTATTTTGTATTTAATTTTAGCAGTTATTCAAAATAACAAACATAAAATAAATAAGTACCTGGTAAGGAAGTCGACTTGAACAATTACTCTGCCTTTTTAAGTACGTCTTCCTTACGGAGCCTCGCGATCCTCTTAGGATGCTGAGCGACCCCTAGGATCTGAAGTATCAAGGGTTGCAACCCATACAACAGGACCTCATCAAAACCTCTAATCTAGGCGCTTCTCAAGAAATGACTTTGACCACCCGCCAAATCAAGTAGGATGCGAAAGGCTTCTTAGCCTTCCGGACAACCCAAAAAACAATAATAAAACATTTCAAGAGAAAGATTAAAAAGGTTATGGAATTAGGGAATTGTAGTGGTTGAGCCCTCACCCACTACTGCACTCGTTGCTACGAATGGTCCCAGAGTGTAGCAGTTCTCGTAAAGAGACTGGACATTTCTTAAGATAAAAAGACGCGAATACTGACTTGCTTTTCCAATAGGTTGCGTCGATTATACTTTGCAGAGATCTATTTTGTTTAAAGGCCACGGAAGTTGCGACAGCTCTAACTTCGTGTGTCCTTACCTTCAGCAAAGCTTGGTCTTCCTCATTCAGATGGGAATGAGCTTCTCGTATTAACAGTCTGATAAAATAGGATAAAGCATTCTTTGACATAGGCAAAGATGGTTTCTTAACTGAACACCATAAAGCTTCAGACGGGCCTCGTAAAGGTTTAGTTCGTTTTAAATAGAACTTAAGAGCTCTTACAGGACATAAGACTCTTTCTAGTTCATTTCTAACCATACGATAAGTTTGGAATATCGAACGATATTGGCCAAGGCCGAGAAGGCAGCTCGTTTTTGGCTAGAAAACCAAGTTGTTGAACATGTAGCCGTTTCGGATGAGAATCCGATGTTCTTGCTGAAGGCATGAATCTCACTGACTCTTTTAGCTGTGGCTAAGCATACCAGGAAGAGAGAGTCTTTAAGGTGAGATCTTTCAGGGAGGCTGATTGTAGCGGTTCGAACCTGTCTGACATAAGGAATCTTAGTACCACGTCTAAATTCCAACCAGGTGTAACCAAACGACGCTCCTTCGTGGTCTCAAAAGACTTAAAGGGGTCCTGTAGATCTTTATTGTTGGAAAGATCTAAGCCTCTGTGACGGAAGACTGATGCCAACATGCTTCTGTAACCCTTGATAGTGGGAGCTGAAAGAGATCGTTCTTTCCTCAGATATAAGAGGAAGTCAGCTATTTGAGTTACAGAGGTACTGGTCGAGGATACGGATACTGACTTGCACCAGTTCGGAAGATTTCCCACTTCGATTGGTAGACTCTAAGGGTGGATGTTCTCCTTGCTCTAGCAATCGCTCTGGCTGCCTCCTTCGAAAAGCCTCTAGCTCTCGAGAGTCTTTCGATAGTCTGAAGGCAGTCAGACGAAGAGCGTGGAGGCCTTGGTGTACCTTCTTTACGCGTGGCTGACGTAGAAGGTCCACCCTTAGGAGAAGTGTTCTGGGAACGTCTACTAGCCATCGAAGTACCTCGGTGAACCATTCTCTCGCGGGCCAGAGGGAAGCAACTAGCGTCAACCTTGTCCCTTCGTGAGAGGCGAACTTCTGCAGTACCTTGTTGACAATCTTGAACGGAGGGAATGCATATAGATCTAGATGTGACCAATCTAGTAGAAAGGCATCTATATGAACTGCTGCTGGGTCCGGGATTGGTGAGCAAAATATTGGGAGCCTCTTGGTCATCGAGGTTGCGAAGAGATCTATGGTTGGCTGGCCCCAGGTGGCCCAAAGTCTCTTGCATACATCCTTGTGGAGGGTCCATTCTGTTGGAATTATTTGTCCCTTCCGACTGAGACAATCTGCCATGACATTCAAGTTGCCTTGGATGAACCTCGTTACTAGTGATATGTCTAGACCTTTTGACCAGGTGAGGAGGTCCCTTGCGATCTCGTACAATGTCAGAGAGTAGGTCCCTCCTTGCTTGGAGATGTACGCCAAAGCCGTGGTGTTGTCCGAGTTCACCTCCACCACTTTGCCTTGAAGGAGAGACCTGAAGCTTTTCCAGGTCAGATGTACTGCCAATAGCTCCTTGCAGTTGAAATGCATTGTCCTTTGACTCGAGTTCCATAATCCCGAGCATTCCCGACCGTCTAATGTCGCACCCCAGCCTACGTCCGATGCGTCCGAGAAGAGAACGTGGTTGGGAGTCTGAACAGTCAGGGGAAGACCCTCTCTAAGGTTGATATAGTCCTTTCACCAAGTCAGACAAGACTTTATCTTTCCGGAAACCGGGATCGAGACCGCTTCTAGCGTCTTGACCTTTTTCCAGTGAAAAGCTAGATGGTATAGAAGAGGACGGAGGTGTAGTCTTCCTAGTGACACAAATTGATCCACGGATGACAGTGTCCCTACCAGACTCATCCACAGCCTGACTGGGCAGCGTTCCTTCTTCAGCATCTTCTGGATGGATAGCAGGGCTGGGGGCTGATCGTCTTGTTCAGCAACGTCCTCATCAGAGGGTTCCTCATCCGAAACTGATGAGGAAACGGCAACGGAGTGGGCAACGTCTGACTCGCTGAATCCGGTCGCACTGGTGGATGCGTGACGGAGCCGGACGCAATATCATGGAACTGCTGCACAGTCTGTGAACTGTCAACAACCATGGGTGCGCGAGGAAGTACAGCGTCAACCCGAAACTGTCTAGACTGTCTGGGTTGTGCAGTCAACACCCTACCGGGTTGCTGAGGTTGACGCACTGCGTCGCTTAACGTCAACGTGCGACTGGCAACCCACACTGGGTCGCATCGGTGGAGGAACCACCTCAACTGGCAGACGCGAGTAGGTTACCTCAGCGTCAACAGGGCGCACAACCGACCGGTTGGAAGGTTGTTGGCCAGAAGGAGGAACCACCTCAACTGGCAGACGCGAGTAGGTTACCTCAGCGTCAACAGGGCGCACAACCAACCGGTTGGAAGGTTGTTGGCCAGAAGGAGGAACCACCTCAACTGGCAGACGCGAGTAGGTTACCTCAGCGTCAACAGGGCGCACAACCGACCGGTTGGAAGGTTGTTGGCCAGAAGGTTCTTCTCCGCATTTAAGTCCTCTATCAAGGACGCAAGCTTGGACTGCATGTCTTGCAGCAAAGCCCATTTAGGGTCTACGGGAGCAGGTGTGGCAACAGACGGGGTTAGCGACTGAGGCGGAACCATTTACCATCCCTGAAAGCCTTGTTATGTGTGACATAATAGTACAGCAAAACTTCAAAGGCTCGACAAAAGTTGAGAAGTTGACCTGTAAACAACTTGGAGCGTCTCCTGGCTAGGCGCCAGGGCGAGTCTACCAGAATTGAGAAGTCTATCTGGGCAGAGGCATGAACTCCCAAGCCGAGAACTTCTCTCGTGTCCTATCAGACTCTCGCTCTATAAGCCAGTTTAAAAGAAGGGAAATCAAAGGCTGTATCCCTAAAACTCCTCCTGATGCAAAAACCAGTCGCCTAGCCAACGTAATGCTCTCTAGGAGAGCGAGAGAGCACTAGCTTAAAAACAACGGCTTCGAAGTAGCTAGGCCTAGTGTAAGTTCTGACGTTTAGGCGAACGAGGAGCAGCAGTTACAAGATCCGGACGAAGATCCTTAAAAAATCATCATGATTTAATTAAAGTCCATAGGAGGCTAAGCAGCTTAAGGCTCCTCTCCAAATGACAGAGTCCTCAAGGGAATATCAGTAGGAGGGAGAACAGCAACTTCCTCATCTACAGGAACCTTGTCCGATAAAAGCTAGGTTACCTCAGTGAGTCTCTCACTGGTGCATTAGTAGCAGACCAGAAGGCAACGTCATGTAACTGCTTGACAGTCTGTGAACTGTCAACAACTGAACTGTCAACCACAACAGGTGCGTGAGGACATACAGTGTCCACTCGAGACTGCTTTGACTGTCTAGACTGAGCAGTCAAAACAACTCTAGAATGCGGAGGTTGACGCACAGCGTCAAAACAAAACAACTTAGACTGTTGTTGTACCTCTCGAACGTCAACGGAAGGTTCCGTGCGTTACTGAACGTCAACATGCGGCTGGCAGGGTACACTGGAACGCATGGGTGGCGGGACTCTCTCAGCTGGAGTGCGGCAGAAGGTCGCCTCAGCGTCCACAGGACACACAACCGTGGTTGGTTGTAGGCTAGAGGTTGGTGCAGTGTCAACCTTCTCCGCACGAAAGTCCCGCATCAATGACGTTAACTGAGACTGCATGATCTGCAGCAAAGACCACTTAGGGTCTACAGGAGCAGGTGCGGCAACAGACGGTGTGACTGCCTGATGCGGTACCGCTTTGCCTCTCTTAGGAGGTGAGCAGTCGTCGGAAGACTGCAGCGAGTCCGAACTGACCCAGTGGCTACAACTGGGCCGTTGGACTTGCGCGGAAGGGACCGACTTGCGCTTAATAAGCCGCGAGACCTTGGTCCATGGTTTCTTACGAGAAACCTCTTCCGCAGACGAGAAATAAATGGGCTCTCTCGTCTTTGTGTGGGTGGGGCGATCTTGGGTAGATACGCCCGAAACCACGGAGGGAAAAAACGTCTGTTCGTTGATCAAGGCCTCTCGAACCCATAAGTCGTTCGACATTACTTCTCCCCTGGGCTTGGGAGCTTGCAAGAGGTCCCGGACTAGGTGAACGACAGGCACGAACAGACGAACCCTCGGACGCAACACTGTAACACTTTGCGCATATCACTTTATCGATTTTCTGTTTTGCACTTATTTCACTGAAATCGAAACTTTTACTGATTTCTACCTGAAACACGCAATTCTACCCTTCATTAAAAGGTAGTAATTGCGAAATCAGTCGTATAATGCAGCTCATTAATACTAGCAAAAAACAGAAAACATATATAAAGATAAAAAAAATACAGTGGCTGGGAAAGAGACTAAACACTAGTTCAAATAAACTACGTTTACAATCTCTCACCGCACATAGCCTGGGGACAAGAATAAAACCCTAGAAACGTTTTACCTTCTTCCCCGTACAGCGACTAGGGACGAGAGTAACACGAGAACAACGTTACCCGCTTGAACGGAACGTTTTCTCTCCTCTCTCTCCCTCCATTTTATCTCTCTCTCTTTCTCTCTTGATTTCGCACCTAAGAGAAGAGCCCAATTATATATCGTCAAAAAAACATGTTATTTGACTAAAGGAAAAAACTGAAAGGTTTTCCAAATAAAAAGTTCCTTTAATTTAGAATTTAAAACATTTAAGCTAAGAAAGAATGAACAAAACGTCAGAATCGATTTACTCTTACTGCAAAGTGAAACCGTGATACACTCTCTCTCTATCGTAACGATAGAGCGCATGTTGAACGTCCTGAACGTCAACAACTGCGTAGTCTAAACATTAGTTCATCTTTGAAAACAGTACGAAGACTATCAAAGAAATTCTTTCATAAAACATTAAATTTAAAAAGTTTTAAATCCTTTAAAGGCTAAATACGATATAACGGGCTCAACGTTGATTAACTTCGGTTCCAAGTTAGGACCGCCTACTATCAGGAAAGGTCGCATATAAACAAAACATAAAAATTTATTTTTATATGTTTATAATAAATGGAAAGTTAATCGAAGAGGCCTAATAAAGGCGGAGAGATATAAAATATATAGATCTATAACGTGTTAAGCAAAATTACTAAAAACCTAAACACACTTCCGTCTAAGGGAAGGGTCAGCCATTTAAAAGTGAAAGAGAGTCCATACTCTCTTTGTCACCATAATTAAATCTATCCAAAACGAGTTCAAGTTTTGAGATGAAGATAAAACACCTGCATAGCGAAAGCTCAAAACTAGAATAGTGTACTTCACCAAATAGTTGTGAAAACAAATCCAGTTAGTAACAGCGAATTAGTAGGTCTTGCCGGTAGCCCGACAGAGAGAAAATTGGTTCTGTGTTTACGTTGAGTACTGAGTACCTGCTCGACAGATGGCGCTGTTGATGTACACCCCCTACCTGCATAGCGATCGCTGGCGTATTTTGAACGTAGAGTTTTCTGTCGAGCAACAGAGTTGCAGCTTATATAATCACCGGCTAAGTTTAATATTGAAAAACAAATCTATATAATGATATAGCTGATGGATGGACCTTCCTATCCTCAAAGAGGTCGATCAGAAAGGAAACCAAGAAGTACGGGGTTATCTGACAGGGTGACCGACTCCCTTGAAACACCAGCTATGTCTTCCATGCAGAATGGTATGGTCTTGTGGATGATGACCAACTGCTATCAAATTGTGGGCTGAGAAAACTCTGAAAAATGCAGGCGAGAACCCAAGCTTGAAGGTTCTGGGCCAAAAAGGAAGAACCGAAGGTAATCAGTTCCTACCTTCTGATACAGCTTTGCAGACTTTAGTGGGTGTATTTTTGGTCTCTGATGCTGATGCAGAAGATACTTCAGGCTGTCCCTGGAAAGTCCTGAAGGATATTCAAACCCTAGGAATTCAAACTCTTTGGGGGGAACAGGTAGATTGACGACCATCTCTTCCAATCTAATTCAGAACATCTCTTGCCACTACTTGAGAGTTCACAATCGGAGCAACATATAATAGAAGTTTGTGGTTATCTCTCGTAGAGAATAGGTCTAGTTGGAGATCTGGAACTAGCTCCAACACTACCTGAAAAGTACTCTGGTCCCGTGTCCATTCCATATGCAGGACTGTCTGCCTGGATAGGGCATCCACTACTATGTGGAGTGAACCCGAAAGATGGACTGGTAGGAACAACAAATTACTATCCTTAAGGAACCTCAAAATGGGGAAGGGTCACTGCATTGTGTATTCTCAAGCAGGAGCCCATTCTCTGAGGCAACAGACCATCACCTGGTTGTCTAGGAAGATTTTATGTGCGAGTTCCTTTGTGGACCAATTCTCTTCAACATCAGGAACACCATCAGTTTTAAAAAATTTACATGAAAAGTTGCAAACTGAGGTGACCATTCCCAAACACAAACGTCTCCTCTGGATGACATCTCCACCCCAACCTGGACATACTTGTATGAATAATCATGGTAACCGGGGGAAGGCCCAATTGGACTGACAGGTAAATTGGCATCATCCATGACCTGAGAATTCTTTTGTACTGACTGGGTGACTGAGCCTGACTGTCAAGAAACCCTTTCTGAGCCATCCTTTTACACACCCAATGGAAGTCTTTGATACTGTTCTTTAACACTGGATCAACTACAGAGGCAAACTGAAGAAGAGCCCTAATCTTTTCCAGTTACCTCCTGGTAGAGAAGCAGCTCAAAACCAAGGCTCTGACCCTGCTAGAATTCTTCTCCGAGATGCTTTATGGGACCATTATTTATTGGCAACCTAACCCAAACTGAATATCCTTCTGGAATTACTCAAGACTTTGCAAAGTTGATCAAAAACATGTCTTGAAGAACCTGCTAAACCTGCTTGTATATATGACCCATAATTCATTTACCTCTGCCAAATATGAACTACCTGCAACCTTTGGAGTTTGATCAGTACCTTACTAGCTTTGTAACCATTCTTGGGGCAATGTTGAGATCAAATGGCATAACTTTGAACCTGTACACCCACCTCCAGAGCAAAAACTCTAGGTAAAGTAAGAAGTGGTGGGCAACAGGGACATGGCAATTGGGGTCTTTTAGACCCAAAGTATGGATCCAAGACACTCAGTGTAGTAATTGGTGGACGCGATGGACTGTCGTCTTTTGAATGGAACAAACCAGATGTGTTTGTTGAGGAGAGATTGGTCAGGGATCACTCTCCTCTCTGGAGTCTTTCTCGGTAAACTGAATAACCTCACTTGGAAGTAAGAAATCTGCAAATTCTGCGACTCCTTTCATAACATCTTCCTAACATAAAAGCTAAGTTATAGCATCCTAAATATAAAGAAGCTAGTGGAATGGAGGGTGTTGTTTGCTATCCACAACCATGCAAGACCAATTGAGACTAAACTTGAGCCCACCGAGAAAAGGCCAACATTCCCAAAAACGATGGAGACAAGCCCCCAACCCAAAGCTTCTCATTTACAAGATTCTCTGCCTCTATTCGTTTACAAGCTCTCCCACTTCCCTAAAAGATCTCCTAAGACCTACTCTTGCTCTAAAAGTTTAGCTGGCCCTGGGAGAGTCCTCTCCTACTGTCCTCCTTCGTCTCAATGAAAATCTTGGTATGGGACGAAGCTTGGTATAGGAAACGGGAGCTGGCCGCTTAGTGGAATGGTTCTTAACCCTGCCTCTATAAGCAAAGGTTGAAAACATTTCCTCTTTTCTCTGTAAATGATGGGGCCATTGCTTCCGCATTGGCATTGACTTGAGGGCTTGGTGGAAGAGCCATTGCACATTAGATCACTATGTAACAGTTTCCTTTATCTCAACTTCATTAGATCAAAAGCCGGCAAAATCTTAAACAAAACTTTGTCCTAACAAGGTTCTGCAAGGCTTCATAGAAAGGTTCCCACACTAGTTTTGCAACCACCAAAATGGCCCTCTGGAATCCCCCTATCGACCCCACTTTCAAAGATTCCACGGCTGACCCTGGCTATCTGGAATCCTCCTACAGCACCCATTATCAAGGATTCCACGGCCGACCACGTGTTGAACGAGGTCTGTCTGTCATTAAATTCTGCAGCCCAAAGTGATAGGGAAATGGTCCCCTCCCCCAACTGATTGGTCCCACTACTTAGGAGGGAAGACTTTACTAACCCTCTTAGTTCTGGGAATCCTTCAAACTCTCAAGATACACTCCAAGAGAGGATTACTCTCTTTTGGGCAAGGTAAAATAATTTTTAAGCAGCAACTCTCTCATTGATTCAGCCAGTAATTTTGTCATTTTGGCCAGAGTTTTCTGGACAAGCACTGTCATTCCAACCACCGTAGCCTCAAGCAAACAGTAGTCGAGAAGGAAACCTGCAGCATCTGATATGGCTTCTTTTAAGGTATTGACAGCAGCCTTGTATGGCATAAGAACAACCAACTAGGGGTTAGCTGGGGACATGCCTTTAAAGATGGATCTTTAATCTGCATCTTGAGAATGGAAATGCTACCAGGTTTTCAAACTCAATGTCAATGAATGACTAACTGTTATATCAGGCCAAAAGCCAACTGACTTAGGCCAGAAAGCGCATCCATCATCCATCACCTATTAAATCCCCCACCTCAATGTCCATGGCAGAAGACCCTTTGCTGCATCCCCACTACTACCAAGCCTTCAATCCTTGGAACGAAAGTAAAAAATTCCTACTGGACCCTTCTATCGAAGTTGAGAGCCAGAAGCCCTAGAAACAACCAAATCCTTAAAACTGGAAAGAGTAGCCTCCATCTGAACCTTCCCTCGAAGCTAAAAACTCTGAAGTCCAGTCACAACCATATCTGTAGGAACGGAAGAAAGGAAACACGTTTCTTTGGAAGTGGGTAACCCGAAGGCCCCGCAATGACCGTATCCAAAGGCCCGGAAGAAAGAACTCGCATAAGAAGCCTTCTTTGGAAGCTGGTAACCTGAAGGCCCAGCAACAGCTAGATCTCTAGGCTGGAGTGAAGAAATCAGAAGACAGATCAACAGTGGGCTAACCATTTTAACCATAAAGGGAGCAGATCGATGCCTCAACAGAATATATTCTAGCTATCAGTGAGGCATCTACAGGGTACTCAAGCCTACCAAATCCAGGCATATCGGTTACCTACTTAATAGAACCCTTTTTAGAAATTTTTAACCTGGATCTGACATAGGCCATGTAGGTTGTCATGGTTGAGATGTCCCTGGAGGGATACTCTCGAGCAACCCAAGGGATCCTCTGAAAATACAGTAGTAAGGACTCCTCCTTATAGTGTAAATCATACACAGTTTCAAAGTCTACAACATGAATAGGGGTCTAATACAATAGACCACATCCCCAAAACCCCTAACTGCTGAAAATGGAATATCAAGCCTAATGAGATCTCTGAGATCCTTGCTGGGTAAATGCTCAGCAGGGCCCACAACCTAAGAAAATCATATTCCCCACATAGAAAGGAGGAAAATGGTCTTCGTTCATAGGTGTTCTGTCATAGGCTCCAAATTCTGAAGGGAAATAAAACATTTTCAGGGCCTCAAGCTTTATCCCAATCAACAAAACAACCACAATGCACCCTACAACACTCTTAACCCCACTCGGATTAGCCGAGTTATTACACGGATACATCCTGGTTAATGACACTCATTGGGGTAATGTGTATGTACAGTGGTTGGGTCACTGAATTTTGTCTGCCAAAATACTTGGCTAACGCGCGTAGCGCAACATATACCACTTTCCAGAATAGAGGAGAAATTAGATAATGTTATTGTGAGCAAAGCAAGCCACAACTGAGCAAAGACCAGTAAGAGAACAATTAGTATTAGTTCGTTGACCAACATACTCATAACTACACTTATTAGCATGGGTGACGACAGACAGGGATAGAGAGAAAGGATTCTAATTTTTTATGCAAGCAGCAGACCTGGTGATCCACCAATCTACATACACTCCCTCATTTGTAAGAGAAATCTTTTAAATGAAAAGCCTCATCATAAACCCTCTTGGAAGTGGTTAAGAAGTCTCCCAATACTTACCTATAAATACCGTGAACTACAAGAGATACAGTAAGCTCACAACACAAATACCCACTAATTTAAGATATTCACTTCAGTAAGATAGGCAACGGTTCATTCCTGTCCCATTACCATACGTATAACCTCATGGTTTCCCATGCCAAAGGTTAAGAGAACCAAAACCAAAGTGAGCCTACCCCTCCTTGAAATTCCTAAAAATAAGTAGATTCACATAATATAAAATTTTCTATTATAATTCTCTTCTCTACCTCCAATACCCATATCATATGAATATGGAAGGACAGCTACCTGTAAGAACAGCCAACCGAGTGGTCAGCACCCTTCATCTGGTAATAAACTCAACTGTAGGAAAACACTGTATTCCAACACAATTATGTATGTGGGAATACAGTCTAAAAAACTGTAGATAAGGAAACGCTATGATATGGATGAATAAGCAGAATAATCCCGCCTTAATACTAACCTTACCAAGGATTTAACTGATAGGCTTAATGAACATTAGGCCAAAAATGTTATTTTTATTAATAAAATAAATTTTTGAATATACTTACCCGGTGATTATATGAGCTGCAACTCTGTTGCTCAACAGAAAACTCTACGTTCAAAATACGCCAGCGATCGCTATGCAGGTAGGGGGTGTACATCAACAGCGCCATCTGTCGAGCAGGTACTCAGTACTCAATGTAAACAGAACCAATTTTCTCCTCGGTCCACTGGGTCTCTATTGGGGAGGAAGGGAGGGTCCTTTAATATATAATCACCGGGTAAGTATATTAAAAAATTTATTTTATTAATAAAAATAACATTTTTCAATATTAAACTTAGCCGGTGATTATATAAGCTGATTCACACCCAGGGGGGTGGGTAGAGACCAGCATTACTTATTTACATTATTATGAGCTAAGTATTTTGTATTTCATTTTAGCAGTTATTCAAAATAACAAACATAAAATAAATAAGTACCTGGTAAGGAAGTCGACTTGAACAATTACTCTGCCTTTTTAAGTACGTCTTCCTTACGGAGCCTCGCGATCCTCTTAGGATGCTGAGCGACCCCTAGGATCTGAAGTATCAAGGGTTGCAACCCATACAACAGGACCTCATCAAAACCTCTAATCTAGGCGCTTCTCAAGAAATGACTTTGACCACCCGCCAAATCAAGTAGGATGCGAAAGGCTTCTTAGCCTTCCGGACAACCCAAAAAACAATAATAAAACATTTCAAGAGAAAGATTAAAAAGGTTATGGAATTAGGGAATTGTAGTGGTTGAGCCCTCACCCACTACTGCACTCGTTGCTACGAATGGTCCCAGAGTGTAACAGTTCTCGTAAAGAGACTGGACATTCTTAAGATAAAAAGACGCGAATACTGACTTGCTTTTCCAATAGGTTGCGTCGATTATACTTTGCAGAGATCTATTTTGTTTAAAGGCCACGGAAGTTGCGACAGCTCTAACTTCGTGTGTCCTTACCTTCAGCAAAGCTTGGTCTTCCTCATTCAGATGGGAATGAGCTTCTCGTATTAACAGTCTGATAAAATAGGATAAAGCATTCTTTGACATAGGCAAAGATGGTTTCTTAACTGAACACCATAAAGCTTCAGACGGGCCTCGTAAAGGTTTAGTTCGTTTTAAATAGAACTTAGGAGCTCTTACAGGACATAAGACTCTTTCTAGTTCATTTCTAACCATACGATAAGTTTGGAATATCGAACGATATTGGCCAAGGCCGAGAAGGCAGCTCGTTTTTGGCTAGAAAACCAAGTTGTAGAACATGTAGCCGTTTCGGATGAGAATCCGATGTTCTTGCTGAAGGCATGAATCTCACTGACTCTTTTAGCTGTGGCTAAGCATACCAGGAAGAGAGAGTCTTTAAGGTGAGATCTTTCAGGGAGGCTGATTGTAGCGGTTCGAACCTGTCTGACATAAGGAATCTTAGTACCACGTCTAAATTCCAACCAGGTGTAACCAAACGACGCTCCTTCGTGGTCTCAAAAGACTTAAGGGGGTCCTGTAGATCTTTATTGTTGGAAAGATCTAAGCCTCTGTGACGGAAGACTGATGCCAACATGCTTCTGTAACCCTTGATAGTGGGAGCTGAAAGAGATCGTTCTTTCCTCAGATATAAGAGGAAGTCAGCTATTTGAGTTACAGAGGTACTGGTCGAGGATACGGATACTGACTTGCACCAGTTCGGAAGATTTCCCACTTCGATTGGTAGACTCTAAGGGTGGATGTTCTCCTTGCTCTAGCAATCGCTCTGGCTGCCTCCTTCGAAAAGCCTCTAGCTCTCGAGAGTCTTTCGATAGTCTGAAGGCAGTCAGACGAAGAGCGTGGAGGCCTTGGTGTACCTTCTTTACGCGTGGCTGACGTAGAAGGTCCACCCTTAGGGGAAGTGTTCTGGGAACGTCTACTAGCCATCGAAGTACCTCGGTGAACCATTCTCTCGCGGGCCAGAGGGAAGCAACTAGCGTCAACCTTGTCCCTTCGTGAGAGGCGAACTTCTGCAGTACCTTGTTGACAATCTTGAACGGAGGGAATGCATATAGATCTAGATGTGACCAATCTAGTAGAAAGGCATCTATATGAACTGCTGCTGGGTCCGGGATTGGTGAGCAAAATATTGGGAGCCTCTTGGTCATCGAGGTTGCGAAGAGATCTATGGTTGGCTGGCCCCAGGTGGCCCAAAGTCTCTTGCATACATCCTTGTGGAGGGTCCATTCTGTTGGAATTATTTGTCCCTTCCGACTGAGACAATCTGCCATGACATTCAAGTTGCCTTGGATGAACCTCGTTACTAGTGATATGTCTAGACCTTTTGACCAGGTGAGGAGGTCCCTTGCGATCTCGTACAATGTCAGAGAGTAGGTCCCTCCTTGCTTGGAGATGTACGCCAAAGCCGTGGTGTTGTCCGAGTTCACCTCCACCACTTTGCCTTGAAGGAGAGACCTGAAGCTTTTCCAGGTCAGATGTACTGCCAGTAGCTCCTTGCAGTTGAAATGCATTGTCCTTTGACTCGAGTTCCATAATCCCGAGCATTCCCGACCGTCTAATGTCGCACCCCAGCCTACGTCCGATGCGTCCGAGAAGAGAACGTGGTTGGGAGTCTGAACAGTCAGGGGAAGACCCTCTCTAAGGTTGATATAGTCCTTTCACCAAGTCAGACAAGACTTTATCTTTCCGGAAACCGGGATCGAGACCGCTTCTAGCGTCTTGACCTTTTTCCAGAGAAAAGCTAGATGGTATAGAAGAGGACGGAGGTGTAGTCTTCCTAGTGACACAAATTGATCCACGGATGACAGTGTCCCTACCAGACTCATCCACAGCCTGACTGGGCAGCGTTCCTTCTTCAGCATCTTCTGGATGGATAGCAGGGCTGGGGGCCGATCGTCTTGTTCAGCAACGTCCTCATCAGAGGGTTCCTCATCCGAAACTGATGAGGAAACGGCAACGGAGTGGGCAACGTCTGACTCGCTGAATCCGGTCGCACTGGTGGATGCGTGACGGAGCCGGACGCAATATCATGGAACTGCTGCACAGTCTGTGAACTGTCAACAACCATGGGTGCGCGAGGAAGTACAGCGTCAACCCGAAACTGTCTAGACTGTCTGGGTTGTGCAGTCAACACCCTACCGGGTTGCTGAGGTTGACGCACTGCGTCACAACAAGTCACCTCTGCTGGTTGTTGAACGTCCTGAACGTCAACACCCACCTCCGAGCGTCGCTTAACGTCAACGTGCGACTGGCAACCCACACTGGGTCGCATCGGTGGAGGAACCACCTCAACTGGCAGACGCGAGTAGGTTACCTCAGCGTCAACAGGGCGCACAACCGACTGGTTGGAAGGTTGTTGGCCAGAAGGAGGAACCACCTCAACTGGCAGACGCGAGTAGGTTACCTCAGCGTCAACAGGGCGCACAACCAACCGGTTGGAAGGTTGTTGGCCAGAAGGAGGAACCACCTCAACTGGCAGACGCGAGTAGGTTACCTCAGCGTCAACAGGGCGCACAACCGACCGGTTGGAAGGTTGTTGGCCAGAAGGTTCTTCTCCGCATTTAAGTCCTCTATCAAGGACGCAAGCTTGGACTGCATGTCTTGCAGCAAAGCCCATTTAGGGTCTACGGGAGCAGGTGTGGCAACAGACGGGGTTAGCGACTGAGGTGGAACCATTTACCATCCCTGAAAGCCTTGTTATGTGTGACATAATAGTACAGCAAAACTTCAAAGGCTCGACAAAAGTTGAGAAGTTGACCTGTAAACAACTTGGAGCGTCTCCTGGCTAGGCGCCAGGGCGAGTCTACCAGAATTGAGAAGTCTATCTGGGCAGAGGCATGAACTCCCAAGCCGAGAACTTCTCTCGTGTCCTATCAGACTCTCGCTCTATAAGCCAGTTTAAAAGAAGGGAAATCAAAGGCTGTATCCCTAAAACTCCTCCTGATGCAAAAACCAGTCGCCTAGCCAACGTAACGCTCTCTAGGAGAGCGAGAGAGCACTAGCTTAAAAACAACGGCTTCGAAGTAGCTAGGCCTAGTGTAAGTTCTGACGTTTAGGCGAACGAGGAGCAGCAGTTACAAGATCCGGACGAAGATCCTTAAAAAATCATCATGATTTAATTAAAGTCCATAGGAGGCTAAGCAGCTTAAGGCTCCTCTCCAAATGACAGAGTCCTCAAGGGAATATCAGTAGGAGGGAGAACAGCAACTTCCTCATCTACAGGAACCTTGTCCGATAAAAGCTAGGTTACCTCAGTGAGTCTCTCACTGGTGCATTAGTAGCAGACCAGAAGGCAACGTCATGTAACTGCTTGACAGTCTGTGAACTGTCAACAACTGAACTGTCAACCACAACAGGTGCGTGAGGACATACAGTGTCCACTCGAGACTGCTTTGACTGTCTAGACTGAGCAGTCAAAACAACTCTAGAATGCGGAGGTTGACGCACCGCGTCAAAACAAAACAACTTAGACTGTTGTTGTACCTCTCGAACGTCAACGGAAGGTTCTGTGCGTTACTGAACGTCAACATGCGGCTGGCAGGGTACACTGGAACGCATGGGTGGCGGGACTCTCTCAGCTGGAGTGCGGCAGAAGGTCGCCTCAGCGTCCACAGGACGCACAACCGTGGTTGGTTGTAGGCTAGAGGTTGGTGCAGTGTCAACCTTCTCCGCACGAAAGTCCCGCATCAATGACGTTAACTGAGACTGCATGGTCTGCAGCAAAGACCACTTAGGGTCTACAGGAGCAGGTGCGGCAACAGACGGTGTGACTGCCTGATGCGGTACCGCTTTGCCTCTCTTAGGAGGTGAGCAGTCGTCGGAAGACTGCAGCGAGTCCGAACTGACCCAGTGGCTACAACTGGGCCGTTGGACTTGCGCGGAAGGGACCGACTTGCGCTTAGTAAGCCGCGAGACCTTGGTCCATGGTTTCTTACGAGAAACCTCTTCCGCAGACGAGAAATAAATGGGCTCTCTCGTCTTTGTGTGGGTGGGGCGATCTTGGGTAGATACGCCCGAAACCACGGAGGGAAAAAAAGTCTGTTCGTTGATCAAGGCCTGACGAACCCATAAGTCGTTCGACATTACTTCTCCCCTGGGCTTGGGAGCTTGCAAGAGGTCCCGGACTAGGTGAACGACAGGCACGAACAGACGAACCCTCGGACGCAACACTGTAACACTTTATCGATTTTCTGTTTTGCACTTATTTCACTGAAAACGAAACTTTTACTGATTTCTACCTGAAACACGCAATTCTACCCTTCATTAAAAGGTAGTAATTGCGAAATCAGTCGTATAATGCAGCTCATTAATACTAGCAAAAAACAGAAAACATATATAAAGATAAAAAAAATACAGTGGCTGGGAAAGAGACTAAACACTAGTTCAAATAAACTACGTTTACAATCTCTCACCGCACATAGCCTAGGGACAAGAATAAAACCCTAGAAACGTTTTACCTTCTTCCCCGTACAGCGACTAGGGACGAGAGTAACACGAGAACAACGTTACCCGCTTGAACGGAACGTTTTCTCTCCTCTCTCTCCCTCCGTCTCTATCTCTCTCTCTCTTTCTCTCTTGATTTCGCACCTAAGAGAAGAGCCCAATTATATATCGTCAAAAAAACAAGTTATTTGACTAAAGGAAAAAACTGAAAGGTTTTCCAAATAAAAAGTTCCTTTAATTTAGAATTTAAAACATTTAAGCTAAGAAAGAATGAACAAAACGTCAGAATCGATTTACTCTTACTGCAAAGTGAAACCGTGATACACTCTCTCTCTATCGTAACGATAGAGCGCATGTTGAACGTCCTGAACGTCAACAACTGCGTAGTCTAAACATTAGTTCATCTTTGAAAACAGTACGAAGACTATCAAAGAAATTCTTTCATAAAACATTGAATTTAAAAAGTTTTAAATTCTTTAAAGGCTAAATACGATATAACGGGCTCAACGTTGATTAACTTCGGTTCCAAGTTAGGACCGCCTACTATCAGGAAAGGTCGCATATAAACAAAACATAAAAATTTATTTTTATATGTTTATAATAAATGGAAAGTTAATCGAAGAGGCCTAAAGAGATATAAAATATATAGATCTATAACGTGTTAAGCAAAATTACTAAAAACCTAAACACACTTCCGTCTAAGGGAAGGGTCGGCCATTTAAAAGTGAAAGAGAGTCCATACTCTCTTTGTCACCATAATTAAATCTATCCAAAACGAGTTCAAGTTTTGAGATGAAGATAAAACACCTGCATAGCGAAAGCTCAAAACTAGAATAGTGTACTTCACCAAATAGTTGTGAAAACAAATCCAGTTAGTAACAGCGAATTAGTAGGTCTTGCCGGTAGCCCGACAGAGAGAAAATTGGTTCTGTGTTTACATTGAGTACTGAGTACCTGCTCGACAGATGGCGCTGTTGATGTACACCCCCTACCTGCATAGCGATCGCTGGCGTATTTTGAACGTAGAGTTTTCTGTCGAGCAACAGAGTTGCAGCTTATATAATCACCGGCTAAGTTTAATATTGAAAATTCACTAACATTGAGCCAGAAACATACTACAGTACAATTAAACCTTGCAGGAGGCCTATCATCTTTGGAAGGGTAACAGTTCAGATTTGACTTGGATTAACTATAATCAGCTTAGAGATTTGGCTGAGAGAGTTTATGCTTCAACCAAAAAAAGAATACAATTTAACCATAAAAGAACCCCTTTCTGGTATAACCCAGGAACATATGTAATGGGCTACCCTTAAATCTGCACTTTTTGGTGTAGATGCAACAGTTCCCTCTTTACTTAAACCAGATGCCTGTCACACTGTCCAAAGGAAAAGGCAACCCTTTTGGCTGATGTGTTTGACAGTAAGCAGAGTAATAAGAAACTTGATCTTCCTTCATTTATGTTTCCTGAGGCTAAAATATCTGGTTTAGCTTTTCCATCTCATGAAATTAGTTCCCTTGATGGATAGGTGTAGACCCAAATGGTATTTTTCCTTCGTTTTTTATAAAAACTGCAGATTTCTTAGCTCCAAAGTTAACAGTTATTTTGTGCAAATTAGCAAGAGGAGGAGCTTTTAGCACTTTTTGGAGAGTTGGTAATGTTACTCCACTAGCAGATGTGTTTGTGGTAGCTCGTCCAACTGATTACCGCCCAATTTCCACAACTCCCATATTATCTAAAGTTTTTGAAAATTTTTTGGCACAATGTCTTTATAGGTTTGCTGAAAGTCATCATCTGTTCCCTAGTTTACAGCTTGGTTTTCGTAGAGGCCTTGGAGCATGTGATGCCCTTCTTACAATCTCCAATACTGTACAGAAATCCCTTGATTGTGGGCAGGAAGTTCGTATGATTGGTCTTGATTTTAGTACTGCCTTTGACCGTGTTAATCATGATGCCCTTGTTTTCAAACTCAAACAGTTGGGAGTGGGTGGGTCATTTCTTAGCATCATTACAGAATTTTCAAGTAATAGATTACAAAGAGTTTTTGTTGATGGGCACCATACTGAGTATAGGAATGTGATATCAGGTGTTCCTCAGGTTAGTGTTCTTGGCCCATTACTTTTCATATTATATACACATGACATGTGGTTTGTCCTAGAAAACAAGCATGTTGCATATGCAGATGATGCTACACTCTTCGCTGCATCAATTCCATCTCCTGAATGTAGATCTGGGGTTGCCGAATCCCTTAATAGAGATCTAGCTAGAATTAGTAAATGGTGCAAATTTTGGGGCATGAACTTGAATCCAAACAAAACTCAAAGCAGGGCTGTAAGAAGGTCAAGGACAGTAGCTCCTCAACAACCAGATCTAAGCATAATAATGTTTCTTTAACTCTTAAGACTTAAAATTTTAGGTGTGATTTTCAACAGCAAATTTACTTTTTGAGAAACATTTTGTCTGTGACTTCTTCAATTGCACAAAAAAATTAGCTTATTTAGAAGGTACTCTAAGATTTTCGGTGATCATTCTATTATGATGAAGTGTTTTAATTCTTTCATTCTACCTTGTTTTGTGTATTGTTCTCCTATGTGGTCTTCAGCTGCTGATTCTCATCTTAATTTGTTGGATAGGAACTTACGGTCTATTAAATTTCTTATTCCTGATCTAGATATCAATCTCTGGCCCCGTCGTTCAATTAGTTCGGTATGCATGTTGCATAAGATTTTTCAAAATTCTGATCATCCTTTACATTCAGATCTTTCAGGACAGTTCCACCCTGTTCATAATACTAGGCAAGCAGTTAATTCTAATAGTCAGGCCTTCTCCATCATGAGGCTCAATACTACACAGTATTCTAGAAGTTTCATTCCAGCTGTTACCAAATTGTGGAGTGATCTTCCTTATCATGTAGTTGAATTGGTAGAATGTCAAAAGATCAAACTTGCAGCAAATGTTTTTATGTTGAACAGGCTGACATAAGTCTTTATAATTTATATATGAAATATAATTTGATGTTTTTACTGTTTTTGAAATATAGTATTTTATTTTGATTGTTCATTATTTCTCATATTTATTTATTTCTGTATTTCCTTTTCTCACTGGGCTATTTTTCCCTGTTGGAGCCCTTGGGCTAATAGCATCTGCTTTTCCAACTCGGGTTGTAGCTTGGCTAGTAATAATAATAATACTGTATTACTATTCACCCTTAACTAGGTAGACAGCCTCCAATGTGGTTATGCTAGCCTAACCAAGCCGTAAAGAACAACTATTGTGCCTACTAAAGCTATTGATAAGACAGAAAAATAATAAAATTTCATTATGGCTCACAAAAACACTTACAACGTTGACTGGAAAACAAATAGATACAATACATCAGAGACAAGTACATATGCAGCTTTGTTCCCCAAATAAGACTCCTAGTCCTTACACATCAAGACACATAATGCCTCAAAGATGCCTTTTCTGAAGAAGACTGAATACCTCCCTCTGAAGGCTTAGGTCATAAAAATCAATATAATTGCCCTAACTTGAAAAATTCCATCCTGAAAGCTTTTTTGCAAGTCATTTTATTTGCAGGTCCAAAACTTAAAGGCTAAGCATTCAGCATTTGTAGTTAGCCTACAGCAAGGCAAAGTAAACCAGGTAATGAAGTTTTCCATCAAAACAACTTGATTTTATAAAATCAAATCATACTTATAATCAACTGAAGACTGAACTGCTTCCTTGAAAAAATGACAATGAAATACAAGAAAGTAAGCTAGGCTTACAAAACAACCTGTTATACTCATTTGTAAGCTAATGACTTAACCCCCTACCTACTACTTTTATTAAAACATGTACCATACAGCTATGTTTAATGAAGAAAATGTACTTTGAAGTCTTGGAAAAAAAAAAAAAAAGTAATACTACAAATTTTAAAAATAATTTGCATTTCTTTCTAGCTATACAAACCAGTCATTTTAATGGGCAATTTCTTGGTGAACTTTTATTCTGACTATATAGATGAAAAACTAGTGGGTATGGCAACAATGTATAGTTTATTGTGCTTCCACCTTTGACTTAGGACTTACTACGTGGCAGAAGCATGCAATGTAAATAGACTTGGGTTTGTGTGGTTAAGAAAAATGCTGATTTTATTTAATTTGTAGTTTGTTCCTACAAGAATACAAACCATCGTCATTTTAATCTTCCTTAGGTGGGAGGAGGTCCCAATGGAAGAAAAATATGTCTGTTTGACCCTGGTCCAGAAAGGTCATGCCCCGCTCTGACAAAGAGGTAGGAGCATAACTAAATCCTCAACTACATAAAAATGAGTGACATTACCCATGCTTGACAGAGAATGCAACATGCTTTGAAATATGCAATCATATGTATCATAAAATCGTAGCTAATTTTATAATGTATGATTCAAAGAGGTGTGCTAACCTGCTTGAGTGTTCACCAGAGCTGATACTTACACAGCCAGAAGAGTTAGGATGGGGTGAAAGGTCACTTACATTCAGCTTCCACATCAGGTATTAATATGCAACTCTTGAGTTGACAATAGGTTATCTATGACGTAGTAGTTTCTATAACAACTATTGGGTAGTCACTATTTCACATCAGGTATTAATAAGTAACTGGCAAGTTGACACTAGGATGACTGTGCTGCAGAAGTGGTTTCTACACCAACTATTGGGCAGCCACTACAGGGTGTCTAGGGTCTTGTAGGCATCATTTTTCAACTAGTGAGTAAGAAAGGTAGGCTTCCTCTTGTAAAAAGTAATGTTTGCGGCAAGACCACGAATATCACGAGCCCTGGGCAAGGCCCCAGTAGATGCTTCTCCCAAAAGTTTTGTGGAACGCATAATGGTCTCTCTGTCCATGTCTACCAAGTGGTTATTGCAAAACACTAAGGTTGTGGCAACACCATGAAAGTCAAAGGTTCTCCCAAAGATAAAAGCTCTCATAATTGTTTCTCACAACCAGACAGGGACTGTTCTTGAACACTCCCTCCTTGTTTCAACTTGGGCTAACAAGCAGTTTAGGGGAGAACGGGCGGCAGCGAACAGTCATCTTAAGGAATAAGTGAACTGCCTTTACAAGACAAATTAACAAATTGTCTGGATCATCAATTACCTCCATCAATGATGATACTGTAAAAGAGTCAAATCTGGTATCATTAATAGCAGGAATTTATATCTTGGCTACAAATTCTGGTATGAAAGTGAAAAGCTGATCATTCCACCCCTTAGAGTGTCAAACAAGATGAGATAGGCCATGTAGCTTGCTCCCTCTTTTTGATGAGGCTAGAGCTAAAAGGATGACCATCTTTTGTGTTGGGTCTTTATCTGTGAAGCCTTGCTGAGGGGAGCAAGGGGTACCATTATACTGTAGTTCTTGTAGAAAGTCATACAAGTAGTCATCGACTTACAACCTATGCGACTTAAGACTGTTCGACTTTACAACTGTTTTCTCACCTTACTGTGATAAAGTCACAAGTCTGGCAAAAATAGTACACTAATAGAACTTTTTCCTTAGAAATAATCTATTTTCTTGTATAAAAATGAATGAATTTAGCCTAGGAAGTTGGTGTTATATTCTATTGTTAATATAAAGTAACCATTTAAAAAAAAACTTACATTAAGAAAAGTATTAATAATTTTTAAAAAACCTACATTAAGAAAAGTATTAATATCTCGAGTTCATACGTCTGTTGGCGTCAAAATTTCTGGCGGAAGGCGAGTGTCAAATAGAGTGATTAACTATCGATTTGTTACCAAGTAGTCTTATTATCCTCATCACCAAACCATCGAAATAATGATACCAAGCATTTTATTGGTCTGTATTAGTTATGAGTAGCCTAAAGTACAATTTACCATAAATTTAAGAAAAGAAGCACTGTATATCTGGCGACGTCATATTTTTAGTGGAAGGCGAGCCGGCAAATAGTGTAGAGCGATTTCCTATCGAGGCTTTACCGAGTAATGTTAGTATTCCCATTATTGAGACATTGCAATACCAAGTATATCTAATATCTAAAGAGAAATCTTTTATCATAATCTTATAAGAGGATTAGATAGACAAAAGGGGTCAGACATTTCATAACAGGAGAATGGTCTAAAGATTTTGAAGAAAAAGTGTGAGGGTAGTAAGAATTGAGGTAAAAAAAAAAAAAAAAAAAAAAAAATTGGTTTATTTTACACTGCCGTCTGCACGGAGGTAGAGGGGGAGACATGGCACCAGAAGCACTGAAGATGTCAACCCTCCTTTGCCAATTCACCAACCCAGCTGGAAGTACATATTGAACATCTACCCAGGTATCCCTTGTAATACCCTTTGAAGAAATAACCTGCTAAGACACCTTGAAAGGCAGAATGATATATGACTTTGTTCATAACACCAAGTCTCACCAAACCCTCTTCACAAGCAAAGGGAGGGTTGTCATGTCCTAAAACCTGTTTATTTATATTGTATTAAAATTTTCACCAGGAACTAAATATCTAACGGGAGGCAAAATCAATCAATTAATCTCTCTCTCACGCAAATTTTCCATAGCATATCAGCCTTGTGACTGGGCGACTGCACACACCTGCACAACTGGGGTTCCCCTTCAACCTAGTCATGGGTTTTAACAGGGCCCTAGCCAGGCAAAAAAAAAAATCTTTATACAGTAACTTCATGCTCCATGCCCCGTTTTGTTCTTGTTCGAGATTATACTTGCTCTTTCTATAAACTTTCATTATTCTTGTCCCAGAAGAGGGAAGAGAACAGAAGTTTGGGTGGATGTTCCTCTTTCTGTGTGGCAACTGTCATACTTGCTCTTTGGTTATCTGTTCACTGCACACTAGTCCTAAAATACAGCAGCCTTGCAAAATAAAAAGATATGGTAGGGCAAACCCGGCCTGAAGTGTACAGAGAAGAGACCAATAATCAAGTGTAATCCTGCCTGTTGGCTGCTGGCATCAAGAATTATCATCTCTGCAATCAGGCATCTATGCATTGCACAGCAGCCTTACAATTACAGGACGTCACACCCGCTTGGGTAGAAAGAGAGAACAATAGTCAAAGGAATCCTGTGTGTCTATTGGCAATTAAAATGAAAGATTCATCCTCTATGAATTTTGTGTGTCTATTGATAGCATACTACTGTATATAGTCTTTAGACAGCAGTTCTATAAGTACATAAATATTGCTGGACAAACCTCAGACAGACAGACAGACAGACAGACAGACAGACAGACAGACAGACAGAGAGAGAGAGAGAGAGAGAGAGAGAGAGAGAGAGAGAGAGAGAGAGAGAGAGAGAGAGAGAGAGAGAGAGAGAATGTGTGTGTGTGTGTGTGTGTGTATTGGCAGTAATCAAGAAACATCCTGTTAGCATGGGTATTGGTTACTTCAGTCCATCTTTTAATAATTTTTACTGTAAATGAGTAACACCCCCAAAAAAATGAGATGGATCTGTTATAACAACAGAAGATAAAGAAAGGCAACACTGGATTGAACACTTCAGTGAGGTCATGAATAGGGGATATGAAGGGAACAATTTGATTAATATACCTGAATATAAGGAAGACCTTGATGTACCCATGAAGGGAATTCAAGTGTGTTTGGAATTCAAGTGTGTTTGAAGTCGAAGCTATCATTAAAAACTAAAGAGATGGAAAGCCCCTGGATGCTGTGGAGTAACTGCCAAGATGATACTGTCTGAAAATTAAGTAACTCCCAGAATACTCACATTATTTTGTCGAATGTGCGTGAGGAGGCAAAACCTGATGAATGGGAGCTAGGGGTGTTGGCAAAAATGCCAAATAAAAAGGAGATCTGACAGATTACAATAATTACAGAGGCATTACATTTACGTTGGTTGCCATGAAAATATATAGTACATTACAGTATGCTCACTCTAGAGAGACTAGAGAGAAAGATTGATGAAAAGCTAAGAGATGAACAAGCAGGATTTTGCAAAGGTAGAAGTTGTATTGACCAAATTTTCATTTTAAGACATGTGGTACAGCAATGGATAAAATACAAGAATCCACTTTTGATGGCATTTGTGGACTATGAAAAAGCCTTTGATAGTGTGCGCCGGCCAATTTTGTGGAGTCTTGCGTTATTATGGAGTCCCTCTTAAATATGTAAATTTGATTAAGTCTGTTCATGAGCATAGCAAGTGCAAAGTTAATGTTAGTGGAGTTCTATCAATTGAATTTCCAGTGAACAGTGGAGTATTCCAAGAGAATGTGTTGTCACCTATGATGTTTATCCTCCTCATGGATATTGTAATGCATACAGTTGGGGATGATGGAGAAGGATTGGTAACAGGAAATTAGCTGACCTAGAGTATGCTGATGATGCTGTCCTTATTAGCAGAACACCACAGGACTTACAAATCTTGCTTACCAGAATGCACGAATTATCACATGAAGTTGGGCTCAAGATACAGTAAATAGAAGAAAGGCAGAGATGATGAGAACGGAATATGCAATGGAAGATGAAATATTATTGAAAAGAGAAAAGATTAACAAGGTGGAGTCATTTAAATATTGGGGAACTATGATCTCTAATACAGGTACAGGGTCTTTAGAATTGGAGTTTAATGGAAAATTGAAAAAAAGCAAATCAAGACAATGGTTAGGTTAAGTAAAATTTGTAAATCAAACTGCCTGAAACTACAAATAAAAATTAGGCTATATATCAGTTTCGTGAGATCAGTGTTACTGTATGGACAAGAGTCGTGGTATGACAATGAAACAATATCCAACAGATTTTGTGGATTTGAGAATAAAGGCCTCCAAAGAATATTGGGTGTTAAAAGGCAGGACAGGATTAGAAATGAAACTATAAGAGATTACTCAAGTGCCACATGTGGACGAGATCATGGTGAGGGGTAGATGAAGATGGTCTTTGCAATACCTAAGGGAGATTAGTTCACCGAACTTTGAACTTGGCTCCACAAGGCACTAGAAGCTTAGCACACACCATATTTGTATCCAATGACGCGGGATCAGATACATCTGTATCAGGGCTAGCAAAGAAGGGCAGTGCTTCTTTTCTTTTTGAGGGGGAAAAGCTATATAAAATGAAAAGAAATACAGTACATACCATACTCATTAAATATAATATGCATATATAAAGGCTGGATGACTAATCCTTTCAGCTTTCTTCTTCTATGGCGACATATCTTTCCAATTGCAAGGGCACCATTTTGCGAAGCTCATAAGTGGAATTCACATCAAACCTTTTTCCCTTGCCTATATAAAAGATGAGGATCAAGTTCTATACGGCTAACGAAAGAGTAGCACAGGCGACTTTACAATTATCATCACAAGTTCTCATAAGCACTGGTTTAACATTCATTTTGAAAAAGCAATCAGGCAAAGCATATGGACATCCTATTGCTACAGCGACCAAAAACGAAGTGACGATGTGACGCTAGCATCGCCTTGCCAATGCGTAGGTGGAAGCATTTTGCAACCATACATTATTATGACAACATAACCATTTTTTTTTTATATGGGCAGAACTAAATCGTGCCTAGAGCTTACCCCATTAAAATGACGAGGTTTTGCATTCACATGGGAAAAAACAGACTACAGTATATTAATATGTAAATAAACACTAGTTCAAAGATTATACTTTCATTTTCACTAATGATTATACAGTATGTTAGATAAATGTGTTGAAATTCCTGTGAGACATCATCAAAGAGATGGAGCTGGGGGGAGAGTGACTGCTCCCCGCACTCTAGTTTTGGGGTGTTTGAATGTGCGTGGATGTAGTACGATAGAGAGTAAAAGATGTGAGATTGGAAGTATGTTTAGAAGTAGAAGGATGGATGTATTGGCCTTGTGTGAGACAAAGATGAAAGGAAAGGGTGAAGTGATGTTTGGTGAAATGTCTGGTAGAGTGTCTGGGATTGAAAGGGGAAGAGCGAGAGAGGGTGTGGCTTTATTGCTGAGTGAATGGATGACAGGTAAAGTAGTGGAATGGAAGGAGATATCATCTAGGTTAATGTGGGTAAGGGTTAGGTTGGGTAGGGAATGTTGGGCGTTTGTCAGTGCGTATGGGCCAGGTAGTGAGAAAAGTGAAGGAGAGCGGAATGAGTTCTGGAATGAATTAACTAGGTGTGTAGAAGGACTGGGTAGAAGGAATTATGTAGTTGTTATGGGTGACTTAAATGCTAGAGTGGGCGCTGGAGAGGTAGAAGGTGTCATTGGAAAGTATGGCGTACCAGGTGAAAATGAGAGTGGTGAGAGACTGGTAGATATGTGTGTTGAACAAGAGATGGTAATAAGTGCTAGCTTTTTTAAAAAGAAAGATAAAAATAAGTATACATGGGTAAGAGTGGCAAATGGAAGAGTAGTAGAAAGGGCATTAATGGATTATGTGTTGATAACGAAAAGAATGTTTGGAAGATTGAAAGACGTGCACGTGTTTAGGGGTATGGCTAACGGTATGTCTGATCATTTTTTGGTGGAAGGAAAATTAGTTGTAGCAAAAGAGTGGGGGAATAGAGTAGGTGGATGTAAAAGGGAGCTAGTGAGGGTTGAAGAGCTAATAAAACCGGGGGTAAAAAGTAAATATCAGGAAAGGTTGAAAATGGCATATGACGAGGTGAGAGTAAGAGAAACTGGTAATTTAGAGGAGGAGTGGAAGTTAGCAAAAGAAAATTTTGTTGGGATTGCAAGTGATGTATGTGGCAAGAAGGTCGTAGGAGGCAGCATGAGGAAGAGCAGTGAATGGTGGAATGAAGGAGTGAAGGTAAAAGTGGAAGAGAAAAAGAGGGCTTTTGAAGAATGGCTGCAGAGTAATAGTATAGAGAAGTATGTAAAATATAGAGAGAAAAAGGTGGAAGTAAAGCGCAAGGTACGTGAGGCAAAGAGGGCAGCTGACCTGAGGTGGGGTCAGGGACTGGGTCAGTCATATGAAGAGAATAAGAAGAAGTTTTGGAAAGAAGTGAAGAGAGTAAGGAAGGCCGGCGCAAGAATTGAAGAGACAGTGAAAGAGGGAAATGGAAGGTTGTTAAAAGGAGAGGAGGCAAGGAAAAGGTGGGCGGAATATTTTGAAAGTTTGCTGAATGTTGAGGATGATAGGGAGGCAGATATAATTGCTGTTCCAGGTGTTGAGGTGCCAGTGATGGGAGATGAGAATGAGAGAGAGATTACAATAGAGGAAGTGAGGAGAGCACTAGATGAAACGAGAGTAGGAAAAGCATCTGGTATGGATGGTGTGAAAGCTGAGATGTTGAAGGAAGGGGGTGAGACTGTACTTGAATGGTTGGTGAGATTGTTTAATGTGTGTTTTGTGTTGTCAATGGTACCAGTAGATTGGGTCTGTGCATGTATTGTACCACTATATAAGGGTAAGGGAGATGTGCATGAGTGTTGTAATTCAAGAGGTATTAGTTTGTTGAGTGTAGTTGGAAAAGTGTATGGTAGAGTACTGATTAATAGGATTAAGGATAAAACAGAAAATGCAATCTTGGAAGTACAGGGTGGTTTTAGAAGAGGTAGGGGTTGTATGAATCAGATTTTTACAGTTAGGCAGATATGCGAGAAATATTTAGCAAAAGGTAAGGAGGTGTATGTTGCGTTTATGGATCTGGAGAAAGCATATGATAGAGTTGATAGGGAAGCAATGTGGAATGTGATGAGGTTATATGGAGTTGGTGGAAGGTTGTTGCAAGCAGTGAAAAGTTTCTACAAAGGTAGTAAAGCATGTGTTAGAATAGGAAATGAAGTGAGCGATTGGTTTCCGGTGAGAGTGGGGCTGAGACAGGGATGTGTGATGTCGCCGTGGTTGTTTAACTTGTATGTTGATGGAGTGGTGAGAGAGGTGAATGCTCGAGTGCTTGGACGAGGATTAAAACTGGTAGGCGAGAATGACCATGAATGGGAGGTAAATCAGTTGTTGTTTGCGGATGATACGGTACTGGTAGCAGACACAGAAGAGAAGCTTGACCGACTAGTGACAGAATTTGGAAGGGTGTGTGAGAGAAGGAAGTTGAGAGTTAATGTGGGTAAGAGTAAGGTTATGAGATGTACGAGAAGTGAAGGTGGTGCAAGGTTGAATGTCATGTTGAATGGAGAGTTACTTGAGGAGGTGGATCAGTTTAAGTACTTGGGGTCTGTTGTTGCAGCAAATGGTGGAGTGGAAGCAGATGTACGTCAGAGAGTCAATGAAGGTTGCAAAGTGTTGGGGGCAGTTAAGGGAGTAGTAAAAAATAGAGGGTTGGGCATGAATGTAAAGAGAGTTCTATATGAGAAAGTGATTGTACCAACTGTGATGTATGGATCGGAGTTGTGGGGAATGAAAGTGATGGAGAGACAGAAATTGAATGTGTTTGAGATGAAGTGTCTAAGGAGTATGGCTGGTATATCCCGAGTTGATAGGGTTAGGAACGAAGTGGTGAGGGAGAGAACGGGTGTAAGAAATGAGTTAGCGGCTAGAGTGGATATGAATGTGTTGAGGTGGTTTGGCCATGTTGAGAGAATGGAAAATGGCTGTCTGCTAAAGAAGGTGATGAATGCAAGAGTTGATGGGAGAAGTACAAGAGGAAGGCCAAGGTTTGGGTGGATGGATGGTGTGAAGAAAGCTCTGGGTGATAGGAGGATAGATGTGAGAGAGGCAAGAGAGCGTGCTAGAAATAGGAATGAATGGCGAGCGATTGTGACGCAGTTCCGGTAGGCCCTGCTGCTTCCTCCGGTGCCTTAGATGACCGCGGAGGTAGCAGCAGTAGGGGACTCAGCAGTATGAAGCTTCATCTGTGGTGGAAATGTGGGAGGTTGGGCTGTGGCACCCTAGCAGTACCAGCTGAACTCGGCTGAGTCCCTGGTTAGGCTGGAGGAACGTAGAGAGTAGAGGTCCCCTTTTTTGTTTTTGTTTCTTGTTGATGTCGGCTACCCCCCAAAATTGGGGGAAGTGCCTTTGGTATATGTATGTATGTATAAGGAAACGTTTCATAAGACAGTCTGTAAAAATTCATGCTTTTTTTTTTAATATAATGCATAATTACACGATTCTATATTGTAATACCACGCCCTACGTACATATCTGGTTCCTAAAGACCATCTGTAAGTAGATTTTCATCCTATAGAGTGACATGAACCCTATATTTGTACTGAACATGAAAAAGTAATTAAATTTTACTATTTTATAAAATTCAGATACAGTACCTATATTAATAAGCTTCCATGTTAAGTACAGTACTATACAGAACTTTATCCTTATACAACGTAGAAACCAACGTAAGGTCGGGTAAAACAGAGTATAGTGGATTTAATTTTCATCTTTCTTCCTCTTATTATGGCATCATTATAATTTCCACTTGTAAGCTATCTGGGCCTATTTCACACATAGTACGACAGTTTTCATCATTCACGTGGAGTAAACAAGTATACTCCAAACAGCATACAAACACTTATCCTACTATCATTTCAGAGACTTGTCTGACCGTCACTGTTCTATAAAAAATTAGGGATAAATTTCCCATAAACTGTACTGTATCTTTTTTCTTACGTTCCTATCAGATCCTCCAGTCCTCTTTCTCCCTCAACTAATTTTTGTCAAAGAACATTTTGTGACTAACAAAATGTACTGGGGGCACTTAAAATGATATTTTGATTATAAAATAAATTTTTGAATATACTTACCCGGTGAATATATAATAGCTGACGTCTCCGGCGGCTCGACAGAAAAACACAAAAACTCGCGAGCGATCGCTATGAAGGTTGCGGGTGTGCCCACCAGCGCCAACTATCGGCCAGATACCGCATATACATGTAAACAGCTCCAGTTCTTCTCATCCCGCTGGGTCTCTATCGGGGAGGAAGGGGGGCCTTTAATTTATATATTCACCGGGTAAGTATATTCAAAAATTTATTTTATAATCAAAATATCATTTTTAAATATTTAACTTAGCCAGTGAATATATAATAGCTGATTCACACCCATGGTGGTGGGTAGAGACCAGAATTAATAAAGTTTACAGCGTATATGCTTAGTTTTTGACAGTTATATCATAACAAAACCCAAATATATATAGGTACCTGGTAAGGAAGTTGACTTAGACGATTACTCTGCCTTGTTAGTCTGTCTTCCTCACGAAGCCCAGCCATCCTCTTAGGATGATGAAAGACTCCCAGGAGCTGAAGTATCAAGGGCTGCAACCCATACAACAGGACCTCATCAAACCCCTAATCTGGGCGCTCTCAAGAAATGACATTTGACCACCCGCCAAATCAACCAGGATGCGAAAGGCTTCTTAGCCTTCCGTACAACCCAAAAACAAGATTAAAAACATTTCAAGAGACAGATTAAAAGGATATTGGAATTAAGGGAATGTAGTGGTAGAACCCTCACCCACTACTGCACTCGCTGCAACGAATGGACCCAGTGTGTAGCAGTCCTCATAAAGAGTCTGGACATCTTTTAAGTAAAATGACGCGAATACCGACTTGCTTCTCCAAAAGGTCGCGTCCATAATACTTTGCAGAGATCTATTTTGCTTAAAGGCCACGGAAGTTGCTATAGCTCTTACTTCGTGCGTCTTAACTTTAAGCAAGCATCGGTCTTTTTCATTCAAGTGAGAATGAGCCTCTCGGATTAAAAATCTGATAAAATATGACAAAGCATTCTTTGACATAGGTAATGATGGTTTCTTAACTGAGCACCATAAGGCCTCAGATCCACCTCGTAAGGACTTAGTACGAGCTAAGTAGAACTTAAGAGCTCTAACTGGACACAGCACTCTTTCAAGTTCGTTGCCTACGATCTCTGACAGGCAAGGTATATCAAAAGACTTAGGCCAAGGACGAGAAGGCAGTTCATTTTTGGCCAGGAAACCAAGTTGAAGTGAACATGTGGCTTTCTCTGTAGAAAAGCCGATGTTCTTACTGAAGGCATGAATTTCACTGACCCTTTTAGCCGAAGCCAAGCACACTAGGAAAAGCGTCTTGAGGGTGAGATCCTTCAGGGAGGCTGAATGTAATGGCTCAAACCTGTCTGACATGAGGAACCTTAGGACCACGTCTAAGTTCCATCCAGGAGTTGCCATACGACGTTCTTAGAGGTCTCGAAAGACTTAAGGAGATCTTGGAGATCTTTATTGTTGGAAAGATCTAAGCCTCTATGTCGAAAGACCGAAGCCAACATGCTCCTGTAGCCCTTAATAGTGGGAGCTGAGAGGGAGCGAACATTTCTCAGATGTAAAAGAAAATCTGCGATTTGGGCTACAGAGGTACTGGAAGAGGACACAGATGCTGACTTGCACCAGTCTCGAAAGACTTCCCACTTCGACTGGTATACTCTGATGGTAGAAGCTCTCCTAGCTCTCGCAATCAAACTGGCTGCCTCCTTCGAAAAGCCTCGAGCTCTTGAGAGTCTTTCGATAGTCTGAAGGCAGTCAGACGAAGCGCGGGGAGGCTTTGATGAACATTCTTTACGTGGGGCTGACGTAAGAGATCTACCCTTAGAGGAAGACTTCTTGGAATGTCTACCAGCCATTGAAGTACCTCGGTGAACCACTCTCTCGCGGGCCAGAGGGGAGCAACCAACGTCAACCTTGTCCCTTCGTGAGAGGCGAACTTCTGCAGTACCTTGTTGACTATCTTGAATGGTGGGAATGCATATAAGTCCAGATGAGACCAATCCAGTAGAAACGCGCCTATGTGGATCGCCTCTGGATCTGGGACTGGTGAGCAATAGATCAGTAACCTTTTGGTCAACGAGGTGGCAAAGAGGTCTATGGTGGGTTGACCCCAAGTCGCCCAAAGACTCTTGCACACGTCCTTGTGGAGGGTCCATTCCGTGGGTATCACCTGACCCCTCCGACTGAGACAGTCTGCCAAGACGTTCAAGTCCCCCTGGATGAATCTCGTCAACAGGGAGATGCCTCGATTTCTTGACCATATGAGAAGGTCCCTTGCGATCACATACAGCGTGTGGGAGTGTGTGCCTCCTTGCTTGGAGATGTACGCCAACGCTGTGGTGTTGTCTGAGTTGACCTCTACCACTTTGTTTCGAAGAATGCTTTCGAATTTCATCAAGGCCAAGTGGACTGCTAATAGCTCCTTGCCGTTGATGTGCATGCTCTTCTGACTTGAGGTCCACAGACCTGAGCATTCCCGACCGTCCAGGGTCGCACCCCAACCCAAATCCGACGCGTCTGAGAACAACACGTGGTTTGGGTTCTTGACTGCTAGGGATAGTCCTTCTCTCAGACTGATATTGCTGTCCCACCAGTTCAGGCATGCCTTTACTGGTTCGGAGACTGGGATTGATACCGTCTCTAAAGTCTTGCCCTTGTTCCAGTGAGAGGCTAGATGGAACTGGAGAGGCCGAAGGTGTAGTCTCCCTAGCGAGACAAACTGCTCCAGGGATGAGAGAGTCCCTACGAGACTCATCCAACTCCTGACTGAACACCGTTCTCTTTTCAGCATTAGTTGGACTTTGAGCAGGGCTTGTTCTATTCGGGTGGCAGACGGAAAAGCCCGAAAAACTGGACTGCGAATCTCCATCCCCAAATATAAAATAGTCTGGGATAGGATCAGTTGGGACTTTTCTAAGTTGACCAAAGGTCCCAACTCCTTGGTCAGACCCAACGTCCAATGTAGATCCTGCAGACAGCGATGACTGGACGATGCTCTGAGAAGCCAGTCGTCCAAGTACAGAAAGGCTCGGATTCCTGATAAATGGAGGAATTTTGCCACATTCCTCATGAGCCTCGTAAACACGAGAGGAGCAGGACTGAGGCCAAAGCACAGGGCTCGAAACTGGTACACCACATTCCTGTAAACAAACCTCAGAAACGGTTGGGAATCCGGGTGTATAGGAATGTGGAAGTACGCATCTCGTAGGTCGAGAGAGACCATCCAGTCTCCCTCTCTGACCGCTGCTAAGACGGACTTCGTGGTCTCCATCGTGAATTTTGTTTTTGTAACAAAAACGTTGAGCGCACTGACGTCTAGCACCGGCCTCCAACCTCCTGTATGCTTTGGGACTAGGAAGAGACGGTTGTAAAACCCCGGTGATTGAAGGTCCGAGACTTTCACCACCGCTCCCTTCTCTAGCAACAGACACTTCTTGATTTAGGGCTTGTCTCTTTGACTCCTCTCGGTACCTGGGAGAGAGGTCTATGGGAGTTGTTACTAGAGGATGTTTGCGTACAAACGGTATTTTGTACCCCTCTTTGAGCAACAGAACAGACTCTTGGTCTGCACCCCTCTTCTCCCAGGCTTGCCAGAAGCTCTTCAAACTGGCACCTACCGCTGTCTGAGGCTGTGGGCAGTCAGACTCTGCCACGGGAGGACTTGGCTCCTCTCTTCTTACCTCTCTTTCCCTCGGCACGAGAGCCTCCCCTGCTGGGAGCTCTGCCACGAAAGGGCGGGATAAATCTAGACGCAGGAGTCTCGATCCTGGGTCTCACAGCAAAGGATGAAGAAGGAGCCCCTTTGCGAGCAGAGGACGCCATCAGGTCATGTGTGTCCTTCTGCACAAGCGAAGCAGCTATATCCTTAACCAGCTGTTGTGGAAACAAGGCCGCTGATAAGGGAGCAAAGAGCAGTTCCGATCTCTGACAGGGAGTAACTCCTGCCGAAAGGAAAGAGCAAAGGGTTTCTCTCTTCTTTAAGACTCCTGACGTAAAGGTGGAGGCGAGCTCATTGGAGCCATCGCGGATGGCTTTGTCCATACAGGACATGATAAGTAAGGAAACATCTTGGTCGGCGGACGAGATCTTCCTACTTAATGCTCCTAATGACCAGTCAAGAAAGTTAAACACTTCAAAGGCCCTGTATACGCCTTTAAGTAGATGGTCAAGGTCCGAGGAGGACCAACAAATCTTCGAGCGTCTCATGGCCAGGCGACGGGGAGAGTCTACGAGGCTTGAGAAGTCACCCTGGGCAGAGGCAGGGACTCCCAAGCCAAGAACTTCTCCCGTGTCATACCAGACGCTCGATCTAGAAGCAAGCTTAGAAGGTGGGAAGGCAAAGGCCGTCTCCCCCAAACTCCTCCTGGTATCCAACCAGTCGCCTAGAAGACGTAAAGCCCTCTTAGAAGAGCGAGAAAGCACTAGCTTAGTAAAGGCTGGCTTGGTAGCAGCTAAGCCTAGAGCAAACTCAGACGGAGGCGAACGAGGAGCAACAGCAACAAAGTGATCTGGAAAAAGATCCTTGAAAATCATCATGATCTTCTTAAAATCCATCGAAGGAGGAACAGCCTTAGGTTCATCTACATCTGAAGGATTATCATCAGGATGAGGATCAGCAACGTCCTCATCTGAAGGAGCTTCGTCCGACAACTGATGAGTCTCAAGCAAGGGAGAGACCTGCCTTGGTGGCAATGCTTGACAAGCAGAGTCCACACGCACCGGAGCATCAGTAGCAGTCCAGGACGCTACGTCATGTAACTGCTTAACAGACTGACTAGCAACAACAACAGGAGCGGGAGGACGCTCGACGTCAACTCGAGACTGCCTAGACTGAGCAGTCAAAACAACTCTTGACTGCGGTGCTTGACGCTCAACGTCAAAACAAGTCAACTTCGCTGGTTGGCGAACGTCCTGAACGTCAACACGAGCATGCGGCAGCGGCTGAACGTCCACAAGCGGCTGAAAGTCAACACGGGACTGCATCGAGTGAGGCTCTACAAAACGTGACTGACGTGACTTTGTAACGTCAACGTCAACAGGACGAGCAAAGGCTCGTTTGGGCGGCTGACGGCCAGGATCTCGATCAGCTAAGCGGCGAGGATCATCGTGAACCTGCTCAGCAGAATAGTCCTCCATAAGAGAGGCAAGCTTATTCTGCATGTCTTGCAGTACAACCCATTTAGGATCAACGGGAATGGGTGCGGTAAGAGACGAGGGTAACGTCTGTGACTGCAAAACATTGCCTACACTAAGACTCTCGGAGCCTGTGTTACGCTTCTGTTTAGGCGGCGAGCAGTCTTCCGATGACTGCACAGGGTCAGAGCTGTCCCAATGGCTACAACCAGGACGCTGGACCTGTCCTGAAGGGACCGACTTTCGCTTTAAGGGTCTCGAAACCTTGCTCCACGGTTTCTTACGCGATAAGCCTTCGGATGACGAGGAGGAAACCGTCTCGCTCGTCTTATGGTAGGGGCGGTCTTGACGAGACACGCCTGAAACCATAGAGGGAACGTCTGTTCGTTGGTTAAAGCCTCTCGAACCCATAAGTCCTACGACATTACTTCTCCCTGGGGCATGGGAGCTTGCAAGAGGTCTCGGACTAGGAGAACGACAGGCACGAACAGACGAACCCTCTGTCGCAACACTGATAACACTTTGCGCACTAATCACTTTCTCCCCACGATTTTCTAATGTGGCACTCTGACACTTTAACTCTTTTACATCCGCCATGAGTTGATTACGGTCCGTAGCTAACGACTCAACTCTCTCGCCCAAAGCTTGAATGGCACGTAACATATCCCGCATTGATGGTTCCTGAGTGCTAGTAGAGGGTTCAGGCACAACTACTACTGGGGAAGGATTAGGTTCAGGGGCATGGGAGGAGGAAAATTCTAACGATCTAGAGGAACTTCTCCTCACCCTATCTCTCTCTAGCTTACGAGAATACTTGTCAAACTCAAGCCAATCGAATTCCGAAAGGCCCACGCACTCATCACACCGATCTCCCAATTGGCAGGTTTTACCCCGACAACTAGAACACACAGTATGTGGGTCGAGAGAGGCCTTTGGAAGACGCTTATTACAATCCCTAGCATTACATTTACGAAATCTAGGAATTGGAGAAGGGTCAGCCATTTTGAAAAGTCAAAGAAAGTCCAAAAACAATCCAAAGTCATCAACAATTAAATCTATCCAAAAAAGAGTTCAAGAGTTTAAGTTGAAGATAAAACACCTGCACTGCGAAAGCTCAAACCAAAAAGAAGTACTTCACCAAGACTGTTGAAAAACTCCAGGTTAACAGCGAGTAATGGAATCAACTTGTCGATCAGACCGACAGAGAAGAACTGGAGCTGTTTACATGTATATGCGGTATCTGGCCGATAGTTGGCGCTGGTGGGCACACCCGCAACCTTCATAGCGATCGCTCGCGAGTTTTTGTGTTTTTCTGTCGAGCCGCCGGAGACGTCAGCTATTATATATTCACCGGCTAAGTTAAATATTTAAAATTACTGGATTTGTACAGAAAACCATTCTCATACAATAAACAATATTTCACATATTTTCAAGGAAGTAATATCGGTAAGATATATACTTACTTACTTATAAAACCAAACAAATATATCAATAACACTTACAGGTTCTTCACCAAGAAGAATTGAATTCACAAGGTACACAAAATCATCAAATGGAGTCATGTTTACCAGCCCGATACTCCTTGACGACACCAAACCTGCAACAATAAAATATAAATAAATACAAGGGGTTCATTAGTACAGTAAAGCATTCTACTGTAATGTGATACTGCAACAATCAATTCCTTGATAAAGTTAAATACTTATGCCTCTTTACAGGAATAAAAAAAGTCAACAGGGTTATGTTTTCCCAAAAAGTACAGTAAAGAGAAATTTTATAAAGAAAATGACTAAGATGAGACAATAATTAAGGACTTGAAAGTAAAGTAAATTGTAATTTTCCTACCTATACTAACCCAAGTTCTTTACATAGGCAATAAAAACTAGAGTAGGTTAGAACACTGCTATAAGAACTTCTCGCGAGGTAACAACCACCATTCTGGTTGTTACAAATAGTAGCAGGGAAGCATCAACAACACCCCACTCACTCACAAACAACCCCCTTTGATTATAGATGGGATTTTCAGGGATAGGCAATGGCTGGTAAAATTTGTGTAAAGAACTCAGGTTTGTTGTAAGAAAAAATCACAAATTTTAAGTACTGTAATTTGTATTTTTCCTAACAGTACTTATCTCGAACTACTTTCTTAGGAGTATCTGGGATCTCCTCCCTAACCGACCAAGAATTTTGCGTAGTTCCCCCTATCTCCGTTTTCCCTTGTCGAATCCCTCGGTGGCGGATGGATACTCGCCCTGAGGCGACCCGGGGTCAGCGCACGAGAGCACGCTACTAGGTCTGTGTCGCCAGTAGGCATATGTTTAAGTATTATTTTGAACTCCTGTAAGACACTCGGGGCAGGATAGGTGGGCAATAACCCGAAAGTAGTTCGAGGTAAGTACTATTAGGAAAAATACAAATAACTTAAAATTTGTGATTTGTTCCAACACGGAGTACTTACCTCGAACTACTTTCTTAAGAGACTTACACTTTAGGAGGTGGGGGAGGACTTACAGGCCGGAAGACCCACCACTACCATCCCAGGACACGGGACCTAGATAGGAGGCTAGGTCTAGACGACACAATGGACAGTCGGGGGAAGCACGGAAAAGTCTACCTTTTGTATAACTCACCTTTATGCATAATCCGGACATGGACTTCCACAACATCCATCTCTCACATGGGAGGAGGAAAGGAAAGGGGGAGTAAGGAGGAAACTTGTGTCCCTTGCAATTACTTCCCTCGGGCTACCCGGGGCTTAGCTTTAAACTTGTTGCATGGCAGAAATCACTGGACCAATGGAGGAGTCCAGGGACTTCCTCGTACAGTCTTTCAGGTAGTGAGCTGTAAAGGTGGACTGCCTGGACCAAGTGCCTGCTCGCATGATTTGACCTACTGCCATGTTGCTATCAAATGCCAAAGAAGTGCTAAGACGTCTAATATCATGGGGTCGCGGGGTACCAGGGACCGCAGACCCATCACTGTCGTAAGCTCTCTTGATGACTTGCCGAAGCCAAAAGGAGATCTTGTTCTTAGACACTGCCCTATTTACTGGGCCTGAAGAGACAAACAGTCTTTTGATGGCCAGCCTGAGTCCTACTAAGGTATTTCCTGACTGTTCTCACTGGGCACAGGAGCAAGTCTTCCGGGTTGTCTGAGTGAGGGATTGCCGGAACCGAGAACTCCACGAACCTTGGGTCCGCAACTGCCGGGTTCTGGGTTTTGGCCACAAATTCAGGCAAAAACTTAAAGGGCAGGTCCTTCCACCCTTTCAAGAGCGAGACCTCGAAAGACAAGCCGAGGAGCTCACTCACACGCTTGGCTGAGGCTAGAGCTAGTAAAAACACTGTCTTGAGGGTGAGGTCTTTATCCAAGATATATTTGAGGGGTTCGAAGGGAGGCCTTGTCAAAACCTTGAGAACCTTGGCCACATCCCACTGCGGCGGCCTAGAGGCCCGTGGGGAGCAAGACTGTTCAAAACTCCTGATGAGCATGGAAATCTGGCTAGAGGCCCCCAGGTCGATGCCTCTGAGTTGAAATACCTGCCCCAGGGCCGTTCGGACCCCCTTGATGGCTGGAATGGAGACCACAGGTCGTCCCTCAGGTGGACCAGGAAGTCTGCAATCCTGTGGACTGATGCATCCAATGGTCTCAGATTCTGTGTGGCACACCACTTCACAAACGTGGCCCACTTGGCCTGGTACACCACGCTCGAGGACTTCCGAAGATACCCTGACATCCTCGAAGTTGTCTTCTCCGAGTATCCTTCCTTCCTTAATAGGCGCTCGATAACCTCCACGCGTGTAGCTGAAGGCACTGAGGGTTTTCGTGAAACCTTCGAAAGTGAGGCTGGTGCAGCAGATCTTTCCTTACTGGCAGGGGCCACGGAGGAAGGGTGGCCAGGTCCTGTAGATCTGCGAACCATTCCCTCTCCGGCCACCAGGGCACTACTAAAGTCATCCTTGTAGCCCTTGATTGTCAGCCTGTTGAGCACCTGCCTGAGAATCCCGAAGGAGGGAAAGGCATATGCGTCGAGTCCGTCCCACGAGTGCTGGAAGGCGTCCTCGAACGCTGCTGCCGGGTCTGGCACAGGAGAACAGAACATGGGGAGCTGAACGTTGAGCCTCGTGGCGAACAGGTCTATTACCAGTGAGCCACACAACTGGAGGACCTCCTGGCCCACTTGTGGGTGTAGGGACCACTCCAACCCCACTACTTGCCTTGCCCTGCCCTGCTGAGGCCATCGGCCAGAACGTTTCTCTTCCCCGGAATGAACCTGGCTGTGAGAATGATGTGGTTCCTCTCAGCCCATTCCAGGATCTGAGACGTGAGGTAGCACAGTTCCCTTGACCTCAATCCTCCGTTTCCTTATGTATGCCACAACGGTGGCGTTGTCTCACATGAGGGCTACTGAGTTTCCCTGAAGGTGATGGGCGAATATTGCGAGGGCCTTTTGAACTGCCAGGAGCTCGAGCAGGTTTATATGGAGGGGTTTCTCCTCCGGAGACCACTTTCCCTCTGCTGTCTCTTCGAGCAGATGGGCTCCCCACACCTCCTTTGACGCGTCTGTGAAGAGCAACATCTCCGGAGGAGCGGACGCGAACGATACCCCCCTTAGGGAGTTCGCCCTGTCAGACCACCAGAGGAGCATGTTCCTAGAGGCCGGAGTCATCCTGACTAAGTCCTGAGGAGGGTCTCCCGGTGACCAGAGGTCCTTCAGGTTCCATTGGACTGGCCTCAGCTTGAGCCTCCCCTGAGGAACTAACTTCTCCAGCGAGACCAGGTGGCCCAAGAGTCTCTGCCAATCCTTGGCTCTCATTGGTGCATTTGTCAGGAATGGTCGTATAATTTGATCCAAGTTGAGAGGGGAATGCCCTTGCTAACTGGGAGTCCAGGACCATCCTTAGGTACGTCATCCTGGTGGTGGGGACTAATTGGGACTTCTCTAAATTGATGGTAACCCCCAGTTCTCTGCAGAACTGTAATAGCTTCGCCCCCTGCTCCTTTAAGGCTGCCTCTGAGGCTGAAAGCAGAAACCAGTCGTCTAGATCAGTGTTTCTCAACGTGGGCCATATGGCCCCCTTGGGGGCCATGAGATTTTTTCAGGGGCCACAAGGCAAAATTTGAAAAATGGGGGGCCATGGGGGCCACAGAAAGTTTAGGACCCACAAAATATATAAATGTGTAATATTTTGAAATAAATCATTAATATGCTTGAGTTTAGTTTGAACATCATTCAATTCAATATACCAGGTAATTTTTGCAGACAGTGAAATATTCAATAATCTCTTCACTCTCTCTCTCTCTCTCTCTAGCTGGCAGAGTGGTAAAAGGCTGAACTATGACCCTTGACAAAAACCATTAACTCTCTCTCTCTCTCTCTCTCTCTCTCTCTCTCTCTCTCTCTCTCTCTCTCTCTCTCTCTCTCTCTCTCTCTCTCTCTCTCTCTCTTCTCTCTCTCTCTCTCTCTCTCTAGCAGGCAGAGTGGTAAAAGACTGAACTATCAAAGATTATGCTGACTGGTAAACTTCCGAACGACAACCATTAAGATGTTTATAAACAATTTTAACAGCAACGGTATATGGGTTATAATATAACCGTTATATTGTTTCTTCTTCAATAATAGATCCGTCTTTCAGTTTAACATAGACTTGCGAGGAAGAGACTTGATTTAAGTTCTACCAAAGAGGTTTGTGAAAGATAACTTTATATCCACATACGTATGTACATACAAACATACATTTATACTTACATACAGTGTACGTACAAACATACATTTATACTTACATACACAGTCTCTTTCATGTACACTCAGTACACACACACACATACTTGTCATGAATTTTATTTATCTATTCACTTTATTTGTTATTGAGGGAGGGGTAAGAGTATCTTTTATGGCTAATAACTTTTGCTTTTTTATTTGCTTGTTTGAATATGTGGAGGGCAATGATTTCCCAGACAATAATAGCGGTACTGAGTTTTAATGAGTTTTGTTTGTTTTTTATTTTAGATAAGCATGACCAGTCCAGCTAAGAAAAAATGCAGACAGTATTCTGTTGAATATCTTGCTTTTGGATTCATTGAATCTCCACAAAATACTACAATGCCTATGTGCCTGCTGTGTATGACCTCACTCTCAAATGAAAGTATGCGTCCCAGCAAACTGAAAAAGCATCTGGAGACTGCACATAAAGACAAGAAAGACAAGCCGCTAGATTTCTTCAAGAAATTACGTGATGAGTTCCAAGGAAGGATGACAGTGAATCATATGTTTACCCAAAAAGTGGCAAAAGTAGACAGAGGGATGTTGGCTTCTTACAAGATAGCAAATTTGATTGCAAAAGCAGGTAAGCCTCATACTATCGGTGAATCTCTGATCATGCCGGCAGTGGCTGTAGTGCTTTCAACAGTCATGAATCAGAGTCCACAAGAGGTAACTAGTGTTATTCCTCTGAGCAACTCCTCAGTATCACGCCGTATTGATGAGATGGCAGCTGATGTTGAAAACCAATTAATCTCAAAACTGCAGGTGAATGATTTCTCGCTTCAACTCGACGAATCAACTTTACCTGATAATTCTGCTCTTTTGATGGCATTTGTGAGGTTTCTTGATGTAGATGAAATATGTCAAGAAATGCTTTTCGCATTGAAATTAACGACTGACACTACAGGAGAATCCATCTTCAAAAAACTTGAGGTCTATTTTGAGGAGAACAACATTCCACTCAAGAACATTGTGGCTTGTGCAACAGATGGCGCTGCTGCTATGATAGGAAGGTATCGGGGATTCAGTGCTTACTTAAAAAAAGCTGTTCCTAATGTCGTTTGTGTGCACTGTGTTGTTCACCGGCAGCACCTGGTTGCCAAAAACCTAGCAGGACGTCTTCATGAAGCACTTGGGCATGTTATCAAGGCTGTCAACTTGATAAAAAGTAGTGCACTGAAAGATCGCCTCTTTCAGCAATTATGTGAAAAGAACAATGAAGAATTTGAAAAACTTGTGTTGCACACAGAAGTCAGGTGGCTTTCTAAAGGTAATTGCCTGAACCGTTTTGTTGCACTTTGGGACAGTGTTATCTCTTTCTTTAGAGGGACAGAACTTGGGCAGAAACTTGTTGATGCAAAGAGTGACATCTTCTACCTGTCTGACATATTTGAAAAGCTAAATGTTCTGAACAAAGAGCTTCAAGGAAATAACTCCACCATGTTTTCCTGCAAGGAGGCAATTACTACATTTAAAGGGAAACTCAAGCTGTTCTGGTTGAACCTTGGAAGACGAGAGTTTGCACAGTTTCCTTCCTTAGCAGTTATATCCACCGATCTGCTTGATGATGACCTAGCAGTGTATGTTGACCATCTGAAGCAGTTGCATAATGATATGGACACTCGCTTCTCTGACCTACTCCAAATGACTGTGCCACACTGGTTTGTGGATCCCTTCATTGCTGATGTATCTGAAAGTTGATGTCACCCTACAAGAAAGTCTCATTGAACTTCAGAATAACACAACAGCTCAAGCAAGGTTCAAGCGTGGAGGACACCAGAAGCTGTGGATGAATCAAGATGTGTATAAGAAGTACCCAATACTCTGGAAAGATGTGAAGTTGCTCTTACTTGCCTTTCCCACGTCTTACTTGGTCGAGACTGGTTTCAGTCGGGTGATGTACCTGCTGTCAAAGACACGAAATCGCCTTGACATAGAAAAAAAAAGAGGCGATTTACGTCTCTCTCTGACAGCTTTCAAGCCAAACATTGACAAGTTGGCAGCCTTGCATCAGTCACAGGGATCCCACTGAAACCTTTCAAGATAAAGCCAATTGTACCTACATGTATTCCTTGTTTTTTTATTCCTTTTGTAAATAGATAAGTGTTCAAATAAAATATTTTTCCAATTAATATTGGTATTTGATTCATGCCTGAAATTAGTGTTTTGAGTACATGGTACTACTCAAACTAGAACCATTAATATACCTTCCCTAGGCGTATTAAGGTGATGGACGGAAGGCGGGTGTGTGTGTGTGGGGGGGGGGGTAAGAACTCAGAGTTGGCATGGAGGGGCCACAACAACTTGCACTGGATTGAAGGGGGCCACCACCAGAAAAAGGTTGAGAAACAGTGGTCTAGATACCTGATCAGCCTGATGCCCTGCTTGTGTGACCAGGCTGATACTACGGTGAACACCCTCGTGAACACCTGAGGGACCGTTGACAGGCCGAAGCAGAGGGTCCTGAACTGCAGAGACTGGGAACTTCCTGCTGGAGGGGTGTACGGGGATCTGAAAGTAGGCGTCCTTGAGATCCAGGGACATCATGAAATCCCCTTCTCTCAAGGCTGCCAGAACTGACTTCGGCGTATCCATCTTGAAGGACGTCTTTTTGATAAACTTGTTCAGGGCCGGGAGGTCGATGACTGGTCTCCATCCTCCCGTAGCTTTCTCTACCAGGAAGAGCCTGCTGTAAAACCCAGGGGACGATTCCTGGACGGGTTGCAGTGCTCCCATGTTCAACATGGCTGACACCTCTTCCTGCAAGGCTGCTCTCTTCTTGTGATCCTTGGGTGCCAGCCACTCTGCCCGATGTTCGGGAATCAGAGGGGGCGGGTCTGTCAGGAAGGGAATCCTGTATCCCTCCCTGAGGACTGTCACGGAACACGGGTCCGCACCGTTGTCCCGCCATGCTTGCCAATAACGTTTGAGGCATCCCCCCACCTGTGGCGTAGGAAGGTGTAGGGGGCCTCCCTTCCTATCTCTTTCTGGGGAGACGGTTTGAGTGACCTCGTCTTGAGCCGGCGTATTTCTGCCTAAAGGAGGCTTGGGCTGGGGCACTACTTCTGCGGGAGGGCCGCGGGGTTTGATGCCAGGAAGGGGAGGGGGCCTCCTGTCTAGCTGGTGGCGTAGGTGGGTAGGCCCCGTCCACCGATGGTCTCCTATGGGGAAGGCGTCTTGCCGCTGACTGTCTGGGCTCCGTAGAGTCTTTAAGCTTCCCCACTCTCTCCATCATTTCTGCTACTGTCTGAAGGGGAACAAGGTCTCACCCCACACCGGAGCATTTCTCAAGAACTTTGCCTCCAATCGGGAAGTCTACGGGGGAGCCTGTTAAGAATCGTATCTCTCCTCCTCAACACCCAGTCTGCCGTCAGGGTCAGGGACTGGAATGTAAGAAACTTCATGGCCTTTCCTCCCGAACGGACGAGTTGCTGTAGTAGGGCCTGATTCTTCGGCACTGAGAGATCGTGGGAGAGCTGGAACCCTGCCAGGGTGCATGCCCCCCAGTCCAGCCAGGAGGTCCCATTTACGATATCCTGTGATGTGTCCTCCATCATAGCGGCCTCCGCCTGTGAGCAGACCACTGGGGCAGTAAGGCTCCTGCCATCTGCACTGCCCTGGTTTAACGTCGCGACGATTTCTTCCAACGTCTGAGGTCCCGCATGACGCCCGTCTGGCACATAAAACTTTTTCTAGGTCCTCAGTCCAGGCAGAAGCTTGAAGGACCCTTGGGCTCTTAGGGAGTTCTTGTGCCCTGCGACATACCAGTCGACGTGGTCCATGCCCAGGGCCTCGTCCGGAGCCAAAGGTAGGGTCAAGGATGGTTTCTGTTGTACTGGATTGTCTACCATCCTTCCCAAACCCAAAAGCCACGCCTGCTCTGATGACGGTTTAGGCTCGTCTAGCCTGTGGTGGTGCCGGATCAGTGCCAGGACCTTCCTGTAGGAGGACACTTCATCAGGGGAACATTCGCCAGTGTCCAATAAGCCCTCTACCACTTTATCCTCCGTGTCGGCTGTATCCTCGATCATGGATGGATCCGTAGGGGCGGCCGTATCCATTACCTCCGGCCGGCTCGACGGAGTGGTTGCCTCCATCACGGATGGAGCCGCCGGGGCGGAGGTAGCCATCATGGGTCTACCTCCTCCCGGGGGAATCCGTGGAGAGTAACTGTCCTGTTGTGCCAGCGGCTGCATCCGATGAGACTTTGGGCGTGGGCACCATGCTGCCGGGCCGAGCCAGCGGCTGCCTCCGCTGGACAGATGGAGCCGGTGACTTGCCGGGCAAGGGCAAGGGAAAGTTAAAGTGTGCCAACGGCTGCATCCGACACGTGGACGGAGCCGAAGAGACACTGGGCAAGAGCGCGAAAGCGGCTCCAGCGGCCACCGAGGCAGGCACTGGAGCGGCAAGAGCCCTGTTCGATCCACTTTAACCCACTTCCTCCTGGAAGAATTCCTCTTTTTGTTCTTCCTCCTCGTAACCTTGGCCTTCTTCCTCGAAGGGCCTGCATTTGAGCTTGACTTCTTCCTCTTAAGACCTCTTTCTCTTCTTTCTTGTCTCCCGGCCGCTGGAGTCCTCCGGCGATGACGAGCTGTAGGACGAGGAGACGTCCGAGGTAGATGAAGAGGAATAGGAACTATCCGAGTCCTCTGTGTCTTCTGCCAACAACCCAGGGGATTGTAATTGTGCTACCGGGGTGACGGGTTGCATGAAGTCCGGCGGTAGAGAAGCTGAAGGCGCCGGGGGCGTGCGTAGTGCCACGCGTGAGGCAAACCAGCCTGAAAACTCCTCATCCTGCCGCATGGGTGACCTGAAAGGCGTCCTTGGCGCCGTCCACACAATGGAGTCTGGGTCTGAAGAGCACGTGGCTTGCCTTTCTTTGTCCAGCCCGTCTCCGGAAACCGCTGTTCCTGAAAAGCACTGCAACGAAGAAGGAGCTGTTCCTGACGTTCCCCACACCGGGTCTTCACTCGAGACGGGTCCTGCGGGCACCAGAACCTCGTCTACGGAACACACTTCCGTCACACTAGCAGACTCCCCACTCATCTGCGTAGGCACAATACAATTAGCATCAATGACATCAGACTCATGGGGAACGGCAATGGGCCGTTTCCCCTCAACGGACTTACCTCGTCCCCTACTCTGGGTAGGGGAAGGGGAAGGAGAACCTCTCTACGAAGGAGCTGAAGGCGACGCCAACGGTGAGCTGATACCCGGCTTCCTAGGAGACCAAATCGACGCGTTTTTCTTCTTTGTTGCGTACAAGGTCCACTGCAACTCCGGCCATGAAGCACACTCCGGACACGTGGAGGCAGGCGAGCACACTCTGCCTCTACACGAGGAGCACAACGTGTGCGGATTGACATCGGGCTTTGAAAGCCAAGTCCCGCATGACTTACCGGCCTTGGGCCCGGGACAACGACGTTGGGATTCCATACAGAAATACACAAGCAACACAAGGAAAGGATGTAAATGGGAAAGCACAAAGGGAACACGTAGAACACAATGGTGGGTCGGACAGGATGTGAGACAGCGATGAGATGTTATCTACGCCGCGACCAGATGCTTACTGGCAACACAAGACCTAGTAGCGTCCTCTCGTGCGCTGACCCCGGGTCGCCTCAGGGCAAGTATCCATCCACCACGGAGGGACCCGACAAGGGAAGACGGAGATAGAGGGAACTACGCAAATTTCTTGATCGGTTAGGGAGGAGATCCCAGATACTCCTAAGAAAGTAGTTCGAGGTAAGTACTCCGTGTTGGAACAAATACAAATTGCTTTCAAATTTGTCATGTTCCAACACAAAATAAACCAGCATTCTATTCATAGGAGACTAACCCTATGGTGGGTGGCAGTACTCTTTCCAACTGGATGGAACTTCAAATATCCGGGATGGCTACATCTGAGCAAGATAATGTGATGAGCATCCTGACGCCTCGTTAACCAGTGGTATTACAGGTATTATGGCAAAAGGTCAACGGCTTTTGCAAGGTGGGAAGTGAGTGAAGAATACTAATGGGACAGAGGCTAGGTAATATATAAGCAATAGGTTTGCGAATATACACACTGGTCGTTTACCCATACCTCATCTCCCCATAAAAGGAGAATGAGGACGTAACCAAAATATCACCATATATCATAGCTAAGCAGCTACATGGGGCTTCCCTGCTGTATAATTGAGATCCAGCTGATTGAGAAGACATGATTTGCCCCAAGATGGTTAGATGAAGAAAGGACAAGAGGCCAATCATTCTTTCCATTCATCCCAGACTAAATCCATAACCTGAGTCCTCAACTAACTGCTAATAGTCCTGTGAGGGAGCAAACCAGAGGTCCTAGAGAAAAAGTATCTAGGGACCTGTGTGTCACTAACCCCAAACCCTGACCACAGTGTGTTCTGTCCTTTAGTCTGGTAACCAGGATCCAGGGAGAACATAGATTCAATCCGTCATTAAAATGATCTACTCCGGAGTTCCTGTATCTCAGGTTCCATACTCCTATTTGCCATATAGATGTTGGTCTAACCTGGTGGTCTGACCTGGAGATACAGCAAGGTTTTCTAGTTAAACAAAACCAGGATGGCTCTGGAGTCCCTGTAGTTGCCTTCAATGTCCTGATAGACCTGGTTCCAGGAGACACCTGCTGCACCACACAACCTCAGAGATCGAAAAGTACCAGCACATTAATCTCTTGGAGATGAGGGCCCCCTCCCTGGCCCTTCAACAGTTCCATCAGTTCCTGGTGGGCCACTCAGTGGTGATGATGAGCAACAACACCACAGTAGTGGCTTGCATCAACAAGCAAGGCGGTACTTTTTCGCAGCCCCTGTCCCAACTGGCATGATAAATACCTAGATAGGCAAAGTCCATTCTGTAACACTATCAGCTCACTACATTTCTGGCAAAAGGAATGTGCTCGCAGACATGAACAGAGAGACTCAGATAGTGGGTTTCGAATTATCTTTAAATCATCTAGTAGCCAACAAAGTACTGAATTTGCGGGGTTCTTCGACAGTGGATCTCTTCGCAACGGCCCTGAACTTCAGGCTCTCGTTGTACTGCTCCCCGGTCCCAGACCCCAAGGCTCTCTGGCAAGATGTATTCCTCTCAATAACCCTCATAGCTCCACTATGGCATGATGTAGAATGGTTCCCAGATCTTCTGCAACTCTTGACGGAGCTTCCAAAAAAATTATCCTCCACAGCACGATCTGCTCAGACAACCACACGCCAACACCTTACACTAAACGTAGCTTCGCTTCGACTTCACACCTGGAGACTATCCAGCATCTCCTCTCTCAGAGAGGCTTTTTGCAACAAGTTGCGAAAAGGATGTCTGGACATATGCGAAAATCATCAGCCTCAGTCTACAGGTGAAGTGGAATGTCTTTTGTGGTTGGTGTCGTGGAAGGGGTATCCCTCCACTCGATGTCACTACTGTATTCCAGCAATAGCGGAGTTCTTCGTATATCTCCGAGAGGAAATGCTCCTCTCAGTCTTGGCAGTAAAAGGCTATGCCTCAGCCTTGAGTCTTGCCTTTAGACTGGAAGGAGTAGACATTTCCTCTTCGCTGGACCTTTCACTCCTAATACAGAGCTATGAAATTACCTGTCCCCAATCAGAAATGAGACCTCCTCCTTGGAGCATGGTTCCTGTCCCCAGTCACAAGTGAGACCTCCTCCTTGGAATGGGGTTCAGGTTCTTCAGTCCCTTAAAGGACCTCCCTACAATGCATTACCCCAGGCAACAGATCGCCACCTCACATGGAAGTCGGTGTTCCTACTCACTTTAGCTTCGGCCAAGACAGTCAGCAAACTTCATGGTCTCTAGTATGACATCGCCCATTCAAGGGGATGGTGAGAGACAAGCTTCAGCTTCATTCCAGAGTTTGTAGCCAAGACTCGAAATCCGAGGGTAGCTGATCCGAGATTCAACTTCTTCCGGATAACGATTCTGTTCTGTAACCGATGACCCAGATCACCTGTTACTATGTCCAGTAAGGAGTTTGAAGCTCTACTTCACGAGAACAGCAGCAGCTCGGCCACAGGTACCTTCACTTTTCATCAGCACAGGGAGGATTAAGAGGATTAACACTAAAAACACCTTTCAGCATGGAATCGCAAGGTCATTGACTAAGCACTGAATCCAGATCCTCCTCCAACACGTCAACCCTGAGCTTATGATGTCAGGGGCATCGCTACATTTCTGGCCTTCAAGCATAACTACTTTGTAGTGCAGGTTCTACAAGAAGGCGTGTGAAAATGTCTCTACATTTACCACCCACTACCTGCAAGATATGACACACAGGAGACTCAATACCTTCTGTTCTCTATTGGTCCTGTATTGGCTGGACAACAACTGGTTTTATACTTCAAGCTCCTTAATGGACAAGTAGCAGAAGGTTGAGGGAATTGGTTGTCCAGTTTTAGTCTGAGTGAATGTAAAGGAATGACTGACTTTTTCTTTTCTTCATCCTCCCCTCTCTTGGAGAAATCTGTATCCAGGGTCCTCTGCATAGCTGACCTCAAACCAATACAGGTAAACCATTGCTCCCTTATGTATCCTAGTATTGTGTCAATACTGTTGTATCCCCATACCCTGGCAAGGTGGTATTGGGAACACCTTGGGGGCTTCAAACGACTCCTATGACTCTGAAAAAATCTTACCTTGACAGTCACATTGCTAGTATCTCTACACACACACAGCTTGCGTAGGCCGGAGATCTTGCATAGCAAGGTTAGCAAGGTGTTAGTGTTTCCTTCTTTTGGTGCTAACACACACAAAAGAGGAATCCCTTAGTAAAGCCAAAAGGCCAGATTGGCAGGGATGTCCACACTCCTAAAGGGTGAGTCGTACCCTATAAATAGCGCAGGTTTGTATTCAAGTTATGGAACAAATGAAAAATTTGGAAATATTTTGTATTTTTCCCAACAATACAAACCTTTAGCTATTTATACAGATTTTCCCACCAACCCCGGCCTCCTTGAAGTCCTACCAACAAGCAAAGTGAAGTAAAATCACAGGCGTGCGAGTGAGAGGGTTAGCTACTACACCCAACTCGCTCCCCGCTAATGGCTCATCCTTTCACCTTTGCCATAAGTAAAACATCTATAAATTGCTAAAGGTTTGTATCATTAGAAAAAATACAAATTATTTCTAAATTTGTCATATCAACGGTAAGTGATTCCGAGATTCTGTATCATAGGTCAAACTAGGGAACAGGAGTCACATGGAAGACAAGGTCACCTGTAGGCACCCAAGCTTAGGTTAAGCGGGTGTGGTTAGATTACGACACTCCCGTTTTTCCCCGCCCAATAACCTAATCCCTGATTTCCTCTGAAATGCAAGACCTGTATTTATCAAACTGGTTTTGATTTGGTTTATAGAGATCTACATTTAATTTGGGGGGTGCTTCCCCAACCAGAAACCCAGGTTTCTCACTGGGATCTTACATAGGGGTTTGGGAAATGGAAAACAAGTGCTTTCCACCAACAACAATGGTCAGAGATGCATAATAGACACCAAACCCAGTTATAGATATTTATGGTTCATGCATTCTGTACTACATTATAAGACACATACCATTACCCAGTTAGTACAATCAGTCCCCAAGCTTCTTTTCTACGGCATCTTGAATTGAATACTTAGAATGACTAAGTGAATGTTATTTACATTTACAAGTGAAAATATAAGGTGCATTGTGTGGATACAGGACCTGACGAAGAAACAAAACTGAAAAAACGTTACCCACTAAAACTAACAGTAGCCCACCACACCCTCATAATCACAGTAAAAAGACCTTAGGTCTTGATTGGTTTTAAAAATTTTTCTGATGCCTATTTTGTTGTTATTAGCCTAATGTCTTTTAGGAATGGTAATTATATAATACTTGAATAATTTCAGGCCAAACAGAAAATTGTTATAAGGAATGGACTAGTACTCGCCTGTTTGCCGTATTTTGTTTGTATATAATAGGGCCCTTTTGGACAAATTGGAACTTGCCAATGGTGGCGAGTTAAATGAAATTTAACCAATCTTTGTGCTGAAGTCTTCAGATGCTGTCATAATCCAGCCAGTTTTTAGGACGTGCTTGTTCTTCAGTTTGTGTGTGGATTAAAATATTATGCTTTGTTTTTGTTGTTTCCCAATCCAAAAACCAGTTTCCCACTGGGAACTCCCATAATTGTTATATGGGGGAGTGGGAAAACAAACGCCTGTTTTGCACTTACAATAAGTCAAAAATGCATAATGCTAAAGATAACTGACTGGAAAACCCTAAGACTCGTGTATGTGGCATTAAATTACTATATCACAAATTAACCGATATAATTTTAGGAGCATAAAAAAATGGTGAAAGGGATAAACAGAAGCGAAGAGTTCGCCTCCTGAGTAATGGTCAACAACGCACAGCATGAAAAACAGGTTAGCAGCATCAAAACTAATGACACATGGGTTTGTCAGGGCTTTAAAAACATAATGCAGTTGAAAGTATAAAATGACAATAATTACAAGAAACAAACCAGGATTGTTTCCCCCCACCGTAGGCCTATCCAATGCAGCGGACCTTTTGGGATACCGTAAGCCACGGCATTATGCTTTCCACCCAACACAGACCGTATTATGTATATGCATAAAGTCATTATAAATTTTTCATATCAATGCAGCACTTACGGTATCTACAGGAGATTAAGGTGTTAGCAAAGAACCGAAAGCGATAACATAACGAAACGGACAGCACTTTCTTCGGTTTACCCTAATCGGTCCCGAAGTTCCCAACTGCAAATATAGAGTTCTTAACAAACACTACGAATATTGTGTCACTTTTTTAAACAATAGTGTCCAAATAAGCATAAAAATTGTACGTAATTGTATTAAAATTCATTTTTAAAAATAAAATGTAAGATTTATGGGTGTTTACTTCATATTTGGGATCTATTTAATTTTATTAAGAAATACCATAATCTTTCGCCTTGAAATGGGTTGTCGCACTTGTCGGTGGGTAACTGAAGAGAACCGAGAGGGCATATTAGATATTTATTATCATTATTACTATAATCGTCAATTTCATTACTGTTATTATTATTATTATTATTATTATTATTATTATTATTATTATTATTATTATTATTATTATTATTATTATATTATCATTTTTATTATTATTATCATTATTATTATTATTATTATTATTGTTATTGTTGTTCTTTGGAGCTATCTTGAGAAATCATCTAATTTTGGAAATAAGAACAATTGCAATTACCATAGTTGTCGTTGTTGTTCTTATCGTCATCAATTTCATTTCTAATATTTTGATTATCGTTAAGAGTACTCTACAAAACAGGATCGATTTCACACGATTGCTGCATCAATAGCGTTAATTTAACTGATATATTTTCGATGGGTCTATGTTCTCCTCAATAATACTATATTTCAACAACAGTTGTGTTATATTTGAGTCTACCACTACTCCCCACCTGAGAATAATCACCTATAACCAAATACTCCACTTACTCATTCTATAACTACTTTCCAATTGAGAATGATAATCTATAACCAAAAAACCGTATTCAGTCTCCCAAATGACCCTCTAGTGTCTAGCGGTTCTGTTTTGTACTCTGAATTTTCTTCAGCTGATAATTTGGTAAGCCATAGAACAGTGAGTTGCAGTAATAAATTCATGAAAATATGTGGTGATTAATGAGTATGCCCATAGATTTTTCATTTAAGTATTTACTAATAAATGCTATGTTTTTAATGTGATACTTACAATTTCTTACCATGATATTTATATGTTCATTCATTGTCAGTCTATCATCCATGATTACTCCAAGATTTCTGACGGATTTCTTTAGGCCAATGGTCGATTGACCTATTTCAATTCTTTAGGAGCATTCGATTCTTTTTATATCTTTTGCATTTCCAAAAATAATACATTCACTTTTATCTTCATTGAGCTTGAGTTTTTTTGTTAACATCCAAGCCTTAATGTCATTCATTATTTTATGTATCTTTCTTTTAGCTTCATCAACTGATGCTATTGGGAAATAGAATTGTGTATCATCAGCGTATATTTTAAACTTAACTCTGTGAGTTTCAAGTATATTTGCCAGTTCAATCGTGTAAATTTAAAACAGGAGAGGACCTAGTACACTGCCTTGAGGCACTCCTCTGGTTAGTTTTCTTGTCTCAGATTCAACATTTGATATTACTACTTTAACTTTGCGGTTTTCAAGATAACTCACAAACCAGTCATATGCTCGTTCTACAATGCCCACAGCTTTAAGGTCTTCCATCGGATGATTGAGCCTTAATATGACCAAAAGGGACAAACCATCTATGACTGACAAGTGCACTCACTCAGTCTACCACTACTCTCCACTTGAAAATTAATAGGCAGAGAGTAGTGGTAGATTGAATGAGTAGGGTTCTCAGTTATATGTTCTGGAGTTTTTGGCTAGATTGGGGCTCGACCGTCTATAACAAACAATCCAAGTCATTCAATTTGATACTAATCTTCACAATACCCCATTTCTTAAGTGGGGAGTAGTGGCCGAGTGAGTGAGTGGGGTTGCTAGTTAAAGATGGCAATTTTTAAGAGGAGAGCAATGGCCAAGTTAGTGGAATTAACAGTTATAGATAGCTTGATTCTCATGACTAGATTAGTGTTCAACCATCTATAACCAACAACCCTACTTAATCAATCTGTCAGTACTCTGCGTCTTAAAATAGCCATTATTCTCGAAAGTAGAGCAAGGGCAGACAGAGTGAGTAGAGTTGTTGGTTACAGATGGTTAAGACCCACTCTGGCCAAAGGACCAAACTATCTATAAGCAACATCCCCATTCAATCAGTCTACCCCTACTCTCCATTTGAAAAGGATCATATATAATGAACAACTCTATCCACTCAATCTGCCACCACTCTCCACTATAGAATGACCATCTATAACCAACAACCCCACTCACTCAGTGTGCCACTATCCTGCACTTGAGAAGAACCGACCAGTCGAGAGAGAGAGAGAGAGAGAGAGAGAGAGAGAGAGAGAGAGAGAGAGAGAGAGAGAGAGAGAGAGAGAGAGAGAGAGAGAATGGGTGAATGGATTGGTTATAGATGGCTTAACCCATATTTGGTCTAATGGCCTATATGTTCACTACTTTCCACTTGAAAATTGCCATCTATAACCAACAACACCATTTATTTCATGTTAGTAATTTCCACTAAAAATGACAATCTATAACCAACACTGCAACTACTCTCCACATGAGAATGACCATCTACAACCAACAACCCCTCGCTCAGTTTTCCACTGATCTTTACTTGAGAATGATCAGTTGTTTTTAAGTAGAGGATAAGTGACAGACTTGGTGAGTGGGCTTGTTGACTATAGGTGGTCAAGTTTTCATCTGACCAAAAGTGCCAGGGTTGTGGTATTCTACTGAACACGTCCCTGTCTGGCATTCTGCTGGAGTGGGGTTTGAGTCACACCCAAGCTCAATAGTTTCTTGTAGTGTCTGCAACCTCATTATCCTAGTGATCTATGGTTGGGGATTTAAGGAGCCTATTGGTCTACCTGCTGAATCATCAACAGCCATTTTCTGGCAACCATGGTCCTAGCTTGGGTGGAGAAGGGCTTGGGAGCTGATCATATGTATATATGGTCAGTCTCTGGGGCATTGTCCTTCTAGAACATTATCACTGTGCCTTGCCTCTGCCATTCACGAGTAACCTCTAAATCCTACTGTCAATAGTCTCCTCTTGAGAATGACCATCTATAAACAACAACATCACTTACTAAGTCTGTCACAACTCTCCAATTGAGAATGGTCAAGCAGACACACTTGGTCATTCTCAAGTGGAAAGTAGTGACTGACTGGGTAAGTGGGACTGTTACTTATAGATGATCACTTTCAAGAGGAAATTGGTGGCACACTGAGTGATTGGGGTTGTTGGTTTTATGATGTCATTCTCTAGTGGAGAGTAGTTGTAGACTAATTAAGTGTAGTTCTCGATTATAGATGACCCAACCCTTTTGACCAGAATGGGGCTCAGTCTGCCTGCAATGGAGAACTACCAATCTTTCTCAAGTGGAGAGTAGTGGTAGACTGCAGGAGTGTTGTTGTTGGTTATAGATGGTTGACCACAATCTGGTCAAAAGGGCCACACCATCTTTAACCGAAAACACCACTCAGTTCACCACTACTCTCAACTTGAAAATGACCACCTACAACTCCACTCTCTTAGTCTGTGCCTAGACTCCACTTGAGAATTATCAAGTGGAGAGTAGTGACAGACTGAATGAATGGAATTGTTTCTTATCGATGGTCATTCTCCATTGGAGAGTAGTGACACACCTAAGGAGCTGTCCAAAAGGGCCATAACATCTATCACCAACAACCCCACTTATTTAAACTGACACTAACCTCTACTTTAGAATGACAGGTAGTTCTGATTGAAAGGCATCATGAACTTATAAGGAGCTACAACTTTGGACTGGTTTTGGATTTGCCCCACCGGACTACTCCTTCCTCATATGTCCCGTTGAAAACATAAGTGCACTTCAATATGATGCTTAGTGCTTTTAAGACAAAGTTGTATTCATGTGAATTTACGACGCTTCTCGTAACACTACTGTATTTGTTTAATCTTATCAAAGGTGAAAGCATATTTTTTATGTATGTTTCTCCTAGTTATTTAGTAGCTACATGTCAACTAATGCCAAAATATAGTAGTACTGTACTAAGAATAGATTATTAAGAACAATTAAAAGATTTAATACTCTATGAAATTAATAATGTATAATGACTGGCTAAACCATGCACCAAGTCAGTTCATGACCTAAGCAATCTCTGACCTCGCTGACTGAAGAAGGCTGAACTTTGTTCTTGATTGGCGATGCATCGCACATGTTCTTGATTGGCCATGCTTCGTGCTTAGATAATATGGGGCAAAGCACTGCTATCTAGCTCTTTCTAGGAAACTTTGCAGAACAAGGAAGTGTCCTGTAAAATTTTCTGTCAATGCAGTGTTCTTTTTAAACAGTACATGTACGTTGAGGTCTGAAAGATGCGACGAGGATGATTGGTAGTTTATCAAGAGGTAGCTTCTCATCTTCATCTTTAAAATTCGTTTTCAAAACTTTCACTGTTGTCATTGTCTTTGTATATAGTTATGTTTGTATTGTTAATGTTATCACTTCAAAAAATGTATAGACTATTAGTTTATTCTTAACATTTCTTTACATATAGGGTGCTTTCCCTATTGAGGGTTTAGGGCTAGTAGCAGTTTCCTTTTTCTGGGTGGTGCAGATTGGCAAATGATAATGAAATATTGTTAGACATAATTAAGACAAGTTTTCCTCATTTTTCCCCTTTCTCCATAATAGTTATAAAAGACACAATTGGGGACAAATTTCATCGTTTTATTCATTGACGGTCTTGACACACCATTCCTACCCCTTCTCAATTGTTAATGAAGAGGAAGTGGATTAGATTGAAAGTTGGGACAATGGGTAAAATGTAGCTGAATCTAGGGGGCTGGCAAGGCCTACATTACACCACATAAGATCCCTACCAAACACTTCTTAAGTATGGATGAAAGTTATATTCAAAGGGCAAAATGATTTCAAATTAGTTTGTAGCCAGAACTCCAGAGGGATGATTTTCTTTTTGATATATATATATATATATATATATATATATATATATATATATATATATATATATATATATATTTTTTTTTTGGGGGGGGGGAGGGGGTTATTTCTTATAATTCTGTTTTTAGATAGTAAAGCTGAAGAGGACCTGTATTTCCATCTATTCTGAATATCAAAAATTTTAAGTAATTTTTATTTTTCCTAACATACTTACCGAGAACTACTTTCTTAGGAGTTACCAGTAACCTCCTCTCTACCGACCAGAGTTTTGTGTAGTTTACCCCCACCTCGTTTTCTAAGGAGGCCTACCCCCGGCATTAAGGATTGTGCCCCGAGGGTAGGCTTATCGTAGGTCGATGTCCGGCCGGGTCAGCCTCATCAGTAAGTTCTATTGGATTAGCACAATGCTAGCAAGGGAAGAGAGGCACTCGGGGAAGGAAGGGAGGGCCATTACCCGAAAGTAGTTCTCGGTAAGTATGTTAGGAAAAATAAAAATTACTTAAAATTTTTGATTTGTTCCAACACGAATACTTACCTCGAACTACTTTCTTAGGAGACTTACACTTTAGGAGGCGGGAGTGCTATTCTGACCCCCTGACCCGGGACGTGGAGGCCAAGAGGCCCAGGGATAACGGGACCTACTAGAAAACGGATGTGAGGGTAACTACACAAGAGTTCACGTTAGTGTCTAAGTACTCACCCTTTGAAAAACGTCTTCTGAAGCTCCTTCCAGTAGCGTAGGCGTGAAGAATGTGTTATCCAATGGTATCAGTTGGTACTCCCCGAAGAGGCTAGGAAGCAACTGGGTAGGAGGAAGGAAACCACACTTGTGCCTACCGGTTGCTAGCCTTGATTGCGCCAGGGGCTTTTACCGTTACACCGCTTGGAGGGCGGAGATGACTGTTCCAATGGAGAACCCATCCAAGGACTTCCTCGAGTAGTCCTTGAGGTAATGGGCAGTAAAGGTTGACTGGTTCGACCAAGTACCTGCTCGCAGGATCTGACCCACTGCCATGTTTTTCTCAAAGGCTAAGGAGGTGCTCAGGCCCCTGATGTCATGAGGTCGGGGGGTGCCTGGCACTGCTATGCCACCTTCCTTGTAGGCTCTGGCAATAACTTGTCTCAACCAGAAGGAAATGGTGTTCTTGGAAACTTGTTTCTTATTAATACCTGTGGATACGAAGAGGCTCTTGATGCCTGGGCGGAGATGAGCTGTTCTTTCCAGGTATTTTCTAATTGTCCATACAGGGCATAATTTTAAATCTTCTGCATTACCCGTCCTAGGGATGGCAGGAATTGAGAAACCTTCGAACTTCGGATCCCAGACTGCTGGGTTCTGAGTCTTAGCCACAAAAGAAGGCACGAACTTGAAGGATACTTCTTTCCACCCCTTCGAATGAGAAACGTCATATGACAGACCATGGATCTCACCCACTCTCTTAGCGGACGCCAAGGCCAGCAAGAAGACGGCCTTGAGGGTGAGATCTCTGTCCACGATATCCTTCAAAGGTTCAAAGGGGGGACGACACAACATCTTCAGGACCTTGGCTAAATCCCACTGGGGCACCCTACTCGCCTGTGGGGGGCAGGACTGCTCGAAACTCTTGACAAGCATCGCTATGTGTCTCGAGGCCCCCAGGTCGATGCCCTTCAGGAGGAAGACTTGGCCTAAGGCGGCCCGAACTCCTTTTATGGCTGGGATTGACATTCCCACCTTGTCTCTCAGAAACACCAGAAAATCTGCTATGTCTGGGACAGAGGCCTTAAGAGGTTTAATGTGCCTCTCAGAGCACCACTTCGTGAAGGAGGCCCACTTAGCCTGGTAGACCGCGGCTGACGACTTTCTCAGGTATAGAGACATTCTCTTAGCCGTGGACGAAGAATATCTTTCTTTCTTCAGGAGCCGCTCGATAGTCTCCAGGCGTGAAGACGTAGGGAGAGTGGGTTGTCGTGGAGCCTGAGAAAATGAGGTTGATGCAGAAGGTCTGACCTGTCGGGCAGAGGCCACGGTGGTTGACTCGTTAGGTCTTTTAGGCCCACGAACCACTCTCTCTCCGGCCACCAGGGCGCTACCAAAGTCATTTTTAGGTTTCGGGCTGTCCTTACTCTGTTGAGCACTTGTCTTATCAACGTGAAAGGGGGAAAAGCGTACACATCTAGATTGTCCCACTTGTGTTGAAAGGCGTCTTCTAAGGCTGCTTTCGGGTCTGGCACAGGAGAGCAATATACGGGGAGTTGGGCGTTGAGTTTTGTTGCAAAGAGGTCCATCACCAGGGAACCCCAACGTTGGATGATGAGCTTGGCTACTTCCGGGAGAAGGGACCATTCTGTCCCTATTATCTGGCCTACTCTGCTGAGGCCGTCGGCCAGTACGTTTTTCTTCCCGGGAATGAACCTTGCTAACAATACCACTTGGTTCTCTTCTGCCCAATCTAGGATTTCTATGGTGAGATCGCACAACTCCTTTGACTTCAAGCCTCCCTGTTTCTTTATGCATGCCAGTACCGTGGCGTTGTCGCACATCAACGCCACGGTGTTTCCCTTTAGCAGACTCGCGAAGTGTAGGCAAGCCTTCTGGACTGCCTTCAACTCCAGGACATTGATGTGGAGTTCTTTCTCCCCGTCCAACCAGGTCCCTCGTGCTGTTTCGTCGAGGAGATGGGCTCCCCACCCTTGGTTGGAGGCGTCTGTGAACAGTAGTAACTCGGGTGGATCGCTCCCGAAGGGCATCCCCTTGAGTGAGTTCGACCGGCAATGCCACCATTCCGGGGAGGGTCTCGTGTTTGGTAGGACTGGGATTAGAACCTGTTGTGAGTCCAGTTGGCACCAGAGGTTCTTCAGGTTCCATTGTATGGCTCTGAGCCTTACCCTCCCTTGGGGAACTAGTTTCTCCACTGAGACCAGGTGACCTATCAGCTTCTGCCAGTCTTTCGCTCTCTTGGGACGCTCTGACAGGAACGGCTGAATGATATTCATGAGGTTTCTTATTCTGTCCTCCGAAGGGAAGGCTTTTCCCAGAATGGTATCCAATGTCATTCCCAAGTAGTTCATTCTGGTGGACGGGGATAGGTTTGACTTCTTCGGGTTGATTACGATCCCCAGATCCTTGCAAAACTGGAGGAGTTTCATCCCTTGTTCCTCCAAGAGGCCCTTTGAGGTGGAAAGAAGCAAAGGGTCCTGAATTGCAGGATCTGGGAGCCCATTTCACCCGGAGGAACTTTCGACTCGAGGGGTGGATCGGAATTTGGAAGTATGCGTCCTTGAGGTCTATGGTCATCATGTAATCTTTCTCCCTCAAGGACAGCAGGACTGACTTCGGAGTGTCCATTTTGAAGTCCGTCTTCTTGATGAATTTGTTGAGAGCCGACAGATCTATAACCGGTCTCCACCCCCCCGTCGCTTTTTCTACCAGGAACAGACGACTGTAGAAACCTGGCCCTGGGAGAAGAACTTCTTCCATGGCGCCCTTCTCTAACATGGAGGACACCTCCTCTTGAAGGGCAGTCCTCTTTAACGGGTCTCTGGGAGCTAGCCATTCCGCCCGGCTGGCCGGGATAAGAGGGGGTGGTTCTGTTAAGAACGGAAGTCTGTAGCCCTCCTTTAGTACGGACACTGTCCAAGGCTCTGCTCTGTGAGCCTTCCATGCTTGCCAATGAAGTCTGAGGCATCCCCCAACCCGAGGCTTGGGCGGGGATAGGGGGCCTCCCATTCTATCTTCTTCTGGAGGAGTGGCCTGATCGGCCTCTCCTAGGGGCAGAGTAACCCAACCTGAAGGAGCTTGAAGGCGCTGGAGCTCCCCTGCGGGGGGGCTGAGGCACTGCGGACCAGGAGGAAGAGGGAGCCTCTCTCCTCGTAGTGCTGGGAGAGGCCTGGGACGTCGCGGCACTATCCGAGACGGACCTCTTGTAGGGCGGTCTCCTCGAAGGCGTAGGTCTGGGGTTGATGGACTCCTTCTTCTTCGAGACCTTCTCCATGATGGCCTCTAGTTCCTTCAGGGGAAACAAGGACTCTCCCCACAAGGGTAAGCTCCGTATGGCCCGCGCTTCCCTGTCTGGTACCTTCCGGGACACCTTCGTCAGTACGGTGTCTCTCTTACGGAGTACCCAGTTAGCCGTCAGGGCGAGCGACTGGTAAGTCAAAAATTTAAGGGTTTTACCCCCGGAGGTAATAAGGTCTCTCAGGAGGCCTTGCTGGTCAGGGTCCGCGGGGTCGAACGAGGCTTGTACCCCTACCAAGGTGGAAGCCCACCAGTCCAGCCAAGAGGAGACGTTCACTAAATCTCTCGACATCTCCTCCATCATGGAGGCCTCTGCTGGCGAGAAACAGACCGGGGCCGAAGAGGCCCTATCATCTGAGACACCCTGACTCAGGATGTCGATGGATGATTCCACCTTACAGGGGCCAGGGCGACGCCCTTCTGGCACATATACTTTGCCTTGGGTTCTGAGGCCCTGTAGCAATTTGAGGAACTCTGGGTTTTGGGGGCTTCGGCATTACTGGCCACCACCTTGTCTACATACTCCTGCCCCAGGACCAGATCTCGGGCTAGAGGCAGCGCTAGAGACGTCTTAGGCTGGGTAGGGGTCTGCATAATTCTTAATAGGCTTGACCTCCAGTAATCCTCGTCTGTAGCTGAAGGTTCCTCGATTTTGTGGTGTCTTCTGATAAGGCCAACCACCCTCCTATAGGCCGAGTCCTCCGTTGGTGAACCCTCCCTTCCGTCAGCCGAGGTCTCGGCTTGGGGCCGGGGAGCTGGGTTACCAGGCACGCCGACTGGACGTCTAGCCCTTGGTGCCAGGGGTGCCGTACTACAGAGGTACTGGATTTCATCTGCGGGGACGTCCGCACCAGGGGCCTGGGTTAACGCAGGCATCGCTGGTTCAGCGGGGACTCTCGTCCGCCCAAGGGCTCTGGGTGCCGAGGACGCGGTTCCCGTGGGCTGACCCGACAGCGGGAACCGTTCCTTCCGACCCGAAGGCCGCACCAGCTGGGCTGGTTCGGTTAGGCCGCCCGAAAGGAAGCGCGTTTCCCCCCGCTGGGCGGGGTGAACCGGAGGCTTCGAGGACTTATGCCTTCTTGTAGAGTCCTTCCTGCGAGCTAGGTCGCGAGGGTCAAGGTCGTGTTTTGAGGGTGGCATCCTTGGCGAACACTCTCTGGACCGGCGGTCCGGGGAACAAAGCACCTTTGAGTTCCGGGGTACGAAGACCCAGTCGCCATCAGGAGACCTACTCCTCCTATACTTACGCCCTGGGGAGCGGGAGCACTTGCTACTGTACCAGGAGCGCGACCTCGAACGGGAACGCTTGCTCCTGGACCACTCCCTCCGACGACGGTGTTTTACCCTGACTTCCTCCTCCGACGAGAAATAAACATCCGACGAACCCGACGACACTGAGCTTATCGCATGTCGGCCGGTAGCGGGGACTGCGGGGGACTTCTTCGCGCGTTGAGTGCCCGAGGTCGACGGCTGGAGGAAATCTTCGGGGACTTCCGTGAGGGGGGCCGGGAACGATTCAAAACGCTCCATGCCAGGGAGCCAGGGGTCCAGGGCCACTTCCATCCTTAAGGGTGACCTCCCGGCATCTTCGGAAGCCTCCAACCGAAGGCATCATTACCCGAAGGTCGTAACTTCTTCTGGTTGTCTCCGCCTAACAAAGACCCAGAAGCACAGGCCCCCAAGAGCGGCGAAGATACAGACACCGCGTTACTACCCCACTAGGGGTCATCGGAGGACGCGTGGCCCCCGAGCACAAGTGCCAACTCTCCGGACGCACTACTGGGTTCTTCACTAGCCCTAGAAGGGCCCGCAATCGGCACTGCACTTTCACTAGGTTCCTGGGGAAGGACGCCTTGTTCTTTCTCTACATCAGACTTACCTAGTCCCCTACTCTGTGTGGGGGACGGCGAAACAGAGGCCCCGTCGGACCGCTCACTGGGTGATGGTAGCGGCGAAGTAACACTAGCTTTCCTGGAGGAACGTTTCGCCGATTTTCTCTTTTTCGTACCGTACCGTACCCACTGGATATCGCTCCAGTCTACACATTCGGGGCACGTATCTGCTTACGAACAAACCCTTCCCCTACAGGAGGAGCAAAGGGAGTGAGGATCCACTTCAGGCTTGGAGAGGAACGCTCCACACGATTTACCGGCTCTTGGCCCCAGACAACGGCGGATTTGCTCCATAATGCACACAATGCAAGACACAAGCACGAAGGGAATCAATGAATACACTGGGTAAGCACACGGGTGGAAGGTGAACACACAGGAACACCCGGGAAAAGTACACTGGAAAACACAAGTTACCACGCGGGGAACACGTGGGGCACTAGAACGCACACAAAGGATCGATAGAGAACGAGGGCGACGTGTTTACACGTCGCGACCAGAGAACTTACTGATGAGGCTGACCTGGCCGGACATCGACCTACGATAAGCCTACCCTCGGGGCACATTCCTTAATGCCGGGGGTAGGCCTCCTTAGAAAACGAGGTGGGGGGTAAACTACACAAAACTCTGGTCGGTAGAGAGAAGGTTACTGGTAACTCCTAAGAAAGTAGTTCGAGGTAAGTATTTGTGTTGGAACAAACATGTTTTTAGCTCTTCACATTTATTTGTATTTACGTATGAGGAGGAAGCTCCACAAAATGAAGAGATTTGTGTTAAAAAAAATTGGAAAGAAACAATGTACGTAGATGGAAGTTTGTTTTTCAGTGTTTCTAGAATATCTTTAGTGACTTTTCTTATAATCTTTAAAAGCGATAAAAACTTTAACCTACCACCATAATTATGCAAAAATAAAGAAAATTAAACAAAAAAATTAGTAAATTTTGCTGAAAAACTTACAGTATGTTTAGAAATAAACTGGCTTTTCTTTTCTCATGTTATTTTAAATTACAAAGTTCAGAAACTTATTTCATATACAGGTATTCATTTATGATAATTATCTATTATTGTGCTTTGGTTTAAAAAAGTAAATTGTCTTACTGTATTGCATGGCATGAAAGCAAATCCTACATTTTATGCAGTTTTGGAATCATGATCATAAATTATGGTGTGAACTTTAGCATCTTATATGTTGTTTATTCTGTTTAGGAGTATGAGTATTTTAGAATAAATAGTATAGATGAGACATAATGGTGGCTCCATGCAACCAGGTTTAAAAGCTACTCATGAACGGCAGAGGCAAGGGACAGTGGCCTTGTCCTAACAAGCAGGACGGTGCCCTAGAGACTGACCGTATATACCTATGATCAAGGGCCAAGCCCCTCTCCACCTAAGCTGGTACCAGGGAGGGCGAGGTAATGGCTGCTGATGACTCAGAATAGACCTATAGGCTCCCCTAAACCACCCATCCTTAGCTCACAAGGATGGTGAGGGTGCAAGGAGCAAAGGAACTGATGAGTTTAAGCGGGACTCAAACACCAGTCTGGCAATCACCAGGCAAGGACGTTACCAACCAAAAACACCAAAGGTATGGAGCTAATTTTACTTAGCACCACGGTCTCTCTACTCTTTCATCCGCAAAGTTGAAAACCTTTGTCTAGGCCACAAACAGGTAATCAGTTAACCCTTTATGCTAAAAGTTACCTATTTCAGTACAGCTAGATATCATTACCGTGGAGAGACAAGATTCAAATGAAAATAAAGAAAACAGCAGTGATTGCATTACAATCACTACACTTGGAAACAAATGCAAGGGGAACTCGACTGTATGATGACTATGCATCAACCTTTGGGGAAAGTAAATAAGACTGTCCTAACATATTTCATGATCATTTTCAGGGGACACTGGTGTACGGTTCCCTAAACATTTCTATAATTTTATTAACATTAACCTCTTCGTATTTTGAAAATTTACAAAGCTGGAAGAATTGATAAATTTGGGGCATAAGACTGACGCTGGGTCTACAGCTGAAGGTAAATTGGTTGGGCAGCAAGATGGAACAAAAGGAGGTTTAGTAGAACGCATCAAACGCTAAAAGGGAGCATGCACAGACATTTGAGTAATGCCTACAGCGCACTGCTTCAGCTGCAGTGACCGACTATGAGAAATTTATGAATTGGATTAGATTGATTATGAGCATTTCGAACCAAAAGGAAATATTTATACTTAGGATTACTGTCAAAAAACCATTTTCAAACCTTAGCCTTAATCAATGGCAATATATATACTGTAAGCACACCTGTAGTCATGGATAAATCTGACAAGGTATTGTGGACAACGGCAGTCCTTTTCTACACTTGATCTGTAACAGCACCAAAATTTATTTTAATATGAATATTTCAGTTATAAACCACCAGGGTATTTACACTAAAAATCAAGTGATAACAATGGCTAGAGACTAAGGAGAGGTAGAGGTAACTGACCGCCAACATACAGGGCATGGTACTTTAATAAGTAAAAGCCACAGTAAAACAGGGCTTGAGGTGTAATTACTATATATTCTGTCATATTCCATTCTCTATACATGGCCAAACCACCTCAACACATTCATATCCAATTCAGCTGCCAACTCATTTCTTTCACCAGTTCTCACCTTCACTAGTTCGTTCCTAACCTCACCTGGTACATAGGAACAATATAGTTTTCCATCCCTTGGAATGCGATATGAGGTAGGCCCAGTCATGCAGTTTGCTCACTTTTAACAGACACCAGGGCTGTGAGGAAAATGTCTTTAGAGTCAGATCCCAGTATGAGTTCTTTAAAGGCTCATAGGGTGACCTCTTATGGGACTGCGAAGACCCTTACTACATTCCAAGATAGGGGTTATAGTTCAAGTTCACGAGGATGGAAGGTCTGTGCAAAACTCCTGGTAGGAGCAAAAGTTCCCAGGATGAGGAGAGATCAGTTCTCTTCAATTTAAAGACTTGTTTGAAGGCTGAGCAATAAACTTTAATCACTGTAACCAAGTGAAACTTCTCTCTTCACACGATCGAAACAACCTGTAATTAAGGGAAGTTGCTTTGAGCAGAGCACCATCACAGAAAGTTGATCCCTTTGCCTGATAGACGGATGTAGAAGACTTCCAGAAATATCCTTAGTTGCTTTGCAGTTGGTTTAGAAAAGCTTCTTTCGGCAGTGCTGGATAAGCTCCAAATGTGAATAGGCATGCAGTGGGTTGCATTGTGGTACTTCTTTACATGTTGTTTATGCAGTAAGTTTGGCCAAGCTAGAAGTTCCCTTGAGAACTCGATTAGATCCAGGTTTGGATACCATTCCGCTTGAAACAACTAGCGTTACTCTCTCGTTGGGCGACTGTCTTAGTTTGTTCAATACCTGACGTACCATACAGAATGGGGGAAAAGGCATAAAAGTACCATCCCATCCCATGAGTGTTGCTGCAGCTGGGTCCAGGACTGAAAAGCAATACCATGGAAGTTTGTTGTTTAGGGAGAGGAAAACATATCAAGGGTCAGGGAACCTAGCAAAGTTAGACTTTTCGCGACTTGAAAAAGCAAAGACCATTCTAAAGCAACCAACTGTTGTTCTCCGTCGGCTTAGATTGTCTGCTACATTCCTCTACAAGGACTAAACCACACTAAAAGAAAGACTGCATTTATGCAAGCCCAATGGTGTATTTTCACTGCTAGCTGGCATAGCAGATAGGATACAGAGCCTCCTTGTTTTGAGATGTTGGTCACCGCTGTGTTGTCGTCATTCATCAAAACCACAGTGACCTTTGAGGGCTTCTGAAAAGTGGAATAATTGTCATGGAATGCTTTGTCTTCTTGTGACTAAAAGAGATACCTGTTCTCTAAAGATGGACTCTCCTTGGCGAGAAGCATCTGAAAAAGAAATTCTGGAGGAGAAACTTGTAGCGGGGCTCTGGCTAACAAATTCCCTGTCCTCATCCACCATAAGTGATCTGTTCTTACTTCTCTGAGACATTCACTAACACAGCAGGGGGCCTGATATCTAGAAATGCCGGCCCTTCAAAACCAACTGCAGTGAATGAGGGTGCACCCTTCCAAGGCAACAAGTTTCAGTACAGCACCTTCAAATGGTAGATCTTGTCTCTGAAAGGGAAACAAAGATACTTCCTGGATTGGGATGGAAAGGGATCCAAAAAGAAGCACCTTTCAGTCCACGGTCAGCAAGACGAAGTTTTTTCAAATGGGCTGAAGAATGATGCCTCATTTAGAGTACAAACTAGTCAAGTGGGAGAGGTCTCTGACAGGTCTGCAGCCTCCAGAGAGTTTCTCTTAGAGATTACTGAAAAAGCCTGGGGATCTGTCCAAGACCTTCTCGGCTAGCATTTGAGATATTTCAGCACCTTAGAAAACATCCCTTCAAGATCCTCTCAAATAGCATGATGGGACCGTCGGAGTCTGAGTTAATGGAGGATGTGTCTGTGAAGGGGACAGAATACCCTGAAGAGAGAGTGAACTTCTGCCCATCCCATATATTTGGCAGGCATTGCCCTACTGACAAGTAGGAGGATATACCCTAACCAGCAGGAGTCACAAGCTCTGCCCTTCCATCCAGCAAAAGTTGGGTGTCAAGTCCAATTTCTTTTAAGGCCGATTGCAGGTGGTAGGAGCTGATGCTACAAACTACGTTCAACCGCGTGATGCTGCTAGCAGGCATTTGTGGACAATTGTATTAGTCCGTACATCTGAAAAATATAACGACTTCTTAGGAGAACCAGGAGAATCTTTGTGTGAAGAGGTGATGCCATGGAACCTGTGAACGAGGCAAAATGGACTTGTATATGAGCAGGGGAGAAGGAACCACCTTCCAATACTGGGGTATATGGCATTGTCATTTAGCATGTGAATGTGTTCTCAGTTAAGGATGGGAAGAAAGTTTCAACACTTCACCTGGAGAATCCTCCAAAAAGTGAGAAAGCTCCTTGGTTCTGAAATTCTGAAAAAAGGCGTGATGTTCACCGAGCAAACTTGTAGGCGGCGAAGCAGATCTTGTATAATCTGGAATTAAATACACTTATCACGGCTGTCGTTTGTGCAGTCATAATAGGAGTGGATAAACTTTACCCGAAATCGTTGAAAGCTTTGCATGGAGGGTCTAACTACCTGCAAAAGGACTCGCGTCACAAATCACACTGATGATAAAGGACTGAAAAGAGAACCTAACAAAATCAAGCATGGAGACATGATTACAAAGTGGGAGAGAACTACCTAGGACAGCGACCAGAAGAGCACGTTGCCCGGCGTGGAGGTAACTGGTAACCATATAAGGTTGTCAGTTGCAAACCTTTTCCTTTCTAGGCACAGCAAAATGACTTAGAAGTAAACCCATGTAAATGAATCGGAAGTTTGTATTTGCATAGGAACAAATGCTCTTAATTAGTCATGTTTTTTCTAAAGTTAAAAAAATAAATTCTCAATTGACAAGACACATTTGACCTTCAAATTGTAAATCAAAAACAGTTCCATCACAAATCCTATGAAACTCCAGTTTCGGTGGTCAAGGCAAAACCCGAAAACACTACAGTATCCCAAAAGGGTTTATGACCCTTCCGTAGCAGTCAGAATGACAGCTTCACCGATAACAAAATTTGTTTCTGTTCGATACAGATGGAGTAATGTATGAATACCTTGTGAATCACCAGAGCCCAAAGGTTGATACCAAGATGGGCTTTTATCATACGAGTTACATTTGTTCATTCCCTACACTGCACACAGACCTAATCCTTGACTATGACAATCATAGCCATATTAAAACATCTCAAGTATAGATATTAACCACAGCTAAATTGAAAGATTACATTACATGGGAAATTCATTTCAAATCCTCAAATAACTATACAGTACTCTATATTTGAATTCTAAACCTATTGGCCGTTAATGTTTCCAAAATGTTAAATGGGCCTTCAAACTTAGGTGTTAGTTTATAGTTGAGCCCTTTTCTGACATTGATTTGAATATAGATGTTATCACCCACGGTATATGTTTTAGTTGGTTTCGCTATTTTATCATGATTCCTTTTCATTATGATTTGTGATTCTTCTAAATTCTTTCGAAGGATATCATATCGACTTATACTTGCATTTATACATTCTTTTAAAGGATTTGATAGATTAGTTGTAGGCGTTAATACATGGAAAGGTGTTCTAACTGGGGTACCATACAATGCTTCATGCGGTGACATTTTAATTGATATATGATATGAATGATTCAGAGTACTCAGTGCCGCCGGTATTGCAATATCCCAGTTGGGGTCTGATCCCCCTAGTGTTACCCTTAATATATTTAATATCTTCCTATTTGCTCTTTCCACTAGCCCATTCGACTCTGGGTGATATATCATGGTATTAACCTTCTTTATGTTGAGGAATTCACACAATGAGATAAGAAAGTGATTATTAAATTCACCACCCGAGTCTGAGATTATCATGTGTGGAATTCCATGTTTACAAATGTAACACTCGTAAAACTTCCTAGCGCATTCAATCGCAGTTTTAGTTTTAAGCGCTATTAGTTCTGTATATCGAGTTAAAGCATCTATAATCACTAAGAGGTGCTTATTCCCTCTGTCTGACTCGTAAAATCCTGTTAACAAATCTAAATGTATTCTTTCAAAGGGTTGATTGGGAACAGGATAAGCTCCTAAGCTAACAGGTGTTTTCGTATGCCCTTTGTTTTCCTGACATGTGCGACAATTAGCTATGTGTCTTTTTATATCTGTAAGCATTGTATGCCAATAAAACAATGATTTGGCTTTCTGTGACATTAATGAGAACCCAGGGTGTCCATGTAATGGATTTGAATGCAACCAATTCAGGACAGTGGAAACAAGTGAGTTTGGTACTACTACCTGGTCGTTAGTTACATGTGGTGTATTGCGGGTTTTCCTTGTCACAGTCCTACACAGAATATTATCTTTGATTACATAATTCTGCTGCTTATACTTTATATATTCTTTTTCTTTATGATTGCCTTTCAAAGCATTTATTATTGTTTCTATTTTCTGATCTTTTCTTTGCTCAGTCTGTAACAATTCAGCACTCCAGCCTAAATCTTCTTGTTCAGATATTGTTTTTACAATAGGCATGGATGTTGATATATCTATTAATTCAGCTAAAGACTCCGTACAAGATGACACGGGGTTGCGTGATAATGCATCCGCAATGATATTTGCTTTCCCAGGTAAATACCCGATTCTTGCGCCAAAATCTTGAATGATTAAATGCCACCGAGTTCGTTTAGGGCTGTGATTGAAGCCTTTAAAGAACTCTGTTAGTGGTTTATGGTCAGTAAGAACCTTAACGGGATAACCGTAAATTATGAACTTAAAATGCACTAGCGAATTAACAATAGCTAGTCCTTCCTTGTCTATTACTGCATACTTACTTTCGGAAGTTCTCAATTTTCGAGAATAGAAAGCTATCGGGAAAAACTGTTTATCATATTGCTGAAGCAATACCCCTCCTACTCCTAAGTCTGAGGCGTCTGTTGCAATGAAGAATTCCTTACCGAAGTCAGGAAATTTTAAGATAGGAGAACTACACAGTTCATCTTTCAAAGTATTAAACGCCTGTTGATGTTGCTCAGACCATATGAAATCTACGCCCTTCTTCGTAAGATCAGTTAAAGGAGCGGCTATTATTGAATAGTTGCGTATAAAACGCCTGTAATATCCACTACAACCCAGAAATTGCTGTATTCCCTTGACATTAGTAGGTATGGGAAAATTACGTATAGCCGACACCTTATCATGGACTACTTTAAGACCTTGGCTTGACACCATGAAACCCAAATATATCAATTCTGTTTTGAAAAATTCACACTTACTAATCTTTACCCTTAAGTTATGTTGTCTTAATCTCTGTAGTACTAGTTCTAACTTACGTAGATGTTCCTCTAAGGTGTTGGAAAAGATTACAAGATCATCCATATAGGCATGCAATATATCCCCTAACAAGTCTCCAAACACTATGTTAATCATTCTTGTAAATGTTATAGGAGCACAACGTAAACCAAAAGGCATCCGTAAAAATTCATAATGTCCCCTGGCTGTGCTGAAGGCTGTGTATGGGATACTATCTTCTTCTAATGATATCTGGTGAAAGCCTTTAAGTAAGTCCAAACTGGTAAAATATTTATTCTGACCTAACAAAGACAAAATATCGTCAGTACATGGCACTGGGAATCGATCAGGGATCGTTTCCTCGTTTAGACGACGAAAGTCGACGCAGATACGCCATGTTCGATCTTTTTTCGGTACAACTATTAAAGGAAAATTATAAGGGCTATTTGATTTTCTAATGACTCCTTCCTCTAACATTTTACCTACTTCATCATTTATTTCATTCTGGAATTTCATAGGGAGTCTGTACGAGGGTACATATATAATTTTCTGTTTGTCTTTTAACCTTATTTGATGCTCGATCACATCTGTTTTTCCTAAGGATCCATCCGTAGTGGAAAAGACATCTGTATATTTATTTAAAAGTTCAAAAATTTTCTGCTGAATTTCTTCGTCTTGAATGTCCTTACTGATTTTATTTTTAATAGATCGTAAAAGGGATTCATCCGCAACTGATTGAGAGTGATTGATTTCAGCAACGGTAAGAATACGATGTTTATAAACTTCTACATCCAAGATATGTTGATTTTTGTGAATTACTAAAGTGTTATTTAAATGATTACAGACTTCGATATTACATTGCTGATGTGAGCCTACTGTATAAATAGCTTGTGTGACAGACAATCCGTTGGTTTTCAAAGTATCGGAAAGGATTAATATTTCAGATCCCGGTAGTGTTTTCTTTATTTGCACTATTAAATTCGAAGGTATGTTTGGTTCGATATATTGCGTGCAAGATGATATTACGGGTGAACGAGAATTCTGCTGGGTCGCGTACATTATTTCTTTATTAGTGAGACAAGTTATTGGTTCTTCAACGTACGTTACGGTTACATTTGTCGTCTCCTTTTTATCCAAAACTGACTTTAAAGTATTAGAAGACTTATAGAATTTCCCTTTGATATACACGCCGTGCTTTGCAGGAGCTAAGATAATGTTTTGATTTCCCATAGATGGGTATCCTATAATTACAGCTGGATACATATTAATGTTTTTCACAACAACAAATGTATCGGCAAACGTGCGATTACCGACTCTGAACTGAATATGAGTTATGCCTATGACGTTTAATTCATTATTTCCTATACCTGAAAGTCTGATTCCTGATTTTTCAATCGGAAAGTTCGAAAACAACAAATGATGCGTCTTCAAATCCATAATATTACGTGGACTACCAGAGTCAAAAAATAACGTAAAGGATTTGTGTTCTAAATTTACAGCATATAAGGTTGGCCGTAACTCATTTTGGCTTATTATCGTATGAATACGTTGCAAATCTACGGGAGCATGCACTGTTTTACTTAATTCGGCCGTGTGTTTCATAGGAAAATCTATTGTCTCACAATTATCTGATAAAACATTAAATTGATTATTCAATACTATTGATGTTGACATAAATGACCTTGACCCAACATCACTCTCTTCCCCTCTAGAGTTAACTATGTGGTATTTGCTTTGCTCTGCACATTCTGAAAATTAGGCTGACTTTGCGAGGTCTGGTTTGACGGCCCAGGCTCAGCGATATTTGAAGAAGTGTTTGTTTGTTTCGGACTCTGAACTGCATTGACATTTTGTTGTTTCTTCTTATTGTTAAAATGAGGATTTTTCTTTTTATTTCCATACGGAACTGACTGTGGAATTGACTGTGTATTTCTAGGATATTGTTGTGTCTTACGCGCGTAACATTGACTATAAGAATGTGATCCTGTGTTGTGAACTGAACAAAATTTCGTTCTACAGTCTGCGCTTATGTGACCTTGACGTTTGCAGTTGTAACACGTCACTCCCGCTACTTGATTATTAATTACGTTCACTGTTTGTGGTTTTGTTTCATTCTTAGCAAAAACTTGAGTTAACACGGGATCGAGATCTGGACACTTGGACATGTGCTTCTTTATCTGTTTATAGACATCCAATTCCGTACTTGCAGGCATTAACTTCTTATCAAAGCACCGCACTAAAGCTTCAGGCAACGTAAGTGTCATGCAAGTTAAATACATTAATCGTAAAAAATCTTTCACGGAGATATTATCGTTAGTAACCCAAGTGGAATTACCTAAAATGTCCTGATATTCGTTAAGCCTATCAGCTATGAGAGCTGCTCTCTCAACAACATTAAGCCGATTCATAGTGGCTTGATTAAGTGTATTTCGTAACGTTAACACCACATCCAAAGCTTCTTCACCCCCATAGATCGCGCGTAACCTAACTTTGAAATCATCCCAAGTAACTGCTTCCTGAAATGAAACACCTCTTAAATACGCACTCGCATCCCCCTTAGAAAAATCTATAAAACTTTTAGCTTCTTGTAATTGTACAAAAGGATCTACGATTTGTTTGGCATTTAAATGGGCATCAACGGATGAAATCCATGACTCCACATTTTGTGGCAAGAACCCGTTGACACGGCCTTGAAAAGGAAGGATTGCTGACCTGGCATTTACAAGCGTCACAATTGGAGGAGGATTAGCCTGGCCTACACCACTAGGTCCAGGGGTAGGGCTGACAGGAGCCATGACTGCTGTATTCTTTTTTTTTCTATCTCTTTGACCCCTTTCAATCCTATCAAAATATCTATATGAGTACAGACGCCCACTGCGTAAACGCATATGTATAATAAAATTCCCCCAACAATGTTACTAATCCCAATACATTTCCCCCCAAGAGTTTATGAAAGAAAAAGGAATTAGCACAAAGAAAGAAAAATTCTAAATGAGAATTCGGAGTTTCTTATAACAAAGTTTAGGAATTCACTCACCCCAGTAATAATTGACTAACGACTTGTGATAACTACACTTCACTGCACAAACTGAAATGAATACAAAATCTCTGTACTTAGCTTATATATGAAGTCGAGTCGTCTCTCTCTCTCTCTCTCTTGATGTTTTGTTAGCGATGTCTCGTTCTAGTTTCTTGTAGAATGTAGGTCTTCCTGGATATGTTTTGCAATAGTTGAATGCCAGTCCTTGGGTTTCCTAGGATGTTGATTGAAGATTCTATTTGTATACTAACATATGTTGGTGTTAGCATTTTCGTTGGACTTAGTCAAAATTGTAGATTCTTGTAGATAGTTTTGAGTTCTTGAAGATCTTTATCAGGTATTACAGCTTTTATGTTGAAGTCTTGAAGATATATCTCTGGTTTTACAGCTATTTATTTTGAAGTCTTGAAGATATTTCTCTAATTCTTAGAGTTTAACCGCTGTCTTTGAGTTTAAGCGCTGCCACCATTTATTGGTGTGCTACTGTCTTAAGCACACATTTGAGTATGAGTTGTTTTCAGATGTATTTAAATGGTTTATTGAACACATCTTAGTGGTTTTTTAAGTTTTATTGTATATAAACAACTGAGTTAAACATCTCCATCACTGGAGGAAGCTGTGTTGGTCCACATGACCAATTCTGGTGAAGTTTAGATAAGAACTGACTAAACTATCGATATCACAGATATCGTATGCTTGGTTTACTTTAGACACGTGACGGAATCGGAAGACACCTGCATCCGGTGACGTCACAAACTTTCACACGAAGAGTTAATGTGTTGACACTAAGAAAGAATGACAACTTAGCATCTTACATCCTGTACACAATTTGAGTTGACCATAGCAAATCTCACGGCCAGCTCTTCCAACCAACATGACATATTACGTCATTTGTTTTAAACATGTAATATTACTATTCTAAATATTACATATGGCATTGTCATTTAGCATGTGAATGTGTTCTCAGTTAAGGATGGGAAGAAAGTTTCAACACTTCACCTGGAGAATCCTCCAAAAAGTGAGAAAGCTCCTTGGTTCTGAAATTCTGAAAAAAGGCGTGATGTTCACCGAGCAAACTTGTAGGCGGCGAAGCAGATCTTGTATAATCTGGAATTAAATACACTTATCACGGCTGTCGTTTGTGCAGTCATAATAGGAGTGGATAAACTTTACCCGAAATCGTTGAAAGCTTTGCATGGAGGGTCTAACTACCTGCAAAAGGACTCGCGTCACAAATCACACTGATGATAAAGGACTGAAAAGAGAACCTAACAAAATCAAGCATGGAGACATGATTACAAAGTGGGAGAGAACTACCTAGGACAGCGACCAGAAGAGCACGTTGCCCGGCGTGGAGGTAACTGGTAACCATATAAGGTTGTCAGTTGCAAACCTTTTCCTTTCTAGGCACAGCAAAATGACTTAGAAGTAAACCCATGTAAATGAATCGGAAGTTTGTATTTGCATAGGAACAAATGCTCTTAGTCATGTTTTTTCTAAAGTTAAAAAAATAAATTCTCAATTGACAAGACACATTTGACCTTCAAATTGTAAATCAAAAACAGTTCCATCACAAATCCTATGAAACTCCAGTTTCGGTGGTCAAGGCAAAACCCGAAAACACTACAGTATCCCAAAAGGGTTTATGACCCTTCCGTAGCAGTCAGAATGACAGCTTCACCGATAACAAAATTTGTTTCTGTTCGATACAGATGGAGTAATGTATGAATACCTTGTGAATCACCAGAGCCCAAAGGTTGATACCAAGATGGGCTTTTATCATACGAGTTACATTTGTTCATTCCCTACACTGCACACAGACCTAATCCTTGACTATGACAATCATAGCCATATTAAAACATCTCAAGTATAGATATTAACCACAGCTAAATTGAAAGATTACATTACATGGGAAATTCATTTCAAATCCTCAAATAACTATACAGTACTCTATATTTGATTACATGACAAATAATTATCAAGACATGGGAAGATAAAAATATGAAATCCTCAAATTACTTTACATCGGCATCAGGATAAAAATATGCTCAGTAGATTTTTTTCTTTATTGGACAAGTGCTTTACTTGTGAGATGAAGCAGCAGCAGCTGCAGCGGCGGCGGCAGCCGCAGCCTTTCTCTGTTGTCCCATGACACGTTGCATTTCCTCACGCTTCCTCTTGGCACGGATGTGTGTACCGAGCTATAGGAGAAAATCCATGATTAGGACAGGAAAAAGAATTTTGCTTAACCAACATTCTACAAATAACTCAAGTAGGAGTTGAATTTGCTAATTAACCTTACAGGTATAATTTCATAAGAATTTTGCTCTTCTATTAGTTATCCTTATTTCTCAGCACTGTTTAACAGAATGTGCACCATCAATGGCAAGTTATTATAATAGGTCTCGGTTACTAAATTGCAATGTTTGATGACCATAGATAAGTTAGCAATACGTAAGACGTTTACCCTTGACTTAGATGTACAAAATGCATTGCTTCAACTTAATTGAAACAATGACAAAATATATAAAACTCATAGTTCCGGTATCCATGATACAAAGACAACAGCAAACCAAGAACAAGGCAAGTAAAAGAGTAAACGAGATAAATTGTCCAAAGGAAATAAATCCAGAAAGAAAAATCTACGACCTTTACTCTTATGCAATAACCGTTTGGGGACGTTGAACAACGACAGAGTAAGATATGATTTTCACTCAAAAGACAAGGTACTAGAAAATGAGTTAATTCGACCTACATGGCAGCAATGTATGAGAGTATTTATTTACTGGCAACTATCTCTCCGAGCATTACCAGAGTATAAGGATGCTTTATTTGCTGAGTGATATCTGGTCAGGATGGATCCTGACAAATTGCTTCTGAAAATGACACCTTCACTAGTTGACATGTGCCTGATTACTTGCTTGCCGGCCATGTGCATTGTCATCCAAAAGCAGTCTTAAAGGGGAAATACTGTAAGGAAATTTTCAAAAGGGAGGAATTACTGACCGTAGTGTAGTGAAAATGAAAGAATTAACAAATAATAGATATTGTAGCTGGAAAAGTTAATTGACAAGCCTCATCGGGATGAATATGTAGCGAGTGCATTCTTGAAACACCGATTTCTATGAAATGAGCTAAAGGTTTCAAACATGAATGGACCAGTGCTCATGTGCCTCGAGTCATTCATCTGATAGCATTCATATAACGAAAGTCATGTGATATTCATGTTTGGTAAAATGTGTGACCATCACAAGAAGAAAAACTAGCCATTTTTATCCTGAGCAGGTTGTGATCTTGTTTGTGAAATTTTTTTTCTATAATAAATTATTGAGCATATACTTCTTCAAATTTATATCAATCACTTACAGCATAACCATTTCTACCTTTAGAGCTGGAACTCGCAAAACAAATTCACCTAATACAGTAACAACCAATTCTCCAGCAACTTCAGAGAGAGCATTAAACATCTTTGGAGATGAGTAATTTTCAGGTACAAAAAGCTAAAACTCGAAAGAACGAGACAATACCTGGCTACAAATGCAAGCTATTTTATTATAGTTTCTGATCAACTACAAACACGTAACATGTCAAATGTTATTTTTTCTCAAATATAGAAACCCAAAAATCCCAGGATTAGAGTACAGATAACACATACAAATACTGAAACAATGAATCCTTACCCTCTTTTTGAGGAATTTAAGAGCTCGCTTATCCTTTGACACTTTCAACAATTCAATGGTACGTTTTTCGTAAGGAGCAAATCCCATAACTTCTCTGACGATATCTCTGATGAACTTATTATGTTTGGTGTTTTTCTGTAAATAGAGAGAGAAAGCCTTGTATCACTACATATTACAGTACTCAAAAGTACACAAAGGAGTTGATTATCTACAAACTGACAAGTGCAGAAGAAAATATACTGTATATCTACTACTGGCAATATTCCATGTTAAAATTCTTAATCTGTAACTATATATCGCAAACAGTACACTTTACTCACCCCCTTCCTTGAACTTGGCTTGGGTTTCCTTTTGTTTTTTGTGACACGGTGGCCCTTGTTAAGGCCAACGGCCATAGCATATCGAGGCGCCGATTTTTTAGCCATTTTGTCTGTAGAGAAAAAAATTTGTTAGCTTTCCACCACTGTATTTAACAAAAAAATTAGTACCAAATACATAGGATTACATGCAATACTAACAAGTAATAGATAACTGTTATGACTAACCATAAGTAAATCTATAGTAAATAACCCCGCTGTTACTACTGTAATTGGTTCTCACAACACGCACAGTAAGTAGATTTTCAAAGAAGTTCAGAAATAGGCCCCTTTTATGTGACACATATTCCCTATAATAAGCAATCATGACAAAGTACTTACAACCTACTGTCACTTTATAAAGGGAAAACCTTAAAATAAAATAACTTAGTGATATTGACAAAGATCATTAAACCTTAAAACTTTGAATCTCCTCTGCTTGTTGGACAAAAGAATATGGAGATGGAAATGACATGGCTCCTACAAGAGGTCTACTTGCTGTAACACGGCGTAAATGGCAGTGGTTACTCAGTGTCATGTATTAGGCAAGGACTGTAGCCTTTCATCTTTTAATCTCACAAGGAACTGATCTAAAAGTTTGTTGGATGGTGGTCTTCCTCCTCTCATTAGCAATTATCATTTTTAATATTACAGTACTAGCCAAGCTACAACCCTGGTTGGAATAGGAGAACGCTATAAGAAATGGCTCCAACAGGGAAAGTAGCCAGTGAGGAAATGGAATAAGGGAACCGCAAATAAACAAAATACTAATAAAGAATATTTTAAGATCAGTAACGATACTAAAATAAATCAGTCATACACAATTTATAAAAATTGCTTAACAGAACATAGAAATTTTCATATTTGTATTTCTCCCAGCTAGACAAAACAAGTCATTTTGATGGGTACACTCTTGCCGTTTTGCTACGACAAATTTAAGAGGTACTGTAGTTCTACCAACTTGTGCTGGGTGGGAACATTGGTACATACAATTTACTCCTCACTTTACGGTAATCTTGGTTAAGACTTGCAGGGTGGATGACAGTACAGCAGATGACTCGGGGTTATATAGATAGAAAAACTACACTTCAAATTGGTAGTTTATTCCTATGCAAATACAAATAATACCCTCACCAACTATAAACAGTAGTCTTCTTTAGGTGGGAGAAAGTCAAAGGTGACAATGTTAGGGCATCTCTCCAATCTTTGACCCAAAATGAAAATATCAACCACAAGAGTGACTCAAAAGAGGCAAGGTAATGTTAGCCGCAAATGAATTGAAGGTGAGTGTTAAGAGCCTCAATTCAATGAGTTATTGTAAGAACAACCTTTATACAATAATATCCATATACTGTTTCACATATATGTCACAGTTGTATTCTCACCTCCATATGTGGTCATCAGCATAGGTACAGTATTCCCAAAGAAGGGAGGGTCTTTTCAATAGTGGAAGGAACAGTTCATTCTACTCTCAAACGACAAATATAATGAAAATAACTGATGAGACATTAAGTATCCTGTGGGGGCATGGGTTTAAAAAATTTGCAAAGCGTTCACCACCGGACATAAAGAGGTGTCCAAAGATCTGTGAGTATAATCCTTCAAGTGATGGGCAGTGAAGGTTGTATGTCTTTTCCAGACTCAAGCACTGAGAGCCTGTGGTCTACAAGTGATTTTTTTTTACTGCGTACATGTGGGCAGCTAATGTTGCAGCAAAACCACATATGTAATACAAACAAGTTGGGGATGTTAGGACAAAGAGGAAGTCCTTTTTGGAAAAAGGCAGTTAGCCTTTAAAAGGGCCAAGTAACAAGCTGTTAGGCTCATTAGTTACCTCCTTGATGGAGTTTGGGTTTTGGCTATTGATTCTGGTACGAATGAAAATGCCACAGCCTTCTGCCACCTTTAATGTGACATGTAGTTTGCTCTCTCTCTCTTTGATGAAGCTAGAGCTAAGCAGAAAAATGTTCAAGGTAAAGTCTCAGTCTGTGCCCAATAAAGAGTACTTAGTAGGGTGCCAACTTCAGGGTTCTTAGCATCTTTAACACACTCGAGTGTTCGAAACTATTCTTTATTGGGCACAGACTGAGACTTTACCTTGAACATTATTCTGCTTAGCTCTAGCTTCATCAAAGAGAGAGAGAGCAAACTACATGTCACATTTCAGGTGGCAGAAGGCTGAGGCATTTTCATTTGTACCAGAATCAATAGCCAAAACCCAATCTCCATCAATTAATGATAACCGATTTGACTCCTCAATTTCAGCCATCAAGGAGGTAACTAATGAGCCTAACAGCTTGTTACTTGGCCCTTTTAAAGGCCAATTGCCTTTATCCAAAAAGGACTTCCTCCTTGTCCTAACATCCCCAACTTGGTTGTATTACATATGTGGTATTGCTGCAACATTAGCTATCCACAAACACCATTTAGTTGGCACTTGTACTCAGAAAAAAAAAAAAAAAAAAAAAAAAAAAAAAAAAAAAATCACTTGTAGACACAGGCTCTCAGTGCTTGAGTCTGGAAAAGACATACAACCTTCACTGCCCATTACTTGAAGGATTATACTCGTAGATCTTTGGACACCTCTTTATGTCCGGTAGTGAACGCTTGGCAAATTTTTTAAACCCATGCCCCCCCAGGATACTTAATGTCTCATCAGTTATTTTCATTATATTTGTCGTTTGAGAGTAGAATGAACGGTTCCTTCCACTATTGTAAAGACCCTCCCTTCTTTGGGAATACTGTAGGGTGAATGCAGTTTGTAGGGTCAGGGCGATATCTTTCTTATTACTGGCCAAATCGTTTTTCCGTATGGGGAAGATGTTCATTTCTATGATCCGATATTTTTAGGTCATTAGGAAGGTAAGGACACAGCTTGTAAGACAGGTTAGGGGGGGAAGTTTGGGTTAAGTCTTCCATTTTTCTCGCACGTTTCCGACATTCATGTGCCGAGTGATCCATGTATGTAGATTGTTGGGACAAGCATTTACAAATTTAGTTAATTCATTATTTCACTCTGTTGAACTTCCCGTGAAAAACTCGATAGGTGATGATCTTTACTCTATTTTCTGGCGATCGTGATACTGTCCTAGTATGTAGTTTGTTGGGACAAGCATTTAAAAAACTAGTGAATTTAATACATTTCATTCTGCGATCATTCCCTAGAAAAAAAAAAAAAAAAAAAAAAAAAAAAGCCAATTTCGGACATTTTTACTCTATTTTCTGGTGATCGTGATACTGTCCTAGTATGTAGTTTGTTAGGACAAGCATTTAAAAAACTAGTGAATTTAATACATTTCATTCTGCGATCATTCCCTTGAAAAAAAAAAAAGCCAATTTCGGACATTTTTACTCCATTTTCTGGCGGTCCAGGGCCTGTCCCAACAAACTACAAAGGCTCCACTAGAGTATTCGAAACTTCTAATCAAAGCAGAGTTCCCGCGAGGAGAGGTCACTCAAGTCTAAATCTAAGCTCAAGAGTCAGCAATAGTCTTATATTGATATGACAGATTTTCCTAAAATGTAAAGTACAAGATACTGCCCCTAACCACTAGTCCAGCCAGGAGCAAATCTAAAAATAGTTGAGAACCTAATTTTTTATTTCATCCATATTTTATGACTAAGTAGCAACCCAAATCACTCAGCATTAAAAACAAGATGATAAAATTCTGCTTAAATATGGTTCTGTATTAAGTACACAAGCAAACAAGAAAGCAAATACAACTAGGGGTGTATGTACAGTAGTTGGTTGGGGAAAATATGGTTTATCTTTGTCTTAAATACATTATGAAGGTTGTTTTATGAATTACGAAATATGAATTTGTGAGTATTATTAGTTTCAGACAATTGTGGATATCTATTTTTATTTTTACATATATATTTTTGATAGGGTGTCTGTATGATAGCAGCCAGCTGTATGCTACGGCCGGTTAAGAATATGGCAGTATAAGGGGGGGGAGGTTGCAAGTGGGCGTTAGCCACCCTGTTAGGTAAGTTGGAAAGGACATGGCTTGTAGGATAGGTTAGGTGGGGAAGTTTAGGTTAGTTGGTGTTATGTAAAGAACTAGCTGCTGATATACAAAGGCTCCTATGAGATTTATACGTTAGTTACTTCGATCTTCGCAATTTAATAGTCAAGGAAATATTTGCCAATGACTATTGTTCCTAGTTATTTTCCTAAGGATATTTTTCTCCCAATTTTATTTTATTTTTTGTCACTGCATTGTGGATATAAGAGCTTGACAATCCTTTCCATTTTGGTTATATATTATAAATATGGTAAAAATACTGAAGCATAATTTGTTTCGATTCAAGATTGTCAAATTAAACTGCAATTTTGGATTTCATCCGGCCTTCTAAATACTGTACAGTAATGTGTCAGTTGACGTTCATGGATTCGGTTGTCCAGACATGCAGTAGTTGTTGCATCTTATAGGTTAGGTTATAGGATATTTTCATGGACATTACAATGGAACTTCAGAAGTATTAATAGGTTTGTGTGTGTGAACATTCAGCACTACCAAATTGAGTTGTCTAAAGTGAAGTGCCGTGGCAGCACTAGCGCCCCAAAATAATAACCTATGGGGAGTAATACCCCTATTATTGATTAAGGAGTGTTCTTATCCTAGAAGAACTGCTTACCATAGCTAAAGAGCTTTTCTACCCTCACCAAGAGGAAAATTGCCACTGAACAATTACAGTGCAATAGTTAACCCCTTGGATGAAGAATTGTTTGGTAATCTCAGTGTTGATAGGTGTATGAGGACAGAGAAGAATCTGTAAAGAATAGGCCAGACTATTCAGTGTTTGTGTAGGTAAACGGAGAGTGAACCGTAAATAGGGAGAAGGAGCCAATTTAGTACCGTTTGGCCAGTCAAAGACCCCATAACTCTCTACCAATAATATCTCAATGGGTGGCTGGTGCCCAAGCCAACCTATTACATGTTCCACTTCCCAGAACATAGGAGCAATGAGATAATGTTTAATTGCCAGAAAAGCGAGCTATGCCACTGCAAATATCAATAAATCATTAGCTCAATTAGCCCATTGAAAATAGAATGGAAAATAATGATTTCTATCATCGGAGGGGTTATAAGAGAAGCGGTAATCCTATTGATGGAGGGTGAGTCTATGCGCAGGTGGGAGGAGTTTAAGCGCAGGTCAAAGGTTGCTAAGTACAAACAAACGAACGAGAGCGACTACAGCCGACCAGTAGAATGTCAACAAATAAATGAAAAACACTGCTAATGTTAGCATGTTACGCTAACATTGCTAATAGCAGCTCAATATTACCGTATGTTTTAATCGGTTTATTATACATCCAAGAAGGTAATGTATAAAGAAACGGCGTGTTTTACCATTATGTACCATTTTCCCCACCCCAAACCCTGAGTTCCCACTGGGGGTCCCCCATTATCATTGGATAGATATATTTGTCAGAAACTTTATTTGCGACAGGAACGAGTGTCATTTTCAAAGAGCGGATATTTTTTCTATAGTAAAAAGGAGGGTATTATTGTAATGTATTAAAGGGCAATGTAACCAAGGAAAAAACTTTTTTCTGAAGAAAAAATTCCGCTCTCTTCGAAAAAGACTCCAGGAACACTTATTTTCCTTGGGATTATTTTGCTAATAAATATTAACATTCATTCTTATTACTGGACCATTCTTCCCAAATACAGTATACAAAAGTTACGCAACGAGCCTTTGTATATCAGTAGCCAGTTCCTCACACGTTTATTAAAAATGGACATCAACTAACCTAACCTTTCCCCCTAACCTAACCTACAAGCCGTGTCCTTACCTTACGGGGGATCTAACGAACCCCCTTTTCACTGTCGTATTCTAAGTTGGCCATAATAATACATACAGAAGGCCGCTTTCATATGTACACCCCAAAAATTACCTTTAAATACACCAGGAACACATTTTCATTGGTATTCTTTTGCTAGTAAATATTAAATCATTGATACTGACCCGTCCTAAATGATTATGTATATTCATTCCCTCACAGGTCATAGCTTATGTATTTCAATGTAAAGATTGATTGACCAACAATTTGATGTCTAAAAACACACTGAAATTCTAACGTGAGGCTATAGCAGATAGACTGTTACCTACCCACATTCTAGCAGTCTAAGTTTGCCACTGTATTATAAAGGAGATTTACACATTAAAACTAAACCGTAGTCATTACCGTAATTAATTACCAAAGCCAGTATAGGGAGTTAGAACAACCCAAACATGCAAGATTCTTTCATGGGCTGATCTCCAAAACGAAATCCAGTTGCCGGTGTACTAAATGGACCGTTACTTCAGTAACCCAATAAAATAATAAATCAACGTTATAAATTTACATAAAACGTGTTATTTTTAGGTAAATTAGGGGACCAAATCGCTTCACTTATAAATTCAAACAACCTATGACTCGATAATAGCAGACTCGTGGAACATAACATGCCATGACTTTACATGTGTTCGTAACTCATCATCTCAAATTGAATCTCCTTGACTTAATATCGATTAAATTTACTTCAGCTATCAAGGGACAACGTCACACCATAACAGAAAAATACACAATTCCCCTTCACAATCTAAAATTAATGGTAAAATTAAACGAAAACTGTAAAAGAAATTTCAGACTCACACACCAACACTAACCTCGCGTGGAAAGGAAACAAATGAACGTCGATGAGTACAAAACGACATTTGATATACGGTGTTATTTGGCTTCCCTTATTGAACACATCGTTTGTTACGTAAATTAATACACAAAAATAATAAAATATATCATAATCATTCATCTAAATAAGAAGCTTCACAATATCTTACTATTTTAAGCTTTGTCTTGAATATGTTGATCGTGCATGCGTGTCATATAACAACAGAGATGAGCCATGCCATATGACGTCACTAATATATGGCCCGACAACATGGTTCCAACAAAACGGTAGATAAATAAGAAAACTCTCAACTTTGTAAGTTTAAATTGTCTATGTGTTTTGTTGTCTGTCTTTGTAAATTAACGAACAAATTAGTCCTACGTTGAAATGTTTCGCATAAGACATTTTTTTTACAATGCATGTACTTGTTTACTTACTTGTTTTGGGTTTAAATCCAACCCTCCACTGAAGTCGAGTGAACTACTTCTCGGGCGGGTCCATATTAATCATCTAACGAAACATTTTCATTATAACTTATACAATTCTTTGATTGTAGTATCTTCCAAATCATATGATCTTGTGAAAAGTAATGTCTTTAGTTTCTTCTTAAATTCAATTGCTCCCTTTAGGTCCTTCATTTCAGTTGGCAGTTTATTATAGTGTACTTACTTTTACTTTTAGGGGTTTATTTCTCGCCCTCCATCAGACACTAAGAGTCTGTTCAGGCGAGCCTTGATGTGTGAAAATAATTTCTTTCCAGTTAATATTTTGCTCTGTATCTTTTCAGTTATTCGCTAGCATTTGTATTCAGGCTTAATAGTTTTTAGATAACTATCATAACACTTTCCAAAGAGATAAGTCTTCAGGTTTTTCTTGAAAGCTGCCACATTTTTGCTATTCTTGACATCAAGTGGAAGGACGTTGAAGAGTCTCGGTGCAGCATAACAAAAAGTTCTTCCTCCTATTGCATGATTCACACTAATTTCGAATAGTCTATATAGATCATCAGCATGTCTAACTCTTATAGCAGCGCTAGTAGCTTGAGGGTAGGGGCCCAAGCAATCACGAAGACATTTAGGCTTATCACTTGTGAATACTTTGTGAGTCAACAAACAAATTTTAAATTCAATTCTACATACTTATACTGAGTTTGACAAATATAATATTTTACAATCTTACTAAAGCCATTTGTCATATACAGATGTGAGGAAGCTCATTTATCAAATATGAAAGCCACTTTGCCATTACATTTAAAGAAAACAAGAACGAAAGAATAAATATCTTCTGTTCTCTTGATATTAAGATGGGTTCAAGAACTTAGTTACATAATCTAATAGGTATATTGAGGTACACCATAACTAAGATGGCTTTAAACTATTCATAGACAGTCCTGTGTACACAAGATTGGTTGATCTTAAAATGTAAAAATCTGCATCTATCACTTCCAGCAGTAATAAATTAATTAATGATGAAATCTATTTTCATTATAAGTTTAGCTTTAATACACAGACGTTGCTGCTCAAGCAGTAGGAGGTTAATGGTATTACATAGCTCACTCCTTAATGTTTTTTACCTCTATTTAGTATATCTTGCAACTTTATAAATTGTATAGTGAGTTAATTATAACATATCGAAGAATTTTATGTCTACAAGGGTGATTAAAGACAATTCTTTGTCCCATTCTTTTGTTTAGTAGTAGACAGTCATAATGACTTAAAGCTGAGAGGAAAAAGAAGGCATCACTGACATGACGTCATAATCGTTAAATTATTTTGAGGCTCTCTTCTTAGTTGCCATTTGGAACATCAATGAGGGTCTTTTGATCTGACGGTGGTGGTTTATATATTTTTTTTTCAAATGGACTTTCTGCCATGCCTAAATTTGATTACATACCACCTAGCTTTCTTATAGCTAACTGTACGTCCCAATTAGATAATAGATATATATTACATATTTGTAAGTTGATTTTCGCTATGAAAGGATTGATGAGACGTCGAGTAAATCATGGTATTAATCCGTTTCTCATAAGCTAATAGACACAAACATGCACATACGTGTGTGTAAATATATATATATATATATATATATATATATATATATATATATATATATATATATATATATATATATATATATATATATATATATATATATATATATATATATATATATAACGATATTTTTAAATTCATACCCGACACCCGGATTAGCACTCACGCTTTGGTATTTATATCTTAACAGACAGCTGCTGCCGACATATGCTTTAAAATATATTTATACATCTGACTTCCTTACGATTTCAAAGAAGAAATATTCATATCTACATAAGTATTCTATTTCTCTTGATTTTATTGAGTCTGAAATTTGAAACACCTTTTTTATGCTTCATCATTGACACGGACATGTGAATTTTCACTAGACTGATCAGCAGATATCTTCAAATTTATGAATATACAGTAGGCATAACAGCTAATTGATGGAGTACACTCAAAGACACATCTTGTGTGTGTGTGTGTGAAGATTATTGTGGTAGTGTACGAGTAGTTGCTAGACATATGGGCTTGAAGTTACACAACTTAAGATCAACGGTATAACATTATAGATATTATTAATCTACAAAGATTTTATGTTATATTAAATATAATGGCCTACAGTATAGGCTACCAGAGAGAGAGAGAGAGAGAGAGAGAGAGAGAGAGAGAGAGAGAGAGAGAGAGAGAGAGAGATATTCTGTAAATAATAGTTATGCAAGTTAACGGATTAAAACTGATCTGAATTCGTGTGTTTTTATTCATTTACTCTTAAAATAAAAAAGTAAGAATAGAATGATAAAATCAAATGCAAAACAGTATTTATTGCTTATATAAGTTATTTGATGGTCATCATTTCTGAAGAAAGATGTCGACGTATGGAATTAGCATAATAATAGCGAAAACGTTTTTAGTGCAAGTGTTACAATATGATTGGTCAGTTAATGTTCGTATATATTTGATGATAAGATACATAAAGAATTCGCCAGCGAAACCACAGATAACTTTTCTCTACACCATTAATCTTTAATAAATCTAAACTGCTTTGAAAGGTAAATTTTAAACTAGTAAACTACGATAGCTTTATTTTGAACCATTTATAGAAGAGCTTTCTGTGTATTGCAGACATATTACTCAAATACAAGTGATGAACCCCCTTTTAGATCGATGCTTTGCTGTAAGCTACGTATACTACGTATCATATTATATGAGAATAGATCTCTTAACAACTTGACATTCACGATGAAAAAAAAAAAAATCACAGACATTCACACAAACGAGTAGCGTACAAGAAGGTACTTAAGTGAAATGTATTTATTTTAAGTTGTGTCAGTTATTAATCTTAGTTCCTTTGTTACGAAAAAGAAAGTGGAAATGTTCTTCCTTCATTTGTTGCGCATAATGATGGAATTGTCGTCCTTTGCCAAGGTCGTGGTACGTACGTGGACCACCAATACCTGAGCGCTACTTGTACACACACAGACCCCTCCCCACATTCTCTCTCTCTCTCTCTCTCTCTCTCTCTCTCTCTCTCTCTCTCTCTCTCTCTCTCTCTCTCTCTTTATATATATATATATATATATATATATATATATATATATATATATATATATATATATATATATATATATATATATATATATATGGATAAATATCAACACAACATCGATGTTGTGTTGATATTTATCCATATTAACTCATTAGGGGTAATTTGAATGAATTACTACCAATTGTGTCACGTGGTGGCCCGGGGAATTGGGTAAAACTCGCTGGTAAGAGACTGATGTCTCGCCAGGTAAATCCTCGGACAGCTGTTAGCGTCAGGTTCCAATTCTTTTTATGGGCTCTCGTGACATGGTTGGTTTCGACCTGGCCTTTCATTAGAAGGGGCTAGCGTTCGATCCCAAGTATGAGGTAGAAATTTATTTCTATATATATATATATATATATATATATATATATATATATATATATATATATATATATAGAACTTGGCGATTTCATGCTAATATCATATTCCGACATTTTTCAGTCTATACTAATTTAAAATCACCATCCTGAGACTGACGTTGTTGGTGTTGAAAAAAACAGGTATTCTAACGAGTGTTAAAATGTCTGCTGTAGCCTCTAATTGCTATGTGAGATTTATCTAAGTAAAAGATATATATCATAGGAAGAAGTAATTGAAAAAGGGAGACTTTTCCACACCGTAACCTAGAGATTCTATTCCTGCTGGGGCCAAATAATTGTGGAATGATCATCTTCATAAAATAGAGTCGGTTGGAAGTCATGTTTCCTGTTTGACAAAATGATTTATCCAATTTTCTAATGTTCCTTTATGTGTTATCTATTTATCTTTTATCTTATCTCTAATTTCCATTCTATTTATCTTAGGCCTATGTTTTATGTTTAATTTGTTTCTTTCTCTTTGGTGGGCTTTTTGTACTCTGATTTTTCCAAAATGTAGTGTGTATTGACTAATAATAATAATAATAATAATAATAATAATAATAATAATAATAATAATAATAATAATAATAATAATAATAACAACGGTCGTTATGGAAAGTTGTTGCAATGGGAGAAAACCAATAGTTGATCTCCCTACACATATTGAGGCAGTTATTATTGCAATTTTCATGACTCATATTTAGATGAATAGTGAAAAGTGCAATATTGTGAATATATGTTAATTACAAATTTTATTTATGTAAATATATTATGATGTATATACAATATTATAAATTGTAAATGTATATTTCTTAATAAGAGAAAAAAGCATTTCCACTATTATACAGTCTTACAATTTATCATGATGTATATACATCATAATATACTTCCACGATGAATTTTTAAATTGACATATATTCACAATACCAACTTTTACTGTTCATCTAAATGTTTTTTTCTTTTAATGCGAAATATATTAATTAATTTTGCAAAGAAATGGGAAAATATTATGCATCTAATGTACTTTTGAAAAGATAACAGGAAATTGTTAACAGCTTTTTTTTTTAGTGCGCTAACTGATTGGTGCGATGTAAAAATTAAAGCATAGGCCTAAAACAGATTTTGAAATTAGATTTAAAGCTAACTCAATTAAGTACAAGAATACAGTTGTAGCCTACGTGTTACTATATTGATTACTGATAATATTAGGCTATTAAAGTAGGGATACAAAAAGCAAAAAAAAAAAAGACAATATGACAATATTCATAAAAACAAGAATAAGAAATAGTTGTAGCTATATTGGTTAAGTCTAACGGGAGCAAATGCCAAAATATTGTTACTGAAATATCTGAAGCATCTAATTTTTATATTTAATCTGTAATATTTTTATGCCTTGCTTATTGTACACATTTTCCAATAAAATAAAATAAAAAATTGCTGTATATGAAAAAAAAGAAAAGCATAAAGTTAAGACGGACATGCAACAGTATTCGGTACACGACTGTCTCGTGTTCGATTCCAACCGCCCACTTGAGTTCTCAGAAATTGCTCCAGGTCATATTTCTTTTTCTTTTTTCAAGCAGCGCCGGGAAATTTGCTATTTAAAACTAAGATAATTATCGCAAACAAGCGACGATTCAATGTTGAAATGGGAAACTACGTTAAAACTACGTAATACGAGCAAACTAATACTTAAGTATAGGATAGCTGGGACTAGGAACAAAATGAAAACAAAAAAATAGGTGTGGCAATGCGGGACCTGTGTTTTCTAGTTTAGATGATTACTTCCATGAGTCACAAAACCACGGATAGGATACATTTAGGTAGTTAGGTTTACCGGTTTTAAAAAATAATTTAGTTTATTATTTGTATGTAGGATGTAGGATATCATACCTTGGGACAGGAACTCAACGGAAAGTGGTTACTCCCTTGAGCAACGTATACGTTCAACAACAGATCGAAACGGATTGATATTATCGTGCACGGGACATCACTGCGTCATGTATAGACGAACAAGTATGTTTCCTGCGTTTTTTCCCTTCCTCGTTTAGTATTTTGTAGCGATTGCTAATGACTCTCTCTCTCTCTCTCTCTCTCTCTCTCTCTCTCTCTCTCTCTCTCTCTCTCTCTCTCTCTCTCAAGGGAGCAAATTTAAGGTGGATATTTTCTTAAGCCTATTTTCTTATTCTGTTCCTACCTGTGTGCTGTTATAATGTTTCCATACAACTTCAGAATATCTGTAGTGATGACCATGTTGAGTGACTAATTTATATTGTCAAATTAATATTACGTCATTAATTTCGCTTCATATGTCAGCTGCAAATATTGCTCCAGCTGCGCATACCAATTTCTTTGTTTTATTTTACTCTCGATTATATTTTGCATGAATGCGCATTCATTCTAATTGTGTGTTATACGACATGGTTCGCATTAAATTCTAAATTCACTCCTAAAATATATTTTAAAATTCGCCCCAAAAAAAATTTTTAATCGCCTTTTTTCTAGTTTTTTTTTCAGTCATCTTTATCTTGTTAAATTATATAATGCAAAATTATATCATGGACGCCAACATTTTTCTAATCAATTTGTAATTGGGATCTGGTACCTTCATAAGGTAATGCCCTCAGCAGATGAGTTAAGTATGATCTCCTTTATTAAAAGTAGAATATTCAAGACATGATTTATATTGTTCAAGAGACTAGAGAATAAATGTCTTTTACATTTTACAAAATAATATGTTAATTTGGATAAAAATGAGTAAATTAGTGTGAAAAATTCCTTATTGATAATTGAAGTTTAAAATATATAAATTATAGTAATCTTGATTTATTGCATTATCAGCTAATCTTTATGTTATGTAAATATTAATATGACTAATGTTAGTATATGCTAATGATGAATTATAAACCACATCAGGAAAACCAATATCAAAATATAAATTATATGTTTATATAAATATGTATTTGTAAAAATGAACTCGTAAACTGTATATTTTCTTAATAAAGGTAAAAAAAAAAAAATTGTGTAGAAAAAAAATCACGCTCATATGAATTCAGAAGTAATTTCATTTATGCACGGGTTTAGCAAAGGTCTGGTACGAGTTTGCAGTCTTACTGTAGATATACGTCTGTAACCATGGAGATGCATTTGTACCGAACACCACAAAATATTACTTCCTTCCTGTCTTCAAGGTTTGGCGGTTTCCTATTACATCAGTCATGCAATAATCTCTCTCTCTCTCTCTCTCTCTCTCTCTCTCTCTCTCTCTCTCTCTCTCTCTCTCTCTCAAAGGAGTGAAAGGAGCTGAAGAATATTCTAGAACATGTGAAGGTAGGCCTAGTGTAGATGGATGAAAAAATAAACGAAAAGGACGGCATTCTTAGATTATGAAGAGTTGAGAACGTCACTGTCTAGCAATTTCTGAGTCGGGAGTTCTGGCAGCGCTATAGCCTGATAGTTTCTAGTAATGTCTTCAACCTCAACGAACGTGAACACTGAGGATTGGGGAGTTTGGGAAGTCAGTGTCTGGCCCTCCTTGGTTTTAGCTTGGGTGGAGAGGGTTTTACTGATCACATTTATGTAATAGGATCTGTCTCCAGGTCATTCATTGCCCGACCTTTAAATGAAATTACATATAGCCGAAGCAGAATCTGTCTTTTTTAGCATATACTTTAAAAAAAAATCTCTAAAATCATATCTATTCTATGACTCCTATCGCGTGTTTTTATGATATATTCTTTCCTTAAGAATGTATAGGCCTATCTTTTATGTCTACAATAATATCAATAGTAACAGTAAATAATAGTAAATGAAAACAATTGTACAATAAAAACATGAAAAGATGGAATAAAGGGGAAATTATATGAATAAATGGATATGCAATTGATTTGAGTACGCGATATTTTTTTTTTTTTATTTATGAAAAAAAAAAAGGCAGAGGATAACAGGTTGGACGATTTATGACAATGAAAGGCAGAGACGCAGGACGATTAATTATATTTCTTAGTCCCTTCGCTCGGTGTCATGGATACCGAACATATACACAAATGATTAACTCCAAGGCTTTGACGAGTTGATGGTTGCTTTAGACTCAGATTCTTTTAATAGTATCATAGTGTTTAACGATGAAATTATTGAACAATGAGCGTAGCTTGAACTCACTGATTTATTGATCACCCATTATTATAATTATTATTATTATTATTATTATTATTATTATTATTATTATTATTATTATTATTATTATTATTATTATTATTATTAGCTAAGCCACAGCCCTAGTTGGAAAAGCAGGATCCATAGCCCTAGGGGCACCAACAGGGAACAGTAGGGTATTAGCCCAATAAGGAAACGAATAGAAATGAATAAACTATATTGGAAAATTAATGATTACAGAATATAACATATCTTAAGATCTGAAACAACCTTAAAATGGATCTGGCATATATAAACGTTTAAACAGATGTGCCATATTTAAACAATAAAATAGATATGTCATAATGTATAAACCATGAATACAGTATCATGTCAACCTGATCAACACGAATCCATTCGCTGCAAGTTTGAACTTCCGAAGTTCCACCAATTCAACTGCCGGATTAGGAGGGTCATTCTACTGTCTGCTATTATTATTATTATTATTATTATTATTATTATTATTATTATTATTATTATTATTATTATTATTATTTGTTTTTTTCATTGGTTTGATGTCGACTACCCCCCAAAATTGGGGCAAGTGCCTTGGTATATATCTATGTATTACTTGCTAAGCTACAACCCCTGTTGGAAAAGCAGGATGCTATAAGCCCAGGGGCTCCAACAGGGAAAATAGCCCAATGAGGAAAGGAAAAAAAAACATTTTAAGAACAGTAACATTAAAATACATATTTCCTATACAGTATAAACCATAAAAACTTTAACAAGAGGAAGAGAAATAAGATAGAATAGTGTGCCCGAGTGTACCCTCAAGCAAGAGAACTCTAACCCAAGACAGTGGAAGACCATGGTACAGAGGCGATGGCACTACCCAAAACAAGAGAACAATTATTTGATTTTGGAGTGTCCTTCTCCTAGAAGAGCTGCTTAATTTTGCTAGAGTCTCTTCTATCCTTACCAAGAGGAAAGTAGCCACTGAATAATTACAGTGCAATAGTTAACCCCTTGAGGGAAGAAAATTTGTTTGGTAATCTCAGTGTTGTCAGGTGTATGAGGACAGGGGAGTACATGTAAAGAATAGGCCAGAGTATTCGGTGTATATGTGGGCAAAGGGAAAATAAACAGGAACCAGAGAGAAGGATCCAATGTAGTACTGTCTGACCAGTCAAAGGACCCCATAACTCTCTAGCTGTAGTATCTCAACGAGTGGCTTGTGCCCTGGCCAACTTGCTACCTATTGAGGGTGGAATAAAGCTATAATATTGTATAAAATTAAGTCTTATGAAGGAGAAGGCAAGACTTAAGCTACCATAACCTATGATTTTTTTTTTTGTTTTTTTTTGTGAACATAAACAAACCCTACTGTTAAATGATACTTATGCACTCATCTATTTTTTTTTTTTTTTTACTTTTGTTAGTCCTCACCCATATTCAATGTGAAGAAAAATTAGACACAGTTAAGAAAGCCCAAAGCTTAGCATAAAGTTACTAGCTTGGGTGGAGAGGAGGCATGGGTGCTGATCATATGATATATGGTCAGTCTCTAGGGCATTGTCCTGCTTGATAGGGCAATGTCACTGTTCCTTGCCTCTGCCACTCATGAGGGGACTTAAAACCTTTACACACATAATTTATCTTGTGAATATAAAGATGTCCTACTGTTACAGGATAAGCCTCTTCATTATATACCCATCTTTTTTTTTTTATTTCTTTTCTCATTTTCCTTTTGTTTGTCTTCACCCATATTCAATATGAAGAAAAGTTAGATGAAGGCAATAAAAAAAAGGCTAAAGGTTAGCTTAAAGTTGTTTATCTACATTTTATTGTAGGTTTGCTGGTTATGAGAATTGGTAAAGGCGGAAGGAAAAGAGAGTTCCTAATCGGTCATTCACAACTGAAGAAAGAGGACTGAAAGAAATGACGTGGTTTAAACACTAAGATTATCAAGGAAAGGAAGGTGCACTAAAATAGGTAAAAGTTATATTAAGCGTAAAATATTACAAAATAAGATGACAGGTATGAGTGTAGAGAGAGCTAAATATTCCACCGGAAATAGTAGCCTCTTTAGGTGTCAAAATCTAACGTTTCCGGAGGACATAACTCACCCCTCCAAACAAATCTTTATATTAAAATACACACATTATATATATATATATATATATATATATATATATATATATATATATATATATATATATATATATATATATATATATATATGTATATATATATTCATCAGCTGTTATTAGTTCACTGCAGAACAAAGGCCTCAGACGTGTCCTTCCATTTGCATCTGTTCAGGGTCTTTCTATGCCAGTCCACACCCGCATACTTTCTTAGGTGTGTGTGTGTGTGTGTGTGTGTGGCTTTAGTTCATATTCATATTCAAATGAATCTATTAGAAATGATTAAGAGTGATAGACCAGATCATTAATGGCTCAAGTATGCTACCAAGCGAAAAGACAAAACTTTGAAATAAACTAAAATATGTGAGGCTTGGAAGAAAGAAATTATCAGATAGTGACAGGGACACCCAATTAACGTTAGACGGCCATTAGATCCGTAGACAGTAGAATAAAGACATCTCATTTCTGATGATAAGAACAGATAAGGCCGTTGATGATAATATTCACCTCGATTTCAGAGTCATGGTGCAAATTGATACACTTTGATAATAGACTGATAAGTTG